>NW_027176827.1:0-23840 GCF_023349555.1 Cebidichthys violaceus
TATTAAATTGCTAAAACTGACGCTGGACACCAAACAAACCTATGACACGTGACTTCTTTTCTTCTTTTCTCTCTAACCGATGCAATCATCTGTTAGCGTCACACTTTACAAATGCAACAGGCAGGTTTGGAATGAATTAAAATGAGCGCTTGCATCGTGGGGTAAATGAAGCGCTCGCTGAGCCAGGAGAGTTTAAAAAAAGAGCCCGAGGACACGAAGAGGCAGTGCGGATGTGCTGCTGTGGTGATGGACAGTTATTCTGGATATACATTTCAAGGACTGAGTGGGCGACACCAGCAGAGAGAGAGAGAGAGAGAGAGAGAGAGAGAGAGAGAGAGAGAGAGAGAGAGAGAGAGAGAGGAAGAGTCCCGGGAGGAGCTGAACATTTTCATAAATTGATGGCTGCAATCGTAGGAAGCCTAAGTGGAGAAACAAATTGACGAGAAGGGAGGACGTCGTAAAAGAGCCGAGGACTTGTCTGTCTCTTATTCTCTCGTTAAAAAAAAACGAAGGAGATATAAAACGTTATCAAGCGCAGAGTGGGACTTTCCTATTTAGAATTAAATAAGACGAATCTGTGCCGCGCGCCGCGGTGTCAGACAGATAAGATGTAAACAGCAGATATGGGGAGCAGAGGAGAAGGAAGAGGTGCCGGGTGGAGGTCGCAGCGTAGTGGAACAGTTGGAGGAGCTGTATAAATTACTAGCAGCGTATGTATATGTGTATATATATATATATATATATATATATTTATATATATATAAATATATATATATAGTAGGAGGCTGTTGATTGAAAAGCATGTCTGAGCATGAGCAAAGTGAGTGCAAGGCCAACAGCGCCGTATATCTTGTCTAAGTGACAGAGAAAGAATAAAAAAATCAATTTTACATCTCTTCTTAAACGTGAAGTGAAACTGTATTGATTCTCGTTGGTAAATGTGGGCCACTGAAAACAGCCGACGGAGAAAAAGAGTAAGAGGAACGTCTGGCAGGTGTGTTCACCGTCTTAGTTTAGCGAACGTTAGCACGCTAACGTTAATTGGCGCTAAACACAAAGTAGGTTGACGAGAATGTCGGCACAATGTTTTTTTTCAGACTTCAGACGAGTGAGAAATTTGGCGCTATGGAAAAGTTCAGGGAACCACATCATCAACCGTTGAGATACTTCAGTCTCGGCGGGCCAACCGAGTTGTCCGCGCGTGCCGACGTTAGCTACAGTTAGCGAGCTACAGTTAGCTAGCAACAGTTAGCTAGCTACAGTTAGCTAGCAACAGTTAGCTAGTTACATTTAGTTAGTTACAGTTAGCTAGCTACAGTTAGGTAGCAACAGCTAGCTAGTTACATTTAGTTAGTTACAGTTAGCTAGCAACAGTTAGCTAGCTACAGTTAGCTAGCAACGTGCGCGCATCGCTAGCGCGCTACGTTTCTGCGAAGGCTTCGACTCTTGACTCATCTCAAGACTTAGAGGAGTTACTTTTGGTCTTCTCCCTTAAGAACCCTCTCCTTGTTCTTCTCCATGAGTTGATGTCACGACACCTCAGAAATGACACAATAGGCAAAAAGAAAGTCAGAGACTATTCTCTTAAACTGCGCCTTGCAACATCATACAGCGTTTGTAGTAGACGCACCAGAGCTGTTTTGAATGTGAATAGAAACCCAAGAGCACCAGTCTTACAGGTGGGATGTTTCTCTTTCCTTTCGTAATCTTCTCTTCACCTTCATGTTTTTTATAAAACTCCCAGACTTCCTTCTTCGCATGTCACGTCGAAAAAAAAAAGAAGCAGGACAGGTGCATCCGTCAGGGCCCGATGGAAGCTGGTGTCACCGTCAATCATTTGACGGAGGCGAGAGGTGTGAAACGATGCGCTCGTTTCCGAGTTGGAAAAAGACGTGATTTGATGTGACGTGTGATGTTTGAGCAACCGTGGGCGCAGATCACAAAAAACGGGGGGGGGGGGGGGGGGGGGGTCAGGAATTCTCGCCGCTCTTTCATTTTGGTGGAACTTTGTTGTTTGAGAGAGAAAAAACCCTTCATCTCACACAGAACCGTGAACAGATAAAACACCAAAATGTCTCCTGGACAAGAACGAGAGGAAGTACCAGGGGAGAGCTGGACTTCAGAGCCTTTGTGAAAACAATATTTAGAAAGCGTGAATTATGAAGCATGTGTTTTGTGTCCCTGACTCCAGATAATTTCCACGAAATGTTCCGTCGGTGTAAAGACTGCAGCCTCTTTAAAAGGTCACAGTCCGACTTCCGTGGCGAGCTTATTTAGATAATGCCTGAGCGATTTAACATCGTGTGGGCATAAATTATTCAAGGAAAACAATGGTTTAGACTTCCAATTGCAAAAACGAATGTGAATACATTGGTGTTATATAAAAAAAGAAAAATACCCTCAACACACACACACACACACACACACACACACTCTACCACAAGGGACTGCTATTTTTAGTGATGCTATTCGATCAACCTGGCTGGCCACTATAATGAGGCGAGGGAGATGGAGTCTGGTTCCTTTCACAGGTCAGCGGACTGACAAAGCCCAGTGTCCTGGTCTGGAACCGGGGATCTGTCTGCTTGCCATGGGTTTTTTTTGTTGTCTGGGCTTGCGTTTGCCTCCGTGGGAGCGATCTGTATTCACCTCCACCGTGCTTGGGAGGGGGGGGCCCCCCCGCTTCTGTTTAATATGGGCCCGCCGTAGCCTCCCCCCCCCCCCCCCGCCGCCGCCGCCGCCGCCATCACCTGGCGTCTGCAGAGTTCATTCTCAGTGTGTGTTTTTATCAGCACCCCTAGGGGCGTATGTAATTGCTCAGTGCTGATGAGAACAGCCCAGCTCAAAGTACCATCTCATACCGTAATTACACCCATGGAAGTACGGGGGGGGTGGGGGGTGGTGGGGGTGGTGGTGGTGGTGGTGGTGGGGGGGGTAAAGGAACTAGCCGGTGCGGAGCGGCAGGTGAAAGTCTACGGCCTGCTGAGACGAGCCGGGGCCGATAGAGGACTAAAAGTCGGCCATCTCCTCGGGGATGATCATCTGTAATCTGTGGGATGATTGAGGTGAACATCTGACATTTGAAGCCTTTGTATGTTAAAGTTTCCAGAGCTCACAGCCGTGTGTGTGTGTGTGTGTGTGTGTGTGTGTGTGTGCGCGTGCATAGCTTTGGGCGAGACAATAAAGACGGAAAACTCGGAGGAACTTCACGCAAAAAAAGGGGGGAAATGTTGAGCAGCGCCCTCGCCCAGACTTCTGACAGCTCCGCCGCTCCTCGGCTTATGAGAATAAATGCTGACGAGTGTTGAATTGGCCGGGGAGGAGAGGCGGCCTCCCTCTGGGCTGACGGGCCGACGCGCCCTGGATTGCATTGAGATGCATGACGCGGGCCCTTCGCCTCGACCCCCCCCCCACCCAGTCTCGGGTGGTGGTTTAGAGCGGAGCTGAGGCCGGGGGCAGCCGAGTCTCAAAAGCCAAAGCGACATGTCCCCCTATCAGTATTCCACTGTGACGAGTGCTGATGGTGCCCTGATGCTGCAGAACTTCAGCCCGTCTTTGTTTCTGTCGTTGCACTTTACTTCTGACATCCATAACTTTGGCTTTGTGTTTGTGTGTGTGGATGCTTTGTTTCTTCTTCTCTGTGACTCTCTGAATGCTGCTGAATATGAATGAAGTGGCCCACTGCCAGCTGCCTTTGTCCACGCGCCTTTCAAATTGAATAACTTGACCCGCGCTTATATTAATAGATTTCATGCAAACAAAAACCTGTTACACAACCAGGTCACAAGCCTCCAACACCAGTTCATACTGCCTGTATGTTTCACAGGTTTCAGCACAACCACACATATCTGTATCAAAGGTGCAGCATCAGAGATTGGGAGCGTTCCAATTAGGGTTGCAAAGGGGCGGGAAATTTCCGGTAATTTTCTGATTTTTTTTTTTTTTTTGCAAAAGCAAATAACAGGGAACGTATGTAGTTGAGAACTAGACTAAGCAAGCCTAACTCAGCTGGACCCTGGATGCAGCTAGTCGGGAACATTGTCTGCCAGAACCGTAAACGTAAACATAGAACGTCTTTGTCATCACCTAGCATATTGATTACTTGGATCAATATGCTAGGTAATGAAAGGATGTAGCTAGCTATTGTAAACCAACTACTCACAAATGGATTAAGCCCAAAATGTCACTTTTTAAATTTGTATTAGAAATGTTTGCATGCATGTCTGCTTATGACAAAACAAAATGTTGTTATATCATATATGACAAGGTAAATACAGTGAAATTACCCCAAAATGTCCAGTTTATTCCCGTTAATTCCCCGTGTAAAGTTTCCAACTTTCAATATTCACGGAATTTTGCAACCCTAGTTCTGATCGCCTCTCAACGGCTCGAAACATGCCGACGACGGGCCTGACGGTGCAAACTACAGCGAGGGTGTTGACGAAGCTAACGGTGTTTACCTGTGGGGGGGGGGGGGGCTGTACGTTTTCACGACGACACTGTCAGTTCGGACGGTGTTATCAGCTGTAACCGTCATATAAGAGCTGATGACAACACGTACAGTAGAGAGCGATTTCATTCTCTGCTCAGGGTGGACATTACTCCACTACATCTCTACATAGCTAGTAGTTGTTTGCTAATGTTCAGAACATTAAATGCAGCTCCTCTAAGGCTGTCGATGGGACATTCTGAGCCTTAGTTATGTCAACATTTGTGTACATTTGTCACTGCTGTTTGTATTTTCTCTCGGGAGGAATTTGACTGAGATTCAAAGGCCACATAGCGTCAGTGTTTCTATTGGTTGACAGACAAACAAAGGTGAACGTAGCTGGAGATCGCACAAAAAAATTGAAAATATAGTTGAATTTTGTCCTTCATGCGGGTTAAACGGAGCAAAAAAGTTGACATGTAACGTGACCGTACCTTTGGATTTGAAGAGTCGACGCTCTCGCTAGAAAGGACACGTCACACTAACGCCATTAAAATACGAGTCGTGCACGTTACACGACTGTTTTCTACCAGCTGCAACTATCTCACCCTGTTCCAAAAGCAGAGATTCTAAAATACCAGCGTGAATATCTGCAGGTATACGGCAAGGAAGCTCCGCTCCGCCTCGCTAACAAGTTCACTCCGTCTGCGTGATGTTAGTGTCGTGTGACCTTTCTCAGAAGTGACGGGGATTCTTATTTAGAGGCAGGAGGAGGAGGAGGAGGACCACTGTCAGCAGATGAAGTTTGGGTGATTAGGTGATTTATGTTGTGCAGTGTTTCGCTGGAGAAGCGGCGCGGTTCACTTTGTGCTCATTGGTGGAGGAAGCGCTCAGGTCTTCTATTCAAAGCAGCTACGAGGAGCTTTCGTTGTGTGTTGATGTTGGCGGGCCCCCCGTGGAAAAAAAAGTTGCAGTGTGTTCCCGTCATGAAAACTGCATTTCCCATGAGCCCTTGCGTCGTAAAGATCTTTCTATGTTTCCATTTGTCTCTGTATGGCTTACTGCTAAAATCACAGCAACCTCGTCATCGTCGTCATGGTTTTGGTTGACGCAACAGGAGCGCAACCTCCTGTGCAACTAAGAGGATGTGAACGACTTCTTATTCTATAATCAAAAAAAATTAAATAAATAGAATAGCAATACCACAAGTGTGGTGATGTATAGCCAGACAAAACATTCAGGCGATTTAAACCATTTTTTAAGTTTTGGGTATTGGTATTCATCTTGTAATAAAGAACTAGTTTACCGTCCTAAATTTAATCTCCACTGAATTTATTCTTTAATTATGAATCTGTTTGCTTTCGCCCAGCTGGAACGTCCCTTTCATTCTTTTCTATAATTTCTCTCATATCGTTTATTTGCTTTTAAATCATGTTTTCAAATCAGAGACGAGTCGCCGTGCCCTGTCCTGAGAACTTCCCTTTAATTCTAATCTTATGGCAATATGCTGTATTTTTGTCTCATCATGCTCTGCCACCATTAGAAATGCTTATGTTTTACATTTAACGTCGCATTTTAAAGCTTTTAGTATCAAAGTACTTGTATCCATGGGTACATTGCGAACAGGAACCGCTAATCTATGTACTTTTAATGGCATTAATTTGTGCCAAAATGTAAACAAATACAGTCTAAATAAAGGGGGGTTCAATGTTAAATTAAACGTTTTCACTCTGTTTGAGAAATCACTGGATGTCCCCCCCCATCTTCACCGCCACCAGAAGAGTGCCCTCTGCTGAGCGGGCCTAACGTCATTAAACTCCATTAGAAGTGATAAGTAGCTGTGTAATAATACCATGTTAGGACAAACTGTAACTCACACGCCGTTCTCTCTGATAGATATATAAAGGCAGCCGTAAGGCGGCGGCGGCTGCTTGTGTCTTGTGTATCCGTTTACACACATCGACTAAAAACGAACCCTCGACGTCGACCCAATATTTTCCAGAGAAGTGTTCTTTGGAGGGCGTTGCGCGTGGACATCCATCGCAAGAGCTACTTGATGTGGATTCGCACGCATCCATGCAGGCAGCAGAGATGCCGCCAAAACAACAGGGTGTTTTTTTGATTTGTACAACAAATGCTGTCATAAAGCTGAAAAACGCAAGACGGAGGAGCACGGGTGGCGCTTCTGGACTAGATTTAAGGGGCCGGCTGTGCGGAGAGGACCCAGAAACCGCTGACTGATTCATGACTCTTATATGCATTAGAATACGTTAGTAGTGAACAAGTGTGCCGTCGTCGATCGTGTTTACACGTGTGCTATTCTCTTCTGTTATGTGGTAAGTTGTCCTGGAGACATTGTAGTCCTGAGGAATGCCATCTGCAGTACAGCATGCCGTGGAATGTCCCCAATCACTGTCTGCCACGTGTGCAGGAGCGTCACATAGATATCATTCAGTAAGTTAGATTGTGAGATATTACATTCCATAACTTTAATAATCCCAAGCGGGGCATTCACCTTTGCACGGTGACAAACAACAAAAGATACACAAGTCAAAGCAGGCAACATCAAGACGTACTGCCGTAACAACAGAACACACAGACTAATACATATTCTGAGAGTACCTCTGCGGCCTGCTAAAAATGATGTATTAATACCTTAAACCTGCTACTTGGGGGCAGCACAACACATTGACATATCGTCACCTTTTTAAAAAAAGGGGCCGCCTCACATTTCACACATCATAGTCTGTTTGTACCTCCAGAGACACGCTGATGACTTGCCTCTAGTTGGAGTTCTGCACATCGTCTCCGATCGTCGAGGCTCGCGGCTAACGTTAGCCGCTACAAGCGTGAGCCGGATGTCCGTCCCGCTCGTGACCTGAGGACGCGACAACTCGGCAGTTGTTTTGGGTTTATTCAGTGTCTTTTAGGGATTTCTAAGTATGTCGCTCGCGTCTTTCTAAAAAAGCCATGCTGTATGTTATGCCTCCTCACGTCACCGCCTATCAGAATTAGCACACTTATCGTCTAACACTTGATTACCACCCTCATGTTTACTTCCCTAACACACCACTTATATTTTGCGTTTTTGACACTGATTAAATCCCCCCCCCCCCCCCCCCCCCAGCAAATCTAACTCGGCTTTTATTGGAAAATTAATGTGTGGGAATGAAAACATTGTTCAACAAAATGCTCCATAATTACAGCGTTGGTGCGATGCATCCAGACCACTGAGTGAGCTACAAACGCCTCGGAGCTTTGGTGTCAAGCTCTGGACACTCCCTTCTGGAAATTTACAACACTTCATTTTTTTTGTCGTTTACATTTTACTTCCATCTAAACACCGGGAGAGTGCGTGTGCAAAGTCGTCTCGGAGACGTCGGCTGTGTCGGGTGCTTTGCTTGAGGAAACGTTAACGCGTTCTAGACGGCGTGATGTTTGTCTACCGTCGGGGGGGAAAACATCTTTCATTCAGTTTGACTGCGGAGGAAAAGTATATATTGTACCACTCTGCACTTAAGTCAAGGCGTTCAGCAAAACCATCAAATAAAATTGTTAAATCAATGCATTTCACTTACTTCTACTGGATGTGGTTTTTACATTAACTGTTGAAAACACCAAGTGCACATATCCTCACATGCTCTTTATTCCCAGGAAGTACTGGGACAAAAGCAAAGCGCTGCAATCACAGCTCATCAACCATAAAAGCTAGCTTGATTCCTATTTAGATGGAACATTGCTGGACGTGTAGAATTGGCTCATGTAACACAGTTTGCTATCTCCTCCACACTGACTCTGGCTGGTAGACGTGAGACCACTTAACCAGACATTTGGACACGAGTGGCCATGCGGAACTTTCATCCACAAGTTATAATATAAAAGCCTTTTATTCATCAGTCTGGTTGGTCCATCTGACCCTGTGTTTCAGTGATATTTAAAACATTTTTTTGGGGTCATGCTGTGTGGGCAGTTGTGAACCGGCTGCAGCCTGTGGACGGGTCAAACGGACACTTTCAAACCAAAGAGGATGCTGTTCGTATCCTGAAGGAGACGTTAGTTTGTGACGGGTTTTCTGTACTTTATCCAAGTTTCTCTTAGTTCACGTAGTGATTTTAAGCTCCACCATGAATTGGTTTTATTGCCCAGACCTAAGCAAGTGTTATTCTTTGAATTCACAACGTTAGCCACGCGTTCACCGCGACCGTGCGCTGGTACGACCCGGTGCGTTAGAACAGGACGGGTTGGGACTAGTACGCGTCGGTTGGCCTTTAGCTAATGCTGTTATCACCACTGTGTGTTTTACTCAGTGTAAGTTTAGGAACATGTGAATGGTGACTTGTTTGCGAGCTGTAAGTCAGTCTGGGTCGGGTCGACCGCGCTCTTTTTCGGCTAGCCGAGGTTAAGTGGTATTTGCCGCCTAGACCTAACTTCCCGTGAAGACGGAAGTTTATTTTGAAGGCTTTGTCTCACGAGCAGAATATCTTCTGTATGTCCGCGACTGCAAACGTCTGCAAACCGGCCCAGTTGACTGTTGTGTCGCTGGACTGAGCAGGAAACACATCGACATTTAACTTTTCACAGCCATGACTAATGGCACTAAATTGAATAATATCAGGGCCTTGAATCTGGAACTCCTAATTGGAATGCAATTAGTCCTCGTGATTGTCTAAATTATATCTTGCGTTGACTGACGCTGCCTCCTTTGTCTTCTGGTTAATTGTATAGTGCGGTCTCAGGTGTCTCCATAGAGGCCCTTGCGACTCTTTTAACTCTGCCTTGTCTATTTGCTTTCATGACACATTCTTATAGCATCTATAACCAGCACATTGTCTGTGTATTAACGGTGTTTTACTGTAAACTTCAGGCAGACCGTAAATGAGCAGAGGTGCAAAGCGAGTCGGTCAGAACACAGGCTGCACGATGCTTCAAGGACAACTCCAGGTGAGCGACTGAGGCTTATTGGAAACGAGACATTCTGAAGCTCAGAACGCTAAAAGAGATTTTATGATTTCAAACGACGGGACGACCAACAATGTTTTTTGTTTTTTTTTTTAATCCAACTTCTTTCACTCGTTGAAGGCCGATCGTTGGCGGAGAATCGACCCCTGACCTGACCTCGGAGATGTGTTTTTTTGACCAGCAACTTGTTTTGTGTGTGTCGACTGAGGAAAAAAAGAAAAGAATGAAAGAAAGAAAGATGTGGGTGAAGCTGTGGCCGTGACAACCTGAGAGCAATTTAAAAGCCTTTTCAAGAGGCCAACTTGAATTGAACAACACTGCAGTTTTGACAGACTTGTACTGTATATTCTGTGATCAGTAAGGATCAATCCGTCGTTGTCAGTCTCGGCTCTCGTTGGCTGTTGATGGTGTCCCTCTGAAGTTCCCCTGATGACTGCTTTACATTGAAGCTGCTCAGATCAACATCTGTGCATCAACAATGAGTCGGCTGACTGTGTGTAATCTTAGCGAGGGTCCTCGTAGTGATGGAACTAGAGAGGATTATCATCCGACATCCACTAATTGAGGTGCGTGAGTAACCCTTTAATTGCCCACCAGGCCCAGCTTTGCATTATAACCTGGGATTTACATTTTTTGAAATGGGTGAAAACACAAAAGAGTCAGATCGATCAATACATACATCACGTGTTTCGCAGCTCTGGCGGTGAGTTGATGTTGCTCACGGCGCTGTAGCTTCCCACTGGCAGAACAGTGGGAGGTAAAAGTAAAAAAAACAACCTCCATCAGCCTCTGAACCTTTTTTTTTTTTTCATCCTCTCACCATTAACCAGGGAAGAGATGCCGTCAAGTCCGCACAAAACACTGCTGGCGTGAGCAGACCGCATGTCAACTCCCCGAACTTTACTTTTCCTGCATTCCTACAACCCTCAGGCATCCAGCGGCGCTTCATCCCACCCACAGGCGCACGCACGATCGTGTTGAAATGCTCCAACATGCTTGCGTAATTGAGGCCATCCTCTCTTCGCCGGTGCATTATGATAGCTGTGACACATTACGTTAAATTCATGCGAAATACTGTGCGGCATACGTTCTCTCCGCGCCGGTTCATGTTTTGTCGGGAGGTGATCTTTGCAGGCTCGTCTAAATTAAAATCCACGGGGGGGAAAAAAAAAAAAGCACCATCCAGTGGGATTGTTTTCGCCTCACGGTTTATTAAAGTGAAGCCACCTTAACATGAAAAAACCAGACAGTATTTATGCTAAAACACCGGCCCATCCTCTCTATGCAAAGACCGTTCATCCGTAATGAGGGAATACGGAGGCTAGCTGCGCCGCCGCCCCGATGAATTATGAAACAGCCGAGACCTCAGATTGACCCGCGACTGATATCCTCTGAGCCGCTTGTATACAGAACATATTGTGGATAATAAAAACCGCCGCCAAAAAAAGGCCTGACTTAAGCAGTGCTCGACCAAAAAAAAAAAAAAAAAAGTGCTACTGCAGCAAGCGGAGGCATCCACTCGCTCACAAAGCTTCCCTCTGCAAGCCTTCATTTTACCTTTCCGCTCATGTTAAATCACTCCGAAAACAAACTGCAGCGGTTTGGACTTGTGTTATGGTTGACCTCAGCTGTGTGCATAGAAGGGAGAAGACGACGCAGAGCACAGAACTCTCTGCAACCAAACCTGTGACTCTGTGCAGGGCCTTCTCACTCATCGGCCTTTTTTATTAACAGAACATGTTGTGTTATTGAAGTTGAGATGCAAAAACCCCGACGTCGCACTGCGATGATGGCCCATTTGAAAACCACGTCAAATGGGCTGTTTAAGTTGCACTTGGACACCGCCGTATAACCCGCGTAACTTATTGCCGCAACGCCTGGTTTGAGTTCGAATGCAGCCGTAAAATACGTTAGCACGTCACAAACGTTAGCTTCGACAACCCTTTGGCACAGAAACCCTGGTCTCCTGGTTGAAAGTCCTGGGTTAGCTTGCTAGCTTGCTAGCTCCCGCCCTCTTCCACATGCGCAACAGTAGGTTTTACCGTTAATTAGGTTAAAGACGCGGTAGAAAGTGACGGTCGTGTCGTATATCGTATCGCATCTTATTCACAGGAGTTACATCTAGAAACCGTTTTTCCCAAAAAATCTCCATTGAAGGGAGAAGACGCAGAGCACAGAACTCTCTGCAGGGCAAATCTGTGACTCTGTGCAGGGCCTTCTCACTTATCGGCCTTTTTATTAATAGAACATGTTGGGTTATTCAAGCCGAATATTTTGGTGGAGACGCAAAAACCCCAACGTCGCACTGCGATGATGGCCGGTCACGTAAACCGGCGATCAGACCGGAAGACGCCATTGTAGCAACCAAAACCACGTGAAGTCAAACAAATGGGCTGTTTAAGTTGCACTTGGACACCGCCGTATAACTCGCGTAACTTATTGCAGCAACGCCTGGTTTGATGCGAATGCAGCCGTAAAATACGTTAGCGCGTCACAAACGTTAGCTTCGACAACCCTTTGGCACAGAAACCCTGGTCTCCTGGTTGAAAGTCCTGGGTTAGCTTGCTAGCTTGCTAGCTCCCGCTCTCTTCCATATGCGCAACAGTAGGTTTTACCGTTAATTAGGTTAAGGATGCGGTAGAAACTGACGGTCGTGTCGTATATCATATCGCATCTTATTCACAGAAGTTACATCTAGAAGCCGTTTTTCCCAAAAAATCTCTAGTGAAAGGAGAAGACGCAGAGCACAGAACTCTCTGCAGGGCAACCAAACCTGTGACTCTGTGCAGGGCCTTCTCACCCATTGGCCTTTCTTATTAATAGAACATGTTGTGTTATTCAAGCCGAATATTTTGGTGGAGACGCAAAAACCCCAACGTCGCACTGCGATGATGGCCGGTCACGTAAACCGGCGATCAGACCGGAAGACGCCATTGTAGCAACCAAAACCACGTGAAGTCAAACAAATGGGCTGTTTAAGTTGCACTTGGACACCGCCGTATAACCCGCTTAACTTATTGCCGCAACGCCTGGTTTGATGCGAATGCAGCCGTAAAATACGTTAGCGCGTCACAAACGTTAGCTTCGACAACCCTTTGGCACAGAAACCCTGGTCTCCTGGTTGAAAGTCCTGGGTTAGCTTGCTAGCTTGCTAGCTCCCGCTCTCTTCCATATGCGCAACAGTAGGTTTTACCGTTAATTAGGTTAAGGATGCGGTAGAAACTGACGGTCGTGTCGTATATCATATCGCATCTTATTCACAGAAGTTACATCTAGAAGCCGTTTTTCCCAAAAAATCTCTAGTGAAAGGAGAAGACGCAGAGCACAGAACTCTCTGCAGGGCAACCAAACCTGTGACTCTGTGCAGGGCCTTCTCACCCATTGGCCTTTCTTATTAATAGAACATGTTGTGTTATTCAAGCCGAATATTTTGGTGGAGACGCAAAAACCCCAACGTCGCACTGCGATGATGGCCGGTCACGTAAACCGGCGATCAGACCGGAAGACGCCATTGTAGCAACCAAAACCACGTGAAGTCAAACAAATGGGCTGTTTAAGTTGCACTTGGACACCGCCGTATAACCCGCTTAACTTATTGCCGCAACGCCTGGTTTGATGCGAATGCAGCCGTAAAATACGTTAGCGCGTCACAAACGTTAGCTTCGACAACCCTTTGGCACAGAAACCCTGGTCTCCTGGTTGAAAGTCCTGGGTTAGCTTGCTAGCTTGCTAGCTCCCGCTCTCTTCCACATGCGCAACAGTAGGTTTTACCGTAAATTAGGTTAAGGATGCGGTAGAAAACGTGTCGTATATCGTATCGCATCTTATTCACAGAAGTTACATCTAGAAACCGTTTTCCCACAAAAGTTTCATCCTCTTGTTATTAAAAATGATGCAAAAAAATATAATATTATAATATGTTACACTTCTTTTCACAGGAGAGTTTTCAAATGCCCGTTCAGCTTTCATCTCGCTGTGAGAAAGTTGCAGGCTGTATAGCAAGTATACGATCACAAATTGATGTAAACCTTGAAGCGTGGAAAAGAATGAATTGATCCTTCCCTGCCGGAGTAATCGACTGATGTGATGTGCGTTTGCCTGATGAGCTCTGAGCTTTCCACCTATATATATCGTTTCCAGATGTATGAAATACAGCAAAAAATGAATATGGGCAAATTAACCTGTTACATAACATGTGATATAAGCGCTTTATGAGTGAGCCGTTAATGTAAGCACAGAAGGAAGTGATTAGATTTGAAGGGCATGTTGGAACCACTGTATCACTGACGCCGATACATCAACCTCCTGCAACGGTTTAAAAATTCACAGTGAATTATTGCAGCCCGGCAAATGAAGCAAAGCGTACAATATGCCCCGCACTAACATCCTGCGAGAAATAAATATCTCCCGGACACAAGTTAAAAGCCCCGAGGCTACAAAAATCAATATTTCATAGGCAGGAGGTGATAAAGAGTCTTGATCCAGCTCCTCCTGTCTCTGAAGCAGCCAGAAGGCCAGCAGGCGAGCGGCGGGATGGCTCGATGCCATCTCAAGCTATACGGCCAAGTGGATTTGGGCCACTGCACAAATTTAACAGGTATAGGGAAGAGTTTGGCTGCGCTTCGCCCTGCAGTGTGTTGATAAGTTTTTGGAAGTAAAAGCCTGGGTGACCATCACAGGGGGAGGGGGGGGGGTTGTAGTGTATGTGGAGCTATTTATCCACCGGAGTACCACAAACTGTGGCCCTGTCACTCTGGGAATGACCCTGTGGCGAATGGAAGGCCCGAGGATAAAAGTATCCCGCGGGCCGCCGGGTCATTGCATTACCGCTCGGCCATTCTAACTGCCAAGGCTCAGGACTCATTGTGCCGGAGAGACCGGATCGATACCGGGGACTCAGGAGATCAAGTTTCAGAGATCCGACGGGGTGGTGGAGACCGAAAATCAACTTCTTGTCTGTTGTTTTAAAAACATGTGTCGTCACAAACGTAACGTAGTGGTTTTCATGGTGTGTTCCTGTGATATATAGTTCTAGTCGAGGCGGTTGATAGCAAACCCCACGTTTTTTTTTTTTTTTGTTGATTTATGGGATTTCCACCAATTGATAGCACCACTGCAATGCAGCATGCCTTTTGTTCATGATCAGGCTGCATTAATTATGTTTCCCCCGCAGCAGCAGCAGCAGCGTTTACCTTCTTTAATTTAGTTTTTGAGCGACGGTGGGCCACACACACACACACACACACACACACACACACACACTGATAAGAACCGGAGTCATACATCCACCTAACTTAACGGGTTATGTTGTTGTTATTATTTTGTCCCGTGAATACCGTCTGGATGATCGCTGTGCTTGCCTTCAGTCAGAGCAGAGAACTCTGAATGAGCACATTGTCTCCCAGGAGTCCTGTAAGTGAGACGTCAAAGACACTTTGGGTTTTTCTTGGAAACTCCCTGGGGGGGGTTGGATGTCGACCCCTGCTTTGGTAACCGGCGGCTTCAACGACACATATTCCTAAATAGCTTTTAAATAACCACGATGCATCTTGACCAGATGCATATGAAGATATCACATGTCACATGCTGCGTCCCTGAAATGAAAGTGGGGGGGGGGGGGGGGGGGGGGTCCTCATCTGTCATATTTGTCCCGGCCCCCCTCCCCCCCCCCAAGCAGGTTAGTCCGGTCCTGCTGCTGTGATTTGTGTGTGTGTGTGTGTGTGTGTGTGTGTTCGTACTGTTTGTTTCACTCTTGCTACTTGTTGTCATGTTTTTTTTTATTTTGCAGCATGACAGCGATGCCAAATCGTTTCCCTACATGTTAGTGCATCACAATATGAAAAGACAATAAGCAGATGAAAAATAAACAATGAGCAGAAATCAGAGTTTAAGACTAAACAGCAATAGAGCAAACATTTGTATTCCTGAATATACTTTAGACATTAAAACAAAGCTAGCTGCTAATACCCGGAACCCTGCTGACCAAACATTGATTTCAGCAGACGCCCATGGATGAGGTCAGAGGTCAGCTCTTGCTGTTTGTCTCGTCATTCTCTGATCCACACAGAACCGCAGATGTGCAGGTTTTTCTGAACGCACTGGCGGTGGAGAGCCACCTCCTCGCCACGTGGAGGCGCCGCAATCCCGCGTCCCAAAAGTAGCGGAGCCGTTACAGGAAAAAGGGGGTGGTGGGGGGGGGGGTCCTTTTTTTTTAACGCTTTTGCTCGAGATCAGATGCAGCCTGTGCGGGCTGAGGAGGGAGCAGGCAGCCTGCGCTTCTGCAAAAAGAGAGAGAGAGAGAGAGAGAGAGAGAGAGAGAGAGAGAGAGAGAGAGAGAGAGAGAGAGAGGTGGTGGATTTCTGCGACGAGCGGAGCCGAGCGCGCAACTTCTCTCCAGTCCCGCTGCCGCCGCCGCCGCCGCAGCTGCCGGAGTTTCCTTTGAGGATTTCCTCCTTGTGACACAAATAAAAAGCGAGCTGGACTTTACTTCCGATCTTTGCCAGCATGTCTTCAGCAGCACTGCTACTGATGCTGGCCGTCAGGATCTACGCAGACAGCATGGAGGGGCCAACAGGTAACAAACACCAAAACCAACCAAACGTTTGGCTTCGGAGAGACGCGCAGCGCGCACCTGTAAAAATCACCCTGTCGCTGTTTTTATTTATTTAAAGTTGATCGTCGCGGTTTTAAAGTCGCTCTTTTCTCTCACGTTGTATGCTGAAGTGTTGCAATGTTGCTCTGCAACTTGAAAAGTTGTCTGTTGACTGTGTGCGCGTGTGTGTGCGTGTGTGTTTGTGTTTGTGTGTGTGTGTGTGCAAGTCAGTGGCGTGAACTTTCTCCTTTTCGGTACATACGACGTTAATATCCCACGGGGGTTGGGGGGGGGGGGGTCATGAAATATGGAATTGCCTGCAACCTTTCAGAGTGAGATCACATCATCTTTTCATTACACGACTCAGTGGTATTTGTGATTACTATAATTTCTAAGGATGCTCCCTCTAGAGATTAAATCTTGAGTTCGAAAATATTCTTAGAAATGAAAAGTGGGCTCAATATTTGCACCTCTCTCTCTCTCTCTCTCTCTCTCTCTCTCTCTCTCTCTCTCTCTCTCTCTCTCTCTCTGTCCACTGTCATGTTTGTGCACTGGCTTCAGTAGGTGGCAACGCGCTTTTATTCCTCCAGTGTGTCATGCCAGAGGATGTACATCACCTCCCCGGCGATGATGAATTCATCCCCTCCGCTGGTCTTTATTTACCGCTGATGTCTGTGAAATGGGCCGCTTAACTTGCCTGCGTGCGCGAGTGGTATTGATGGAACATGTTGCATAATTATGCTGCTGATGCAGAGGGGATGATTCGCTCGACTGGTTTTTCGGTGTGTGTGTGTGTGTGTGTGTGTGTGTGTGTGTGTGGAAAATCAGCCATCAGGAGGCGTTTGGTGGGAACAAATCAGGAGGTGGTGGTTGTTTTGTTGTGTGTGTGTGTGTGTGTGTGTGTGTGTATGTGTGCTGCGGCGGCGGCGAGGCAATACAGTGGAGATGAATTAGTGATGTCAGTGTTGTGCCCCAAATAAAAAGCACTCCGACTGTTCCCTGTGTGTCGGTCAGACTCCGATTGACAGAAGTACGGTCTTCAAGTGTTCTCAGAGATACAGCAGGTCAAATCCTCTTCCGTTGTGCGTTGCGTCGGGGTCAACGTTGGAATGGCGGTAAGATTTTTTTTTTTTGCCGAGGCCTCCGAAACCTTTTGACTTTTGAGGAATGTCGGTGGAAGAAAATGCCTCGGGTCAAGTTGTTCTCAAGACAGTTGGTTTATCTCAAGAATGCTCTGCAGGCCGTGTGAACGCTGCAGCCTCGATGTATAAATACTCTGGCGCACGGGGGGGGCTATCGGTGACACACAGCCGTCTGGACCAGTTGCCGAAAAAACAGACGAGCACCGAGCCACCCCCACACACACACACACACACACACACACACACACACACACACACACACACACACACCCCTCCACGCTCTCCGGGATCAACTTTGGTTCTGTAGGGCAAGATTCAACGCATGGCGAGCCAACTGTCTCATGAGAGGACTGTCTCTTCACCAGCTGGCAATCAGTTCAGTTTATGTGTGTCGGTTGATATTCACTCTGTTGTCGTTGCCATTGCACAGGATGGGGGTCCACACGGGAGCGATGGGTCGAGGCCGAGCTGGTCTCTCTCCTGGGCTGCGTGTCGAAACCTACAGAACCGACTGGAATGTGTTCACCTTGTGTCCTAAAAGTGCAAAAAGTTGGCGTTGAACGGTCAGATTTGTGTTGTGGTTCACCTAATCGTCGACTTGATGTTTCCTGGTTGGAATCAACATTTAGTTAAAGTTCAAAGTTCTTGTATTGCTGCTTTTGTTCGGCCATTTTTATATTAATTAAAGGCCCTAGTAGTAGGGCGGCAACTAATGATTACTGTCATTATTAATAAACCTCTTGATTATTTATTTTGGTCTATAAAATGTCCGAAAATGATGCAAAAGGCCCATCGCTATTTCCCAAATTTGAAGATGACTCATCCAAATGCCTTGTTTTTTCTGAACAAAGCAGGCAAACACCCAAATTATATTTAATTTACTGACATAGAGGACTGAGGAAACCAGAACAAAAATCACCTTTTGAGATGCTGGAACCAGAGAGCCGATCAAAATAGTTGAGCCGATTCATTTCCTGCGCGTCGATTGATCGACCGATTGACGAATCGCTGCGAGTCTGAACGGTGGTGAAAATGTCACCCAGGCCCGCCTGTGTGTCACATCTGTAGTCTTTGCCGATACTGTATAGCTTATATGTTGGTGAAGCTCGCTGGATTGTGAGCAGAGAACATCTTTTATAGAAAAATAAGTTAACAAGCCCAAAGCGCTGCATGTGTTGGGGCTGCGTTGCGGAGGGTTGCATCATCATCATGATGCATTTAAATTGATTTCAACCCGGTTGGACCAAAATGCGCTAAACTGCAGATTTTTCTTTCTTTTGTGAACTTTCGGACACGCGACACTTGTTGCTACCGGACACATTTGTGATTGATACTGTGAAAGCGTTGGAGGTTGCGAACCCTGCAGAGACGGAGCCGTGCAGTTTGTTGACGTCAGAATATATGAAGTTTCAACGTCTCCGTCGTCTTTAGGGATGCCAACAAGTTGCGTTGTGCAGCTTTAATGCTTTAAAAAACAAAACAAAACACCCGTTGCACTTCGGTTGCATTGGAGGGCCGGCGTGTGGATGCTCTTGGAGGTCTTTCACCTCTGCTCCAGAATGGTGTGCGATGGTTTAGGTTGAGTGCAACCGCCCCCTTGTTAGCGGGGGCTCCGGGGGGGGAGCCAGAAGCAAGAAGTGAAACCACGTGAGCGAACCCCCAACACTGACACGCAGCTCCAAACACTCAGAGATTGGAGGTCGGAAGGAGGTTAGCTTGAAAAGACCGTATACTGGAATGGGCGCTGACACGAGAAGGTGGTCTTTCACGGGCCGCCGGTGAGGATGTGGAAAGGATCCCCGGTGTGTAGCGGCGTGGATCCGGCTCGGTGTTAATCCAACAGAAAATAGCCTCACACACACACACACACACACACACACACACACACACACACACACACACACACACACACACACAGTGCTCTCCTGGGGCAAATGTGGAGGCTGTAAATGGAGAAAATGGAGCGTACGCTCGCACACAATAAGCCAGTGATGAAATGTGGTTGTTCTGGAGGAAATAACACAAGATTCTCTAATAGAACAATGGCGTAATGGCTACGCGTTGTTCAAGAAAATGAGTACATCCTGTAATTATAGTTGGGGATAATGAGACGAGGAACGAGAGGAATGAGACGAGGAACAAGGGTTGTTTCAACACCCATTGTATAAAGGAAGAGAAATCTCAGGAATCTACCACTCTAGAGCTGGGACCATGATCTGGATCTGAGGTGTCTTTTTGTCTGAATGGCTGCGATGGAGCTCACTCACTCAGCCAGACGCTGGCTGCCAGTGAGAGCGAAGCATCCCCGGCTGAGGTGGAAGTCAGTAAAGGCCTTTTCTTCCCCACATTCCGCCACTTTGATCGGCTTTAATTGCCTTTCTCCCGTTAGTCGCCACGTCGTTCGCCTCCGAGAGCTTCGTCGGCAGTGTGGCTAAAGCAAAAACTTTTGCGGAGATGTTTCGACAGAATTAACATTTAATCATCACACGATGAAGACTCCATGGGGAGTTCTGAGGCCTGAGAATAACTAGAAGAGTTGGCAAACGTCCACGACTTTCTACACAAACCTGCAGCGCGATTACTTCTATTTATCTAAAAAAAAATGATTTCCTCTTATCATCGAGGGAGGAGTCAGGGCCGCTGTTGTGCAACTGAAGTCAATTTCCTCCGAGGGAGTTAAGTTGGTGGAATGCAATGTCGCCTCCACCAGACCTCATTGTGCCCACCTAAGCCGAATTCCAGCTCCGTCTGCTCCATCTTTCTTTCGCCGTCCCGTATCTTCAGCGGTCAACGGTATTGAGCAATAACACATTATCTGTTACAGTGGTGTGATTAGTTTTTTTTCTCCCTAAGGATTACGATTCGAGATTTACTGTCACTGTGCCAAAAGTGGACAAATTGTCCGGGGGGGGGGACACGCTAGTCTGATGCAGGAAGGGCGGTTGTGCCGCGTTTACTTCTTGAAGTAAACTGTAATTAGGTTTGTAAAAAGCCTGTCCTACGTTATGGATAATTCCAAAGGCGGAAATTTGTGTGACAGCATCACTACAATAAGTGTCGACGGGCTGTCGGCAAAACGGTTACATATAATTAAAATCCGATAGAAACGCTCTGAAGTGAGCTATTGTAGTCTGTCTAAATGCTGTGACGAGGCTAGCAGCTGACGCACGAATGACTGGAAGCTTTCTCGTTTCTTTGTTTGAACGCAGAGTTTGCCTCCAAAAGAAGAGAAATGCCGCTGATTTACACGTTTTCTCGCGCTAACGTTTTCGCGCTAACGTTTTTGTGCTAACGTTAGCCGCTGGTTAACCCACATTAGGTGGGCGTGAGAGGCTCTCGTCGTTGCTGCGAGGTAAGGACTTCTGAAGGGCAGCTAGTTAGAGGAGAACTTCGCCCCCACATGTGACCGTTCGTCTATCTTTTACTCGCCCCGTGCCACCTTGAAATCTTGGATTGGTTTTCCTCGCGTGCCTCCGCTGAAAATGGCGAATCGAAAAAAAACGGAGAAAAGTGCTGATGAACAAACCAAAAATAGATCTTAAAACCTCACTAATTCAAAACACGTCAGACTCATTACGGGAGGTTTGGTAAAGGAGGCTTGGATGAGATGCGTGAGAGTTCTGTAAACGGATGTTTTGACGTAGTTTTCGTGGTTCTCCGAAAACAAAGTTTCCTTCGAGAACTGGATGAGAAATTAATATTCAAATGGTCATTTCCTTTTAAGCTACCAGCCAAGCGAGCTGTTCACGTTTCAGTAATTATCCAAACACTGGGCTGGCTGCTCGTTAATGTCTTCTTTACGATGTCTACTGGTGTCACAGAACAGAAGATGTTTCGAAGGCGACCGAACGACATGTCGGTCGGTCACGGTGGAAGCGATGACCCATTATCGCCTTGTGCAATATGTTTCTATGACATTAATCCACCAGCACTGCTGCTGCTGCTGCTGGCGGCGTGTGCCCGCCGTCACCCGCCGCGCCTCGTTAATGGAGCTGACAGAGCTGCCAGAGACCGGCTTGGCCTGGATCCACGAGGCGTCTTTCGTGGGGACAACCAGAACCGGCTTCGCCTTCTCCAGGTGTTAGAACTGTGTTGTTTTTTTCCACCCCATCAACAACAAATTATTACTGAGCAGATGGAGGAGTGTCAGCAGGCCCCGCGGTGCCTGTCGAGCCGAGCGCTAAACATGTTTTAGACGATAAAGTTAAATTTGCTCCTTTTTTTGTTTTTTTGTTTTGTTTTTAGACAATCCTCTCGTTGGCGAACGCCAATGTCGGTATTCAGTTTAGATTAACTTTAAATAAAGCTGCTGGGCTTCGCTCAGTTACTCATTTCATTGCTTTTTACAGCTCTGCTTTATTCCAACAAGCTACACGCAATGATCTGCTGGACGGAGCGCTTCATGAAAATCAGTGAAAACAGCTGATGGGAACCAAAATTCCCACAGCATGAACGCTGCATCAGCGGCACGGGAATCAGCTGCTGGTGGAATTTCGCCTGTCGTCTGTTGAAGGTATGCAGCGAGCTGCTAATTCTTTATTATAGAGTCCCAGAGGAAGGATCTAAACAAAAGCCGGTGATTTCCAAAAGCTCCAGATGATACTAATGATGATAAGGCATTGATAAGAACGATGCCTTCTCTTGCTCTCCTCTCCTTCGATCTCAGGGCTCACCGTCTGCCACGGATCACGTCTCAATTGTCCGAGGACGGCACTTTTGAAAGCGGCAGCTCGCCCCAATTGCGCCGAAAGTAATTGCGCCGAAAGTAATTGTGCCGAACAACAACAACAACAACAATGTCTGTCCCTGGAAAATTTTGACCAGGTTTCATTGTCTCTCGACTCCTCAACCGTCCTCGAGAAAAGGAAACCTCACCGAGCCGGGCAGTGACACTTATCTCGTCAAACGTGAGGGAAGGCGCCGCTAACGAATTCACCTTTTTTAAACACTCTAAACGCCGCTGGGTGCCGGTCGGTGGGATGATGTGTCGTTTCTGGTGGGTATTGATTTTCCTTTTAAGTGAGAACGTCGAAGCTGTCTCTGTTACCGAGAACAAAGTATTTCTCGGCAGCTTTTTTTTATCGGTGTAGAGCGTTTATGAAGTGACAATATTAAGTGTACTCTCCACTTTTCTGTACTTTACGTTGTCCCACAGTGGACCGCGTGCAAAACACAGTTGATTCATTAAATAAATTGTAAAGGACGAAACAAAATGACTTACATTTGATATCATTTGATATGAGAAGATAAACGCCTTTACAAAGATATGTCTTGTCACGAGATATAACGTGTTGTTTTGTTCTTTCTTGCTTCACATAGATATGTAATTTTTTTTCAATATATTTCAAAAAGGAATGGGGAAAGGATGGAGCTGTAGGTGCCACCCACTTGCAAACCACTTTCTGTACTTTTTTTTAGTACTAACTGCAAAAACGTCATCCCGTGAAAGTGTATATTTCGTACACGTTTCCTCACTATTTGCACAGAGTGTTTCTTTTTAGCGTCTCGGATGGCCGATGTAAAAGCATCAATTTCGAGGTATCCGAAAAGGTGTGGAAATTGGAAGGCGGGTATCGCGGCAGAGCGCTGTTATCAAAACGGACAAAAAGCAGGTTAAGGCAAAGTGGGTCGAGCAGGAAAAGCAAATTAGAGCGCTTCATCAGAATTTAAGGAAAAGGAGAACGCCGGTCGACGATAGATAACCGCGTGGAGGATCATTTACCCTGTGGTATCGGAATCATTGCTCTCGGCACGCGGAAGTGGCCGACTCGTTTTGGAATTGGCGGGTGAGATTGATGGTGTGTAGAGACCTTGGAGCTGTACTCGTATGAATGGGGGGGGAGGAGGGGGTTGGACCTGGAGACGAGATATATATATATATATATATATATATATATATATATATATGCGCAGAGGTGCATGACTGTCCATTAAGTCCGGCCCCGCTCTCCGTCCGATCCGGTTTGCCGCTACCTCCCAAGATCGGTCACCGCCGCCGACAGCCGGCCGTGAATAACCTTTATGAATATTCCTCACGTCGCTCTTGCCTCATGTTTACACTCTGCGGCTGAGCCGATTGTCCAAACCTTTTTCCTTTTTTTTTTTAAACCTGCGGTCGGACCTGTCACTGACCGCTGACAGGTTGATGTGAGTCGTGACGACGCTGGCAGCGGAGAGGAAACTGTCGCTCGGTTATCACAGCGGCGCGAGATGACCGAGTGGCGGATTCAGCAGACGGGGGGGGACGGGGACGGGGGACGGGGTCAGAGTTCGGCCACAGGATGATTTTTGCAGGCGGCGCTGTCAGCAAGTGTCCCTTTGGATTGAGATGACGTCTCGGGCCGAACTGCGTCGGCATGGCATCGCTCTCGCTTGCTTTCCTCTCTTGCAGCTTCTGGGGGGAAAAAAAAGAATAACTGCGTGACGCCAAAAGCTATTTCTTTCTTTTCACGCTTTATTTCCCAGAGTTCCATCCCCCCCCCCCCTCTGGCTCACGTGTTTAGTCCCCCGTATCGTTAACGTAGAGACTACAGGGCTGATAAACCCGAGTGAGATTAACTGCCAAACTCCTTGTATCTAACCCTTAAAAAAAAAAAAAAAAGAAGAATCAGCGATATGGAGCGAGTCCCGGTGAGCGCGGCTCCCAGGGTGGCTGTAGATATTACACTTTAAAAAAAAGTAGGCGTTTAAAGTTATCAAACCTGTGGGCCTCCGAGTG
>NW_027176828.1:0-95000 GCF_023349555.1 Cebidichthys violaceus
TTAAATATTATGGTGCCCGTAGCTCAAAATAAGAAGGTTTTAAAAAAAAAAAAAAAAAAATGTAAGCCTTCACTTTCTCTGCGCGTGAGGGGAGACGCTCGGCTCTTTAAATCCTCTGGGGTGTTTGAGGTGGGAAGATAGGGACGTGGTGTTCCATAAAAAAACATGTGGCTAAACTACAGTGTGAGCTGCGGTCAGCGAATATTATTCAACATTCAATATTTTACAAGGGATCGAGTCACGCCATCCTCGACCATCAAAGATGTGTAAAATAAATGCAATTTATAAAGAAACTCTTCTGTGCAAATTAAGACATTAAAGAACTGAGTGTTGTTATTCATCCGCCTGCTCAAATGTCACCAAAAAAAACATTTATAAAGCAAACATGTCCTTGGTTTGTCCTTCACATTATCCATTTTAGAATGTGCAAAATGTGTTAATTTCCCTGGTTCTGCGTTTACCGGGGATGAAAAACTAAATGCTTTGAGACCCAGATGAAAAATGGCACCTTATCATATCTCACATGTTTAATAGCTCTGTGGACCATGTGACAGCATGTAGGCACTGGGGGCCAACGTGCCTGCAATATTGAGAAGTCCTTCATTAAGCGTGGCCAATGTCTGTGTGCCTGTGTGTGTGTGTGTGTGTGTGTGTGTGTGTGTGTGAGAGAGAGAGAGAGAGAGAGAGAGAGAGAGAGAGAGAGAGAGAGAGAGAGAGAGAGAGAGAGAGTAGCCTACATGTCAGAGCATCTTTTAAACTAAGACTGGACAAAGCATTGTAACCAAGCTCACTGATGTCATGGGGAATCGAAATGTACCGTGCGTAAAAGCATTAGCGCCGTATTCACGATAAGGAGCCAAAAAACATGGCACAAAAAGCGATTATAGGAATAAGACGCACAGGAGCCAATAGAGATAATCCCGTTATCTCGTTGGATGTAAAATGCCAACGTGGGAGCCTCCTCAGAGACTAAGATGAACTGAACGTGAACTAATGCTGCAGATGTACCGAAGGCGGCAGAGAGTGAGGGGGGGGGGGGGGGGGGGGGGGGGGGGGGTGGCAAAACAATATGGCAACCTGATGTAAACACTGTATGGTCTTGACCTTAAGGGACACACACGCTGTTTACCGCAATGTCTCCGGCGATCTTCCTACTTGATTAATTGAGAGCCCACACACGCGCGCGCCCGCACCGTCTCCCTGTTTCGACACCAGTTCGATATTCTCTTGATGACATTGTATCACCTTGAGAATTCACTGTTCAGTTGCGACAGCGGGACTGTAGCACACACGCCGGCGGGCTGTTGATAGACGATCGCTGTCAAGTTAAAGAAATGTGGGGCTTCTGCTCATTCATGGTTTGGGATACCGGGTGCCAGTGAGACGCACTTCGGTCATCACCTGCCTTCTAACCAGAGCGCATTTAACATTACGCACGACAAGGAAAGCGCGCGTGTACACACACACACACGCGTGCATTCACAGACAACCTAAACAGGCACATCAAGAAAAACAAGACAAAAGGAAGGCAGCAGACTTACGGGATGACCCTGGGCTCTGCGGGCTCCCCTGTGCGCCCCATTGTGAAATTCCCGTTATTCCCGTTTGGAATCCTCAAATGCCGTGGTCGCAGTCCACGTCCCTGCAAATGTACCAAAGGATCACATAGAGGATGAGGAGTATGGCGAAGATGAAGAGCGCTACTAGGATGGCCTTGGTCACCGGAGAGATGAACGACTGCATGTCAGGAGCAGAGCCGGGCAGAGCGGCGTGGGGCTCCGCGTCCGTCCGTCCGTCCTCAGTCTGCTATCTCTCTCGCTCTCCACCTCTCCTCTCCGCCGCTCCGGTAGCAACTGTTGAGGACGGAACCAGGGGTTTTTGTCGTGCGCGAACACACACATCTAGAGCCTGACGCACATGCACACGCACTCTGCGACGCGAATTTCTACCGGCGATCCGGGCGCGCAACGCGTGGGGGCTTCCCTTGCTAGAAGCGGCGCAGGCGTGGGCTGTCTGTCCCCAGATCCACTCTCTCCGGCTGCAATTCGCACGTCAGAAGAGACAGAGACAGAGACAGAGACAGAGACAGAGACAGAGACAGGGGGGAGACCGGAGTGATAACTGTCGCGGTCTGTTCAAAGAACGTTGCGAAAAAAAGCGATACTATTCAGCAGGTGGAGGTTTGTTGGATTAAATCCAACAGAGACAGACACAGAATGGGGAAGTTGTGCGCCAAGGAACTGCACTTGACGGTGAACAGGTTGATTAGTATTCCTCACGGCGAAGTGTGTGTGCGTGTGTGTGTGTGTGTGTGTGTGTGTGTGTGTGTGTGTGTGTGTGTGTGTGTGTGTGTGTGGGAGGGGGGGGGGGGGACTTGGCATGACAGGCTATCATTTTATAACGACCCTCAACATCCCTTTTTGTGTCAAAGTCGAAGGATAACTAGATGAATCCAGATGGTTATTGCATTGAACCCGGTTGCACTTGCTTAACTGCTAATTTGCATAAAACAATCCTTATAAGGTTGCTACTTATGTATTATTTCCTTAACGCAACCTTTCAAAAAGAACTAATCCCACGATAATCCCTTAAAGAAAGGACAGATGGACTGGAAATTGCGTGTAAAGTCGTAGCATTAAATCAGCTGCAATGCAGGAGATACACTATTAAATGTGACACGGTCATATTTGAAAAGGCTGTTAGATGTTGGCTTTTTTTTTTTTTGGAAGGAACATCTGCTTTATATGCACAACCTCAATGGCACTTTTGTGGGTTACAATGATCACTTTCAGTGAGCAAAATTGTACTTTCGTAGTTTAATTCAGGCAAGAGAATATGCCAAATGAGTAGACTGTATTGTAACCATCCGGAGATAGGCATACAAACGCCCCATCACATGTAGGCCAGACATGACTGCATGAAAGGGATTTTTCATGTAGCCTCTAACCCAATAATATCCGTGTCGGCATGGATTCTATCAGATGACCACATGTCGTATCCACTATAGTCTACAAGCTATTCATATAATTAATTATCGCTTATATTATAGAATTAGAATAATTATAGAATTTTTTTTTTGTGAGTGGCCTATTTCAAAGAAGCAAAACAAATATGATAAAAAAGACCAAAATATGCATTAAGACATGATTATTGAAGATCATTTTTAGCCGATAGAAGTAGGTCGCCCAACTAAAGCGTAAGAGAACATGGTGAGGAGCGCACTGTTCCTCACCAACCGATGTTCACCACTAGATGGCGACAAATGTTAAAAAAAAAAAAAAAAAAAGAAGAAAAAAAAAAGAATCCAAGCCCTCGTGAAATGTGATGGTGTATTTGACTATTCCGCACACCATCGTTACACTGTAGTCTTGCATAACAATCATGACAGCTAAACGGCTTTAAGACGCACAGCAGGTAAGGAGAAACAATGCAGCTTTAACAGTTCACATATCACTTGTGCGCCATTGAGACGTACGTTCTTGCTTGTCTTCGTAGCGGGCTAGCTAGTTAGCGAACGTTAGCTTCACTAGCCGTCAATAACATTGCGGCCTATTGAGCGGAGTGGCTGAGGAAGCTTGAGGCGCTAGCGCCAAAAAACCGAAGTAGCCCCCGCTGACAAGTTTGGCGAAACTCGCAAACGAAAGTTGTGTTTTGTGCCATGTATGTCGCTTGATGCGAGCTAGAATGTATTATTGAATGCTGCACGTGTAGTGTTACGCGGATGCGGTGTCTACTGTTCACAACAAAAACACAAGACGGACCAATGTGTGCAGCAAGTTGCTAGCAGCTAGCTAACTAGCTGCAAACAGGCCGTAGACGTTTGTCAAGCGGATGCACGTAAAGTGGAACTTCCGGTCACAGCCTTCAGAGTAAAGCGTTTAGCGATGCGCTTGTTGGAGTGTTTTATCACACAAGGCAGGTATGACAACGATTTTGCAGAATTGGCCTGGACTGTAAGAAAAAAAAACGTAACTCCGTAATGGTTGTAAATTGACCTTCATCCGAAATATTGCCAATGTGAGCGGTTTGTAATCAGGACTCTTAATTTATTTTGTTGATTTTGTACATCACAAGTATAGCGGCAGTATCCACATGTTTCTATGAACAACTTGTATTATATTATGCAGACTTAAGCGTATTCGCTTTGTCCGCAGTGTGTTTTCAGAGTCAAGTGGCGAACGAGCTTTATTTTTGAGGGCACTTCCGCTTCTCTTCCTTCGTTTCTTCAGCACTTTTAACTACTTTAAGCTAAATCTGATGTAGCAGCGTTGACAAGCGCGGCTAGCTAGCTGGCTAGCAACAGACTTAACCCACTTAACCACAGTGAGTGTGTTTACATATGGGACTCAGTGGTAGTTGGTGTATGTGTGTATGTGTAAGACAGATACTTATTTATTATTGTCTCCTGTGGAAGGTCTATTTATATTTATATATATATATATATATATATATATATATATATATATATATATATATATAATCTATCAGCTACGTGTTATCAAAAGGTCCCACAAGTACTACGTTAGCTAACGTTAGCGTTGCCGTTTAAGATCAAGTGATTGCCAGTTAACAAATTAGGTCTTGCTGAAGTGTAACACCAGTGTAATGTTGCAGCAACATGTACAGCTGGTTTTCTAACTAACGACAGTCTTTCGGTTCTGACAGTATCAGGTTGTCAACGTTGACATTTGAAAGAAATATATAAATATATTTTTTAAATCTACCTGGGTCCTAAGTAAAGTACATAAACGTTAACCGTTACAAACTTAGAAAACCATTATTTCAATTCATGTTCAACTCTTTTGAGCTGTTCCACGGTGCTTACTGTCACTTTACACTGTATAGTACATCTTGCAACGTTAAGATGAGATCTCAGAGCAACAGCTGACCCAGGTTCAAAAGTTGACACATGACTGAGAAGAGTGATACTTTGTGCAACAGAGGTGGATCAAAAGTCTTGATGTTTTGGAAGATAGAAAGTCACATAGCCCTATATGTGGTATTATTACGTGTAATACATAGTTGAATGAAACCTACTGAGACTAGAATATACGTCATATTTATAGCAACAGTATCTTAAAACCCACCTTCACAGGGTTGGAGAAACTCATCCTAACCAAGAATAATATGCAACCATTGCACATTAGAATAATAAGCAACCATTGCACATTAGAATAATATGCAACCATTGCACATTAGAATAATAAGCAACCATTGCACATTAGAATAATAAGCAACCATTGCACTTCAGAATAATAAGCAACCATTGCACATTAAAATAATATGCAACCATTGCACATTAGAATAATATGCAACCATTGCACATTAGAATAATAAGCAACCATTGCACTTCAGAATAATAAGCAACCATTGCACATTAGAATAATAAGCAACCATTGCACATTAGAATAATAAGCAACCATTGCACATTAGAATAATATGCAACCATTGCACATTAGAATAATAAGCAACCATTGCACATTAGAATAATAAGCAATCATTGCACTTCAGAATAATAAGCAACCATTGCACTTCAGAATAATAAGCAACCATTGCACATTAGAATAATAAGCAACCATTGCACTTCAGAATAATAAGCAATCATTGCACATTAGAATAAGCAATCATTGCACATTACAATAATAAGCAACCATTGCACATTACAATAATAAGAAACCATCACAATTTTAACTAAGGAAGTCACAGCTTATGGGTAACTTAGAAGTGTAAGCTCACCGCCCTCGTTAGTCACGTTGCTATCTTCCCATCAAGAGTCACAATGGAAATATGTTTTGGACTCAAGTTGTTTTTTGTTGCGTCACTTGTGTGTGATTTCACATCCTCCTTCCTCACGATGTCCAGTAAACAAAACAAACCTGCAGTGAGTATGTTTGGTATTTAGCTTGCCGCCGTTGTCCAGTCATCCGTCTATTTCTTTTCTTTTTGTTTCACAGACCTAAGAACTACTCTATGTAAGATGAACACTGAGGACAAGTTGGAGGGCATGCTGCTGAAATGCAGCAGTGGAGGAATAGACGGAGGAGGGAGAGTTGGGCTCGGCAGTGGAGGAGGACTGGTGGTGATGACACTGGGGGAACGATCGCTGGCAAACCACCCTCTGTTGGCCGAGGATGATGACGTCGACGACGACGACGACGACGATGAAGACGAAGACGAGGACTTGACCGGGAGCTCACTGGTCACACATGACCTGGTGCCTCCAGAGCAGCTGATGATGCAGGAGGAGATGACAAAGAATGGTAGAGGAGGAGGAGGAGAAGAGGAGGAGGGAGGAGGCGAGGTGGGAGTGCATTTCCCCCTAAAACTCACCAATAAGTTGCCCTGCTTGCTTCACATGCCAGTGAGTTCATGCCAGTTAAGAAGTAGATCGTGCATTAATAAGATCATACTTATGGTGTCCATGTCATTAGAGTGAGACTTGTTGTGAGTGAATGTTTGTGATGAGACATCGGTTCCCCCAACACTCACAATTTACCTTAATATATGAAACATATTTACTGCTGTACACTCATGAGCCGGTTCAGAGATGCGTTGCAAAATAATGCCAAAGAAACATTTTAAGGACAGCGATATGAAAGTGTATAACAGGAATATTAGAAGTGGAAAGCTTGCCCTCCCCCTCCACAGTAAAGGTGAAGGATGATATGTCGTTGAGAGGGATCACCTCTCTCCCTTTTGTGTACCTGGTTTCGCACTTAAAAAAAAAAGTCAGGAGCCTTCACAGATTAGCTGAAATGTTTGGCGCTTTTTAAATATTTTGCATTACAAAAGAATGACGAGACAGTACATGTAAACATCGGGGATAACCCAAACCGATCCACAGAGTCAGGCTTAGGGCGGCGTAATCCCTGTTTATTACAACGTTGACGTTATTTACATAGTTTTGGCCGTTCTCTCCGTCAGTAAGGAACACATTGTACTCTCCAAAATGATTTGTTGAATCTCGGAACACGGTCACCCTCGGAGGATGCTAGAACCACATCGGCTGTCCTCTTAAAAAGGTGCTAAATTTGGATATTTAGAGCGTTAATACAGCAGCAAACGGCTGTTTACTATGCAAAGACATGAGCAGAGAATAGAGTCGCTGCTTCTCCTTGCATCGTTGACATAGCTGGGCCGGCCGCTCTGCGCTACGGCGGCTACAGCTGACGGCGCCATGGGAAGTGTAGCACCCACCCTCCTGTTCCCCTTCAGGAAAACACTGTTGGCTCCGTCAGCACTGTTGCCGTTGTCTGCGCTGTTAGCACCGTTAGCCGCGAGCCCCCCCCCCCCCCCCCCCCCCCGCTCAACCGTCGCCATGTTGAGAGCCGTTTAGAGGCAACAGGAAAGCTCCCAATCTCGTATGTATCACCTTTAAATTGTAGAGGAGAAGCTGTCCCTTCACATTGGTTGGTTATCCTCTACTTGCCCTACTGCGCCTGCCTGACCCTGATACGTTCCGGAGTAGTGAGTGGGCTCTGAAGCAGGTCATGTGCCGTATTAAATGTCTTTCCTATCTTTTACAGTTGAGCATCAAGCAAGAAATGAAGCCGTCTGAGGCCCCGGTCCAGATAAAGAAGGACAAAAAAGCAGTGAAGGACCTGATGGTTTGTCCCAAGAAGAAAAAGAGGAAGCAGCGTTCACCAGCAAAGGTGCAAGTTCATTTTGATCTGTTGTGACAGTTAGTGACAACTGTAAGAATCAGATACTGATGTGTCTTTTTGCTGGTGCAGATTCTCAACATCAATGACGAAGAATCGTTGGGCTTACAGAACCCCAAGTGTCACGTCTGTGTTCACTGTAATGCTGCCTTCAGAACCAACTACCATCTACAGAGGCACGTCTTCATCCACACCGGTAGGAATTACTTAAGTCACGCTTTAAAGTGCCGTCGTTTTCATTTCCTGCTTTGGAATCGGACATCATGTCTTGACAGTGGATGAAAAGAAGGGCAATGCTAAATTAAATAGCATCATATGAAATAAAGTGTCTATATTGTCATTTATATACTGACGTTTGTAACTCTCTCTCTCTCCAGGCGAGAAGCCATTTCAGTGCAGCCAGTGTGATATGCGCTTCATTCAGAAATATCTCCTCCAGAGACACGAGAAGATCCACACTGGTGAGCGGAGAATACATGCAATTGGTACGCACTTTTATTTTTGTTTCATTTCACTCTAAAGTGAGTCTTTTCCTCTCTTCCTTTTATATTGTTTAGGTGAGAAGCCGTTTCGCTGTGATGAGTGTGGGATGAGGTTCATCCAGAAGTACCACATGGAGAGACACAAGAGGACTCACAGTGGAGAGAAGCCTTACCAGTGTGACTACTGTCACCAGGTATGCGTGGAAGCAACGCGACAGTCGACCACGGTGGTGAATCGGATATTAGAATACAATCTGAATTGGTGCTCATGTTTCTGTCTTCTGTCCACAGTACTTCTCCAGGACAGACCGGGTTTTAAAGCACAGACGAATGTGTCACGAGAACAGAGAGAGAAAGACCAACAAGGCGGCGGGTAAAGTTGGGCCTTTGCGTGAAGCAGATTCTTTGGGCCTCCCGTTTCTTGCCAAAGAGTGTTCACTGCCCAAGAAAAAGCGGCAAAAGTGTGCAGACAAGAGTTCAGGAGCTTCCGACGGGCACACCGTCGTCACCGTCCTGGAGACGGAGGAGGAGAAGGAGGAGCAGGGACAGAATAAACTCGAAGGTCTACCTCTCTACGCCGTGTCCTCCAAAGTCAAACACGAGTACGTGATCGCGGAGTACTCCGGGGAACTTCCTGAAGAAGCGGCTGTTCAACACCAGGAGGGCGACGTGTCATCGGAAGACACGACTCCTCCCAAACTAGTCCTGAAGAAGGTCCCCAAGAGGAGTCTCAAGCAGTCCGGTGAACAAACTCTTCCCTGCCTGTCCACTCTGTCTTCCTTTGAGGAAACTACGAAGGTCACGCAGTACACCTTTGAGATCGTGGACAAGCAGGGCCTTTTAGAAGTGGAGAGCAACGCGGACCTCGAGTCGGTCGAAGCTCTTCAAGGAGGACCGACGAAGCCGGCAGCTAGCAGCACAAACTACGACGACGCCATGCAGTTTCTCAAAAAGAAGCGGTACCTTCAGGCCGCGATGGCCAACAACAGTCGGGATTACGGCCTGAACGCGAGCAGCATTTCTTCTCAGCCGCCTGTTACGCAAACTGTGGCGTCGGCGGTTATCGACGAGACCGTCCCCGCCACCATTCTGGAGCCGCAGCCCGTCAGCGCCGAGATTAAAGCGACGCACGACAAGAGCGTGTTGCCGGACGAGGTTCTTCAGACGCTGTTGGATCACTACTCCAACAAGGCCAACGGGCAATCGGACATTTCTTTCAGCGTGGCCGACACCGAGGTGACGTCGAGCATATCCATAAACTCCTCCGACGTTTCGGACAGCAGCCCCGTGGAGAGTCTCGGAGCCTCCAGCGCCCAGGCTCAGCCGGCTACCGAGAAGGTCAGCCTCTTGCAAGAGTACTCCAAGTTCCTCCAGCAGGCGTTGGAGAGGACCAGCCAGAACGACAGCTACCTGACCAGCCAGAGCCTCAGCCTTGTCTCCGAAAACCCCACCTTAGCGGGACAACCTCTGTTCTCCACCGAGAAACAGTTTCCTTCCCCCAGCAGGTTCAAATCAGGGATGAGCTCTCCGCTGAGGTCCACGTTGGAGAAACCCAACTTTGGACTGCTGGTCGGGGACTCCCAGCACTCGTTTTCGTTTTCAGGCGACGAGACCACCCCTCCCTCCGCCGTGTCCCCAGCCGAGGAGGACTTCCTGGAGCAGGTCTCGCCCTCCAAAAAGACAGACTCTTCACAAGGCATCCTGCAGACGTTTCAAATAAGCTCCTTCGATCAGAACTTCAAATCTCATTTCCAGACGTCAAGATCCGGATCCTCCTCGCTGTTTACTGTTGCCAATGGACAATTGAGTCTCCGGGGACACAGCACAGACTTCTCAGAGTTCCCCTCGGTCAGAGTCACTGAGACCAGGTCTCAACTGAACTCCTCCCCGGACGTTTCATCCAGTGAAACCTTTGGCTGAAGGGGAGCGGTGAGGAATTCATTTCTGTTCATAATTTCAGCGGCACTTTATCTCATGTTTCCTGTTTTGCCAAAAAAAAAAAAAAAAAAAGTCCCATTGCAACTATGTGCTCTTTCTCAAAGCATTTCGTGTGATTTAATTTTTTTTAATTTTTTTTTTTGGTTTAACGCAACCTCATAAAAATGGAAATACTGAAAAATGCATATCATCGTAATTAGCATTCCCCCTAAAAAAACCCCAACGAAAACACTTGTAACCGTGCACGGATCTATTTCTTGCCCCAGAATGTTCACGTTGACAGATTAAGCGACCAAAGTTTAATGCAAGAGGTAACGTGAAGTATTCTCTCATTAACGTTCGCTCAATCAGTTTGCCTTGCACAAAAATGATCAAGTCACTCTTGCTGCTTAATGCAATATTTCCACTTATTGAAACATAGGCCCTATTTATATATATGTGTGTATGTGTATATATATATATATATATATATATATACACACACATATATATATATATATATATATATATATATATATATATATATATATATATATATATATATATATATATATATATATATATATATATATATGCCTTTTTGCTCTTACTGTAGCTACCTCCCCTTGCTGTTTATCTGGTTATATTGAAGTCCACTCCTAGAACCTTCTTATTCCAGCGTTGTCACTCCTGTTAACGTTTCTACCATGATGAGATCATAATGGATTCTTCACTTTAAGTCACTTTACGGTCACCTGAGATCAGCGTGTCCTCGTGATGTCTGTAGGGGACGATTGTATTCCTCCGATGAGGAATCTAGTTTGTTCTCCGTGCACAGATTGGGCCTAATTTGGTTGGTGTGATGGCCAAAAAAAAACAAACCATGTAATACTTAATAACTAATGAATTAATGTATTCCCTTTTTTTGTTGATGAACTTTCTTGGCCCGTACTTAAATGCGGCACAGGCCGAAAAAAAAAAAAAAACATTTAGGATTTAGGTATCGAATAGCATGTAATGGTTGGCGAGTCATCATTATTTTTTCCTTCAGCAGTATAAGCGAGTTGTAATGAAATTACTTACGAGGATTGTGCTTACATTTTTTTTTGCACAAGTTGCACAACCTTTCACTACGGGGAATGTAGTGCGTACGCTCAGATTTGGGTTAGTTGCAGATTGCAGCCACAGCGTCACAGTACTTGTTGATTGTTCTTCCTCGCAGTCGCACGGGTTTTGGGGGAAAACCAACGATGCGATTAGACCCACTTGTATTGGATTGAAACTCAAAGTTTTATTAAGGCTATATTACGAAAAAAACTTGGTTTTTCCCACTTTAATTAGTTTTGCAAATGTGCCTTTCTTTCTTTTAATTTCTTTTATTCCAGGCTTTCCTTTTTCTCATTCCTGTTTTATGTACTTCACTTTCTTCTTAGTCGGTGCTCCAAGGCTACTAATTCCACTTGCACAATAACAGCAAACACATAAGCTATCGATCTGTTCAGTCTGTAATATGTTGAAGTCTGGGAGCGTTATTTAATTTTTGCCCATGGTATTTTTATTATTATTTTTTTAGAGTTTAATTCTCAAACTATTACCTGTGGTTGGAAGGAAGAAGCGTTCGTTCGTCGACCGTGCAGCATGTGAGCGTTTCACACGTCTAGTCTCGATCCCTACATCGAGACTAGACGTGTGTTGCGTTGGCGCGAGGTCTCATCAGTGACTTCCGTGCGCGGTCATGTTTTAGGTGCTACCGTGTTGAACACTGTTTTTATAGGCGCCGTCAAATTGGGTCGGACGATCGATGTTAAACTCCCTCTTGTTACACTTCTCCGGACAATCAGGGACAGACAGCACCCGCGTTAATCATCAGACGCTTTTATTTTGTTTCCCCTCGTCGAACATTCCCACTAGAATGTACAGAAGATACCCTGCTGTAAATACGTTACATATTTTTTATGTTCGGAGGAGAACTCTGAGGTCTTGTGAGAGAGACACTTTTTTTTTTTTGTCAGTGGAAGGCACATGAATTAGTTTTCCAGCATTTATTACACTCAATGAATCCAGTTCACTCTGAGCTTTGTGTATGTATATATATATATATATCACCTCTGTTATCAGAAGACAATTTACACTTTTACCTTTTCATTGATGACGTGAATATCGGTTATTTTCTTTGTAAGTTAATGCAGTTGATTGTGCATTATGATGGGATTTACTGTATAAAACTGTTGGTAATGAACCCCCACCCACCCACCCACCCCAAGAAAATGTTCATTTGGGTTTAAAGTAATACTCAACCTGAAATCTGTATTTTTATTTTTTATTATCAAGTGTTTAACCTCAACAGCTGTGGTCGGCTTGAATTCGTGTCCGTTAAGATTCCTTTTGGGTGGAGTATGACACAAAAACAAGTGTTGTGGTTGCGATGTTTTTCTGGCGACCCGTTTGAAAGCACAGTGCGGATGAGCGCGTCTGCTTGGGTTAATTGTGTCCCGTGAATTGAATCAATGAGAGGTTTTAAATTCAATTATGTAACTTCCAATGCAGAAGAAGTCTCAGCAGTACTACGCTATTCTTTCCTCTTTTTTTTTTAATTAACTATTGTCAGTAACCTGGCCATAAGTGTCCTTGTATAAGCTCGAGAAAAAATGTTTTGTGTAAAAAGATCTGAATTATTGAATTTTTTGATAAAAACTATTTTTGAAACATGTCATTTAAGGCACTGATATGTACAGTATATATATATATATACATATATATCATATGCAGTCACTATTGCTGCCCTCATTTATCGCTGTAAAAGTCGTTTGTGTCAAGATCTTTCAAATCTCCCTTTTGACTTTTGTCATTTTCATACTTTTTAAAGAACTTGACGAGGAAGCCCTGCCTCACTGTGAGGTTGAGCTCAAAGTTTATTTGCATGGTCTCTAACGCGTCGGGTCGAGTGAACTTGTTTTATGAATAATGTGCAGCTTTAATCGTAGCTGATTACTTTCAGTCAAGTAACCCATATGATTAGATTTTTTGCAATATATTATGATTTGTAAACAATCTTATTAAATTGTTGTTTTGATTGTTGTGTGTCATGTTCTTATAAATAAAATAATTCACAGTATTTCACCTTGAATTGTTTTTTTTTTTTTTAATATATATATATATATATATATATATTTATATATATATATATTTATATATTTATATATTTATATATATATATATTTATATATATATATATTTATATATTTATATATATGAGATACAAAAGTCCAAATTTTACGCTTTGCTCAGCAGTTATTCAATATTTTAGATATGACAGAGAAAAGCAGCAAATCCTCACACAAAAGGTGGAACTAGAGACTGGATTATCAAGTAGAATCCCCAGGTATGCTGCTGGTTACATCCAAAGACGTTATTTCTACCACTCGCTACACTTTTTAGATACATTTTATATATTTTTTTAATCCACAAATAGACGTTCAGGATGTGTTGTCTGTGTTATTTGTGATTGTAGACTTGCAGAGAACATCCTAATGTAGGCCTACAAACAACCTCATGGCCCAAAACACAATCTTCTTTCCCAGAAGCTGGAGTCCCATCAAGTTTTAGGGAATAATTCCACAAATAAAAAAAGATAAGAGTGCTACGTGCATTGCTCCGCTTTAATGATTAGTCAACATACCGAAGGGCTTGCCAAAGCTAACACAGGATCCTGGTGCAAAGCCGCAACACACCCTGCAAAGGTCTGTGCGTTACCTGCGGGCTGCGGACGTTTTCGTTGAACATGTTGTCAACGGCAGGAGGAGCCGGGAGAGTCGTTCATGCGGACTGGAGTCATTTTGGGGAACAATGAAGTGATTTTGTCTTTTTCATAGCCGACTATTCCTCTTTATGTATTTATTTTCTCAACATGGAATGACACGGGACTCTTTGAAAGGTAGGTTTAACGTTCGCCAACTGTTGAGTTGAGCCTGCTAGGTTACTTTTTTGCCAATTTGTTTTGTCAATTTAGGAAAAAAAGAAATTTTATTAAGGTGCCGGTTTGCTTATTGCCTCGTTTAAGAGTGAATGACAGTAAGTCAGAGTCGTTACTGGAGCATTTTTTACTTTTGCCACCTGGAAACATCAAATTGAAAAGTTTGTTAATTAGGTTTGGCAAACTAGTGACCAACTTTTTTTTAACAGGAGAGTGACAAAACAGTTGATTTATAGCTAAACAATTATGTAAAACAATTGTAGAAATCTGTTCATTGTTGTTTGATGCTCGTTAGTGAATGCTGCCTGTCTCGACTGATTTATTTATTTTGTTAGTTAGCAGCTAGTAACCTGGCTCATTAATGACGTCTCTGCAGCCGCAGCTTTAGAAGCGCACCCTGCTGCATCCGGGTGTCTCGCGCTGCACCTGTTGCTGTTTAACCGGGATAGGCGGAACCAAAACTGTTCCGTTTCAACACAAACTCATCTAATCCTACCTGAAATGTGGTCACTTGCTGATGATTTTCAAATCCTAAACTGAATTTCTTCATGTTGCTTTTTTTTTTTTTTTTAACATTCAATCTATGATCAACTCTGAGCACATAGGCCCACCTGTGGAAGTGTGACACTACTGTTTACATTCGTAGGTTGTAATGGAAACCCTGCCAATCGGTTGGACTGTGCACACCTGTGACAAGAAGGGAGACGTGTCAGCGCTGTTGAAGGGGAGAGTTGCTGACACCAACACGACCACACATGTCCATGATTTGTTTCATGAAGATGCACAGGTAGTGTCCTCAAAATGAACGTGATGATGACTTGTTGGTGTCCAAATATCAGCCTGTAGTTTTTACTGTCTTTGATCAGGGCTTCCAGCAGTCTCGCCGGCCGTGGTGGAGGATCAAACTGTTTGTGTGGGAGCCGGTGCTCTTTGGTACCTGGGATGGAGTTTTCACCACCTGCATGATCAACATCTTTGGTGTGGTGCTGTTCTTGCGTACCGGCTACCTGGTGGTCAGTATGCACCGTGTTGCTTTCTCTTTAAGTGACAGTGACGGAAAGACTGCAGTCTTACTATGCGTGCATTCGTCTTAATGTGCGTTAATGGAGAAGAAATACAAAAGAAGAAATGTCTTTATTAAAGAGACAAAATAACAGACCGTAAAGATTCAAATCAATCTAAATCTTAACCAAAATCTATGATTCCTCTGTGTGCGTCAACGCATGCTGAAGGTTCCTAGAGCTACATCTAGTGATGGAGATCCTCTTGGTCAGCTAGGTGCTGTAGAAATCTTTGCAGATGTTTTGTATTTATTATTTCAATATATGTGAGAATGCAGTTGAAAGTGCCTATATAGTGTAAAGTGTGCTTGAATGTTACGCTCATCTGCAGTTTTAAAGAGCAAAGAAATATTTACTTTCTCACACTAATCACAATTTACAATGTTTGGGTGTTGAAGGTTCCCATCGGGACACACAACCTACAGTCTATGCGCACAACCCACCGACTCACCAATAAAGCAAACTCTCTATCATTGAGACTGGTGTCTCACGGTTGTCATTATAAAGCGGACCGCGTATGAGCAGATGCATTAGAATGATAACCGTGTAGACTCGAGTCTCAAGTGACCATTTGCAAACTGGTGCTTTATATATGGATAATGTCAAACATCCATGTTTAACTGGTTCTAAGACTTTGCAGATTAATGACACAGAAATTACTTTATATTATGGGTTTTTTTCCCCTCTCTATAGCCTCATGTCTGGTGTGCTTCACACACCATCTCTTTCAAGTTCTGTTCATTTTTCTTTTTATCTGCAACCATCACTAAGCATGTGTCACCCCGTCAGTTGATCCCAAACAATTTAATGGGCTTGTGTCATCGCAGGACACGGCTACAAAGACCCTGTGATCTTAATTGGTAAATTCGTTTGGGTAAAACTTGACAGCTAAAACATATAGTTGGCCATGTGGGAGATGGGATTTCTTGAGTGAAAGTGAGAAGCATCTAATCACTTGCTTCCTTATCACTTGTTAAAAACGTTGAATGTTTTCCCTGGTTTAATGGGCCTGATTTCACCAAATAGAATCAAATAGAATTATGGGGATTCGTAGCAGTAAAAAAACATTAAGATCGGAGTAAAAATGTTCTAATAAAATATGCTATTTCCATTTTGTGTCACGTTGTCTCCCGTCGTCATCCTCCAGGGGAACACAGGCGTGCTGCTCGGGATGTTCCTCGTCTCCTTGGTGGTGCTGGTTGCTTTAGTGACGGTGATGTCGGGGATTGGGGTGTGTGACCACTGTGGCGTCGGGAGTGGCGGAATCTACTCCATGATCTCCATCGTCCTGGGTGGCAGGGTCGGGGGCACCGTGGGCCTGCTTTACGTGTTCGGACAGGCGAGTAACCAATCCAGACTTTCAGTTCGACGTCAGTGGTTGATTTTGGAGGACGATCCACGCGTCGCCTTTTTACCTTTTTCTTCTGCTGTCGCCCCTCTCATGCTGCCTCCCACCTTGCAGTGCGTAGCTGGAGCCATGTACCTCACGGGTTTCTCAGAGTCGGTGGCGGAGCTGCTGGGCCTGCAGAGCCAGTGGGCGGTGCGTGGCATGTCTGCAGCGGTGCTGCTGGCACTGCTTGGAATCAACCTGGCCGGTGTGAAGTGGATCGTCCGACTCCAGCTGCTGCTGCTGGCTGTGCTGGCCGTCTCCACGCTGGACTTCGTCGTTGGCACCTTCACGCACCTCGATCCAGGTAGGGCTTGGGGTCATGAATATACTGCATGTGAAGGGTTAGGACTGCCTTCGAGAGACCGATCGATACTGCAGAGCCACCGCCAGGAGGTGGACGAAGTTGCGGAGAAAGGGTCACCGCTGCCTCCACAAGATGGACAAACTATATTGAGAGGATACGTTTTTGGGTTGAGAGCTGGTGTAAGATATACACCTCTAAAGCACTGGCTGCATAGTCAGTAGTTTCTGCTGCTTTGTGTGGAAACCAAGTAAACTACAAATACTATTAATGGGACCTCTCTGGAAACGTTAGTAAAACAACGTCCCGTGAGAATTCTCGAAAAAACGTCCCGCGAATTTCCCACGAAGGATAGGATAAACAATGTCCCACGCCTGGCGATCCCATAAGCACTCTGTAAACATTAATAAAACAACTTTTCACAAACGTTCCGTTAACCCGAGGAGAACGACGCCCCACGAACATTCTGTGAACGTTAGAAAAACAACGCTGCCTTGTGTGGAAACCATGAAAACTACAAAGTGTAAAGATGTGAACTCTCCGGACATAATCCGGTTCACAGACGTTCTGTAAACGCATCGCACTGGTTCCCTCGACAAAAAGCCTTTTGGATTTTTCTATTTGTATTTTGGAATACGGCAGAAAATAGAGAGAATAGAAACACAAGTTTATGATATCTACACGTGTTGTTCTGCAACATAATCTTCCCAAATGAACACCACTTTTAGGATTTTGAAGCGTGACTACATAAGGCAGAATTTCTGAGTATGACAGATGACCAACTTCGACACAACCCGCAATTTGACGTGTGGAACACAGGTGTAACTGATACGTTAATTGCTGCAGTGAATTGCAGTAAATGCTGGACTGCAGCCCTCGTTAACATTGTTAGTTAATGTGCTTTTCCTGCCATAACCAAATATAAAAAGAGTAAGTAAGAGTGTTTTTTTTTTTTAGGAAACGATTCATGAACAAGAGTGCTTCGATGCCAGAAAGACGAGATTTAGTTATTCAGAAAATCAAAATGAGATGAATACCACAAGATGACCAGATTGTTGACAGGGAAGAAAAGCCTCATAATTCAAATCCAACATATGAAAAAGCATATCTGAGTTAAGCGTTATACTTGCTTAACCTGCTTGTACCTGAGCTTCTTTTGTTCGTAGATTCCACACCATTGTTCCTGCTTGATAAAAATGGGGGGGGGGGGGGGGAGTAGTATGTGGACTGAGACGGTTTGGTAACTACAGACCTGAGTGGTGAATATCTGTGACCTGATCAGGCCAGTAGAGGTAGCTGTAGTACTACTTTGTAGTACTACTTATTGTTGTCAGTATTGCTCTCTCATTCTGCTGAGGCTCGACCTCCACCTCTCCATGAAGAGGCTGGTGTCACACCAACAACCTTTTTGATACAGACGTTACCAACTTTTGTTAGTTTTTTGTCTTCCTTTGCCCTCATGGTCGGGTTAGGTTAGTCAGAAACTTCTGTAAAATGCTGTTTTTCTCCTGGTTTAATAAGCCGAGTCTGAGAACTGGCAGCGTGTTTACTGAGAAGATTCTTTTTTTTTTTATTATTTTGTGGTGAGGAATTGTTGCCGTTTTTTTGGAGTAGATTGTATTCTTTTGCTGGCAGTCAGGAAGTCCTTCCCCACATTTCCTGTTCTCACTGATTGTCAACGTCCTGTCCAGTGGGAGGAGAAAAGTGTTCCAGTCTTTATGTGAACAGGACATAAAAAGGGTCAAAATAGCTTACATCTTGCATAAACAGAAAAAAAAACATACACTATAAGAAATACATATCCAGTCAATCACATAGTCTAATGTCCTATTGTTTGCTTCCCCCCCCCCCCCCCCCCCCCCAGCAAACCAGCAGGAACTCATAGTGCCTGTGTCTAGCTGTGGCTAGTTTTTTTTTTTTTTTTTACAAGATTACGCTTCACAACTTCTCACACCCCAGTGTCAAACAAACTAAACGGACTCTAATTCCACCTTGCCCTAACCTGTACTTGTCCACCACTCCCAACCTCCAACCTTCTTCATATTATAGTAGGCGGAGGCCACTTTGCAGGTCTGAAGAATTGTTGGGAGAACCACCCATAATGGCTGCTCCCAGGTTTTTCCAATTAAGAGCTTCTGTATGTGTGTGTTGTGCTGGTGACCTCATGGTTGGCGGAGGACCAGCAGGTCCACTAGCTTTGTTTGAAACAGCCCAGATTAGTCTGCACCGAGTGAACGCCGAGGCACATCCCGAAGGAAAGGAGGACGTGGTCAAAGTTTGATATCTCATCCCCGATGCACACTTTCGGAAACTGCCATAGCTAATCATGTCAGGTCAGCCAAGTGACATAGCCCACTATATGGAAGCTATGATGGGATATTGGCTTGCTGTCGGTTTGCTGGGTGTTTAATACAAAACAGGACATTTAACCGTCAGTGTTCACGCTCTGAAATGGCAACATTTTGAGTTAATGATTTGTCAATTAATAAATTAATGGTTTCAGGTATTTTTTCAAAGGCCATACAGTCTTTTGTTCCAGCTTCTTTAACTTAGCTGCTTGTCTCTGTTTTATATCATTGTAAACTGAAAATCTTTTTTTTACATATTTGTTTTATTACAAACTACACACAACTCAAGAAAATAACCGTTGCAGTCCTAGTCTAATTCATTTTGTATGTATTGCAAAGATGAATATGCAACAATCAGTATGTGTTTTATTATTATAATAATAATAATGTATTTGTTTTATTATGCTAGATTTCAGTGATTAGATTCTCCTGATTTTGATGTAGTTTCAGTGGCTTTTGAACCCCAACAACACAGATATTTGAAGGGTAAGACTGAATTACTGGGTTTTTTGGTTCAAATCAAACAGTAAAGCGCATCTACAGTTAAAATCCAAAAAGTTTTGGAATTTGTAATCTATTTATCTAGTTGACCTCATCCTTATTCTGTCAGCACACACTCTCAGCCTCTATCTCAACATGTACAACGCGCCCCGCTGACGGCTCTGTTAGCATTAGGAGTAGAAGGATTCAGGGTGTTTTTACGTCTGTAGATGAACTCTCACCTGTAGACGCACTTAGCTTCCTCATTTCCCCGGCCTTAACGATCTGTTAAGTGACTGATTGCGACTTGTAAGACGGCTCAGAATGGTGCTTTATCTTCCCTGACAGGAGGACTTCATGTCTTTTTTTTTTTTTTTGTGCAGTAAATGATTTAGTTTGGTCAGTAACACTGCCAGCATATTGTCTCTTCAGCCAAACAATTCAACCGCAAAACCTTCTGGTTGTGGCGCACGGACACAAAACAATCTGCCACTCCTACACAATCCCTTTTTAATATAAGCCTATTCCCCACAGAACGGGACGCCATAATGTGCTGCTTGGGTCTGGGGTTTAGGGTGTTAACCAGACTCACCCACATTTTTGGAAAATGACAAAGAGGGAAGGCCGGAACTGAGATCTGAGGCCTGCTGCTCCAGAGACCGCTACATCATCTCTTCCTGTGATCCACACCATAATATATAGTTCTCAATCATCCCAGTGGGACCTTCCCCACCTCCTGTAACATCACAGCCTGCCCTGTTCTCCGTGCACCGCTAGTTCATACTGGTTAGTGCGGGAGAGCAAGAGGTCAGCCAGACTGGGGGAGAGGCCTCAGACCCTCCATGTAATCTGACTACACATTCCAGCCTGCATCAGAGGAATGCCGAGTTCAGAAAGGAACCCCACTCTGCCCATACACTTGTTCCTCAGACAATACAACACTGTAATATGAATGCTTTCACCACATCTTTATCCAAAATATAGTTTGCTCTACAGGCGTCCATAAAGCAGAGGGATTGAGGTCCACCCTCTTCACTTTACAGTTGATTTCAACCCGTCGAGACTTGAGTTTGCATCAGCCGGGCTGCACAGCAGTGCTCAGAGCTTCACGTTAACGTCTGCATGCTGACATGCTCACTTTTCAACATGCCGATGTTCAGCAGGTGTAATGTTTGTATTGTAACTTGCATACAAAGAATAACCGTTTCTGGCTCGCTGTGCAAAACGTCAGGGGGCTGCCATGTACATCTGAGCGTTCCTTTGATAGAGGAGCATGGTGGGATGAATGCACTATGGGAAAACTTGCAGACATGAACACCGACTGCCCTGGTTCTGTTATATTCTGATTGTTTGGACAGAGGGCGGTCTCGCAGGGTCACAGAGTGAACGAAAGTTTGGGCACCGACTCCAATTTGATGTCAGTTTTTTTTTTTTTTTTTTTTTTTTTTTTTTTCAGCCTCCCTAAATTCCCATCCTGGAGAACATACTTTGGAGTAACATGTCAATCCAGCCTTCCATGGTTTGGGCTTTTGTCAAAAACAAAAGAAGAAAAAAAGAAATCGTCTCTCTCTCTCTCTTTCTCTTTTCTCTCACACTGTCTCCCTCTCTCGCTCGCTCTCATTCCTTGCTCAAACTTGGAAGCTGTCGAGCTTCTGAAAAGGGTGGCGACTTCCTTTTGGATAAACATGTCATTAATCTGAGAGAACACATTCTTTCCCATCGCAAGATAACCGAGGGGGGGGGAAATGTCCGGTGTTGTAGCATAGGCCCGTCCTTCAGACTGTGTTGTTTGAATGGCCCTTTACCAATGCAGAACAATCCCCCCCCCCTCCCTGCACGTTCAACCAACGGACCTAGACTGGACCGGCTGTCATGACGTTAGACTGCAGTCTCCTACTTTCATCTGTCGTTAAAAAAAAAAAAAAAAAAAAGACACAACGTCTCTAATTGCAGTCATGACATCCAAGGTAGTGCTCTAATATATATTTGGAGGAATATCAAAAGTTAAATAAGAATATTATTTTGCCCACCAGCTTCCATGTATTGTTACTTTTTTTTTTTTTTTTTTTAAAGAATGAAAACCTCTATAACTGATACAGTGTTTCAAACCTATAGTATAGGTTTCTGGTACTGCAGGTATTTCCAGGGGGAAAAGGTCCCCTGGTGCAGACGTGATGTGTTTACATATCCAGTCAGTCTCAGCAGCTCCAGGAAATGTGGCGCAAAAACTCAGCGAGCAGCCTGCACTCGAGCGTTACAGCCTTTTGGAGTAGAAGTTGATTTTATAACTTATTCTTGAAGCAGAACTTTGATTTACTCAGTGAAACAATGCTGGTAATCCTGGCATACGGTTCACAACTAATGTGCTTTGTTGTTGTTGTTTCCTCTCTCAGAAAACGGTTTCATTGGTTATTCAGCCGGGCTGCTCAGCAGCAACACGATGCCAGATTACACCCCGGGAGAAACCTTCTTCACGGTCTTTGGGGTCTTCTTCCCCGCTGCTACAGGTGAGGAGGCTCGTAGTTTGCGTGGCACATGTGCAGTACGGATTAAGAGCACCTTATCTGCCCTGTGAGGTTAACCGTCAACGCTTCAGCCCTACTCTTCATTTCTTGCAGCTACATATGCATCGTAAAAATACATTTTGTATTGTACAGCATGTTGTGTACATTTCTGTGGTGTGTGTGTGTGTGTGTGTGTGTGTGTGTGTGTGTGTGTGTGTGTGTGTGTGTGTGTGTGTGTGTGTGTGTGTGTGTGTGTGTGTGTGTGTGTGTGTGTGTGTGTGTGTGTGTAGGGGTTATGGCAGGCTTCAACATGAGCTCAGACCTTCAGCGGCCTGAACACAACATCCCTGTGGGAACGCTGGCAGCTGTCTTCACCTCGTATGACGATATCCCAGCAAACACACACACACACACACACACACACACACACACACACACACACACACACACACACACACACACACACTTAACAATATTGTAAAATAAGAAAACACCACATAGTAACACTACACAATAAAGTACACGGGACAACGACTACAGTAAAAGTGCAATAGCGGTGTGCTGTTGGTGACCCACAGGTGGTTCCTGTATCTGGTCTTTGTCTTCCTTCTGGGGGCCATCTGCACCAGAGAAGCTCTGCGCTATGACTTCTTGATCGCAGAAAAGGTAAACCCCCGTCTCTGTTTCCACGCTGCCCCGTCAGAGCGGCCCGCTCAACACAGAAAGGGTTGAGTTGAGGGGATTCCCCATCATGGCTCACTCTGTTGATGTGGTGTGGTTAGTTCAGGTTCTGACTGCCTGTTCTCAGTCTTGAGATGTAGGAACCGTTGCTGATTTAAAGGCTTAGGGTTCATTTGATGTGCACTTTTCCATAATACTGCTTCAAAGCGTTGTTCAAAACCACGTGTATCTTGTATATTTGTGTACAGCGCTCCAGTTTGTGGTGGTTAGAGGTCAGACCTGTTGTCACTGCCGTACATGACATTGTGAACTAGAGTGTACAAGTAGTGTAGTATTACTGCCAAACTCGCGCTCGTATTAATATATTTCGTTTTGCTTTAACCAATCATCGACTCTTTGCTAAAAAAGGTCCTTGACTTCCATCAGTGGTTAGCTCCCATTGTTTTTATAAGGTGCTGGCTGCAGCGGAACTGAACTGGGTGTAGCTGTTGTGTGCGCTCAACCACACCCCATCCTCTTCCACCCTGTGTTTGTTTTCCCTCTTCCTCCAGGTCTCCTTGGTGGGCTTCCTCTTTCTGCTGGGCCTCTACATCTCCTCCCTGGCTTCCTGCATGGGCGGCCTGTACGGAGCACCCAGGATCCTCCAGTGCATCGCCCGGGAGAGGGTCATCCCCGCGCTGGCCTTCCTGGGAAGAGGGGTGGGTGCATGGAGCCGTCTGCACATTAGCAGTATGCTGAACAACAGGAGCTAGATTCACCACGGTGTACAGATTATGTGGTGAGGGTGTGTGTTTCTGCACCAGAATGCAGAATGGTCATTTGCTCTCAAGCCAAATGAAGTAAGACCTTCCTATGATGGTAAACATTATAAGCTCTTCATGTGAAGACATGATCCAAATAAGTAGGACCCAGAAGCATGCTGTAAAGCTCATGAAAGATTTATTCCTGCGTGTTTTTTTAAACGATAGCATCAAAGTTATTTTTAGTAATTTGACCAAACAATCGCTATCGGTGCACTTACTGACTTTTTGCAGAGTTTTCAACTGTATTTTGCTGAACTTTTAATCCATCGTGGATGAGAAGTTCTTAAAAGTACTTTTGGATTACATCATGAATGGCTTCTGAGCTCACGTGTCGACAACTCTGCCTCCATGACAACTGAGCAACATCTGCTTCTGTTGATCAAGACTTGTGTCGAACCATCAACCCGTGAAAAGCTCAGTGAAACGCTGGTACTTAGAGTTAAAATGATCACTTGTCAAACACGTTGGTAAATGCTGACTGCAGAGGATTCGTTTCTGACCTAAGTAACTAAACTACATCTTTAAATAGTTGATCATCAACTATTAGGTAAATCACATTAACTTGAGTCATGTTATACATGTTTGTAGTACTAATTTTGTCTCTGATTACCTGCAATAATTTGTATTCTGACCTAATATTTAGTTGTGAAATGTAACCAAGTACATGTACTCAAGTACTCTACTTGGGTACAAATTTGAGATACTTGACAGTACCTGAGTATTTTATTCTCATGCCACTTTATACCTCTACTTTACTACAATTTCGATGGAAATATTGTACTTTTTACTCTACTACAATTATTTGACAGTTGTAGCTACTAGTTACTTTAAAAAAATAGAATTTTTTTGCACACAAAACATATGAAAATGTAATCATTTCATATTATTTCAATCAAAAACACCACAACATTTCATGGTTCCAGCTTGTGAAGATTTGCTGCTTTTCCATAATTTTTTTTTTATTTATAAAAATGTTGACATTTGTACTATTTTTTTGGACCAAACGAGCGTTGTGAAAGTATCACTTTATGCCGTTTAATTGTGGCATTCATCACTATTTTCTGAATTTTCAAAAACCAGAAAATAACCAGCAGATTAATCTATAAAGGAAATAGTTCAAAATTAGCTTCAACTCAACCAAATGTGAATCAGAATTAAAAAAAAACATGATTTTACATTAATGCATGAGTAATATTTTATCTGCAGCAAGTACTTTTAATACATGAATTACATTTGATTGTACTTGCATACTTGTACATTTTCAGTGCAGGACTTTTGCGTGTACTGGAGTATTTTAACAGGGTAGTATTCATACTTAAACTTAAGTAATGGATCGGAGTGCTTCCTTTGACTGCTAATAAGTGTGTGTGTAGTCTGGATGCACATGGCGGTGCGGTGGGTGGACTCAACAGGAAACAGTGACAGGACCGCCTAACTATAGAGTGCCGACTTCACTTCACAGAAGTGACTTGACTGACTGCATTACAGCAAAGAGTTACGGCTCACTGCTGCTGCACAACTGCACACACACACACACACACACACACACACACACACACACACACACACACACACACACACACACACACACACACACACACACACACACACACACAGTCACGTCGACGTTCTGATCCCGTCCACCCCAGCAGCAGTGTCTGACCTCTCTCAGTGGGCTGGAATGAGGCCCTAGACATCTTGGCCCAAATCAAAGCTTCAGAACAAACGCAGGAAGGGCGACGGGCAGGGCCCAGCTCCGCTGTGTGCTCTGGAGGCCCGCCAGGCAGCACAGCAGTGCTCCTTAAACTGTGTGACAGGACCTGGGCAGTGAAAGCAAGCTGGTTAGCAATTATGTTAACATGTGGTTTGCTAACTTTCTACTGTTTTTTTTTTTTTTATATTGCACGAATATAACTTTAAGTTTAGTTTCATTTCATCGCTCCCCGTCGATGGCTGTTTCTCCTTTTGGTGTCCAGAGCTTTTATTTGGGTAAAAGGTTGCAAAGCTACAGCATCTCAATCGGGACAATGGGACAATCTTCTTTGTCCCAGCCTCGCTGTGTTGACTTTACGCATTTTATTCTCAGTACCACCGTCGTGTGAAACCTAATCTCCAGAACATCAACTTGTCATGAGTTGATTAAAAGCAGGTCTGATTTCAGCTTTGTGACGATGTATTTTGTTTGTTATAATAATCACCAGTTTTGGATATTTAGGTTTTTTAATAGACAACAATATTGTGACACTAGCTCCCTCTTCAACAGAAAGGCCCAAACAAGACTCCAGTGGCAGCCATCTTCCTGACCAGCCTGCTTACCTTGGCCTTCATCTTCATCGGTCAGGTCAATGTGCTGGCCCCCATCGTCACCATCAACTTCCTGCTCACCTATAGCTTCATCGACTACTCCTTCTTCAGCGTGGCCATGACCCTCCAGCTGCAGGCTAAGGAGAAGAAGGAGACCCTCGTCCCGCTCAAAAGAAACCGGCGTGGGTCATCCAGGCAGAGCTCTAGGCCTCTGATTGAGGCCGATCCTCCGAGCTACGGGAGTGGAGGCGAGAGTCCGCGGGGTAAAGGCACTCTGTTGGAGTTCACCAAGGACATGGACCAGATCTTTCCCCCTGTGTCGAATGTTGACGCTGGGGCTGAGAAGACCTCCTCCACGCAAGAGCTGAGCAGTCAATACGAGGGCGCAAAGGCCAATGTCACTGCTAAGCAGAAGCTGATGGACAGCTTTGGTTTGGACCAGAACAGCAAGAGGTTCTCAGGAGAGGAAGCTGAGGTGCCGTGTGGAGACACGGAGCCCACGGCTGGAGAAGAACCACAAGTCGAATGCTGCTCAAAAGTAAACCATGCTGAGCAGGATTCATCTGCTGACCCTCACAGTCACAGCACAGGTGATCAGCTCCAACCATCCAACACTAGACTAGACAGGAGAAGAGATTATAGAAGATAGTTGTTGTTTTTTTATTAACCTGACCCTTTAATTGGCTCCCTCAGGTGTTGGAGGTAAAGCCGAGCACCAGAGCTTTGAGATCAAACCCATCCAGGATTCATTGCATGCAAAGTTCTGCAACCACTGGGCCGCTCTTATCGGGGTAGGCTACACATGTCATGCTCTACATTGTAGATATTTGATTTCAGATCATATTTACATAATCTAATGATTCTTTTTGTTTCTTTCAGGCATTGAGCTCCATTGTGATTATGTTTGTCATTCAGTGGGCTTATGCCCTAGCAAACATAGTCTTTGCCTTGCTGCTCTTCTTCTACATCGGGAAAACAAGTCCTGGACTACCTATAGGTGATTTCCATCACTTCATTTCCTGTTCAGACGCACTTAGCGTCATGGTGATGTCCTGTCAGGGTGACCAAATGTCTCGACTCCGACAGGAAAGTCCCACGTGAAAAGAATAATGCATTACAAATGAAAAAAATCCAACGTTGATGGAATGCTGTATTAACATGACATGGGACCGAGTGAGTGGTTTCTGTGTTTCACATGTACCACCTGCACCTCTGCAGCGTTTTCCATTTCCATTGTGGACATAAAATGCATTTGGATGAAGTTTTACTGCAGCCAGCACTGAGCTTAGCGCCTATAGCTGTTGTGTTTTCGTGTTGTCCCTCCGTCTGGTCCATCCTCCTGAACACAGAGAGGAGTCTTCTGGAATTTCAAGGCCTTCTTAGTAAGCAGGAAGTTGTTGATCATTATTCATGCGTTGCATTTTTAGTGCTTTTTAATGAACATATTTCATTACACATTCTCTGTGTTGATATTTACTTGATTGGTTTCCTCTCTGCTGAAAGGAGGAAACATGTTCTTTATGCATGGTGTTATTTTTGTAGCAGGATTACAAGGTAATTCCATAAACGTGTTTAATTGTAGGCCTTTTATAACGGGAGTGGTCCGCAAGTAATTCCTTTTTATGTAAGCTAAATCTTGCCTCCTTCCTGCATTTATTTTGTGTTATCAGATCATTCATTTCATCCCATTATGTCCAACTACAGACCTCTTGATTTGCAGTTTACCCCTTTTTGAAGCGGTTAGAGTTGGTCACCCCCTGCTCAGTTGTGTGATGTGACCTGGTAATGTACTCTGGCACATTTGTGGGACTTTCACTTGTGCTCTTTTCGCCTGGCAGGCTGGCAGCTGTTGAGGCTTAGGATGTCTTAGATGGGACACCCAGCACCTGTTCATTAAACTCCCCACAGTACAGCGTGCCTCAGCTGTCTGATTTACATTTCAGAGCACAATATCTGCGAGTGTTGAACACTTGTCCCACAGGTGGTTGATGCGATGCTGTGTGTTTCTCTGTTACTACACTTCTGTGCACTGTTGACACGTCAAATATCGACGGAGTTTCTTTTATTTGTGGCGTTCTAGTCATGACTGTTTGTGTTTTTGATTCATTTGCAGGTATTGCAGCTCGATTCAGCTTTTTCACATGGCTCAAATCAACATTGAATAGCATTTGCAGGTATTGTGTGTTTGTTATGGTACAAAATGATCAATCGGGAATCAGTTTATAGGAATAAGTGACGGATGAATAATACATTTTAAATGTCATTCATCATAGAAACCTATTTGCTAAATTATCTATCCAGATCATTGATAAAACACAGAGTGAAACTAAAGTAATTTGTCATACTTGTCATTATCTAGTGGTTCTAGTATTTGTCATAGAATGTCAGATAAGATTTTCAGTTCGTAGTTTCCCATGTCACACTTGTCCCCTGGAACCCATTTCTTCGTCTTTCAGGAGGAACGGATATCCTCGGGACGAGATCGTCGTCACCCCCTCTCTGTTCGGGGTCGGGCTGAAAACCAAGCAGCTCACAGAGGAAAATGCTGACTTTGCCTCTCGTCACCGCCACCACCAATCCTCATTCATCAGGGTCAACAAGATGGTGCAACCGCCACTCCACTGACTGACTTAAACACTGCCTCTGCATCAAGCTGTCAGCCTGACACCACATGTTCTGCCTCAAACCCTGTGGGCCTCATTCTGCACACACATACTGTGGCTCAGATCTTTTTTTTTTTCTTCTGAAAATTATGATATAACTTTTGAAGTAACACAATCTTTGTTAAAACATGTTGTCAGATTACTGTACTGCTGGGTCACTTCCAGATAGTCCAGACATTATGGTGCTCATATGGCTTAAATACCTTATGTACATGTGGCACAAAGGTTTCATTAAAATATGTTAGTTCACCTCTGCGTGTCCACAGATCACTGAAATAAATCCCAGGTTGTTGTTAGTTTGCTTTTTGTAGTTGTTAGACTTAGACATTAATTTATAAATAACATCGGTGGCCTCTGATTCAAAGACAGTGAGAATAACAGAGAAGAACATCTACATCTCACTTGTTTAAAAATGTTTTACAGGAAAACAGAAAAAAACAGAGCTGTGTCTTAAAAGACAAATGTTATGTTAACGGTCACTTACTGTAGTTTAGGATGCATCATCAGCCTATTCCTAAATTCCCTTTTTTTTATATATATATATATATATATATATGGATATATATATGGATATGGATATATATCTATATATATATATATATATATATATATCTATCTATCTATCTATCTATCTATCTATCTATCTATCTATCTATCTATCTATCTATCTATCTATCTATCTATCTATCTATCTATCTATCTATCTATCTATCTATCTATCTATCTATCTATCTATATATATATATATATGGATAGAATGATAGATAGACTGATAGTGTGGTTATGTTGTATAAAATATATTAACGATGGGATCAATTTTATTTAATGTCATTGTGTATATAGCACAATATTGTACAAAACCAGCTTAGAGTGATTTACATGAAAACAAAAACAAAGCAACAAATAAAGCAGCAAAACTGATAATCAGACCAACAGTCGGACCAATCTGAAATGTAAATGTTTGTCTAACTGTTTAAATGCTGGACCACATTACCGAAGATGCATTCTTCAAATCTGATCAAAATCAGATTAGTGGTGTCAGATGACAAATTAATGTCGTATTCAAAGATGCACGCTTCAAAGTGGGTTAACTCTGAACTACAGCACGCTATTCATGTTTGAATGCATCATTCAACATTGATGTTTTCTCCATGAATGAGAACCACTCGAGTCCCTCCGTTTATTAAAAATCACAGCCAGCATCCTGGTGGCTGTGATTTATTTATTTATTTTTAATATGAGGAAGAGCGTCCGATCGGCTCATAGCTCTAAGTTATAACAGAAGGAATAAGTCATTTTTTATTTATTTTTTAAACATGCGGAATAGACTGTATGTTACATAAGGTCGTGTTATTTGAGTGACGCGTTTGTGTCGCACGGTTCAGAAGAGTCACTGTTCTAGTAGCTCAACAAGCGAAGCTGTAAAAACCACTTCCTCTTAGCATTTTGTTATCAGCTCTGCAACCTGCAAACAGGCATATCTGTAGGCCTAAAGATACTCGTATACCTCATTTCCTCATCAACTGCTCTCTCGATTACTCAAATATATGAGTTTGAAAACACTCAACACACGAGTGGTCTGAACATTGCAGGCAACTGGAGTTCACGCCAGCTAAATCTAGTGGGATTCATATTCCAGTAATGTAAATGCACTGATTGTACTTTTATCATTATAGGGTGTTGCACTGATTGCATCACTCTATTGTAAAATTGTCAATATTCTTCATCATAACAGCCCACCACCATAATGAAGGGCTGATGTGCTGCTCTTGCTAGTCACTGAGAGGGGTCGAAAGGATAAATCATTTACACTGTTTATTATTATTGATACTATTTTGCCTTGAAAGTTTAAAATACTGCAGAATCAAATGTCATCCTGCACTGACCTTGTTGCCATTTCAAGCTATTTCCCACCAGCTAAACAAATACAGTTAGAAATTAATTAAAAATACTAATTTTAATGGCTCGGAAATTCAAAAGTATGACTTTAAAATGTATTAATACGGTTTCAATAATAGGATTTTGATTTCGATGATATGATTTTTAATTGTATAATGTTTAATGGTAATGACTGATGAGTTGCTAACATCATTCCAGATGATTTGTCTCAAAACTTTAAGTCTCTCGGGGCTGAAGTGGAACATTCCGATAACACCTGAAGGCAGCAAAAGCAGCCCCTGTGTTGAATTGTCTATGGGTTAAATAAAAACACTATTTTGTGAGTGTGCGTGTGTGCGCGAGTGTTTCTCTCTCTTTGTGTGTGTGTGTGTGTGTGTGTGTGTGTGTGTGTGTGTGTGTGTGTGTGTGTGTGTGTGTGTGTGTGTGTGTGTGTGTGTGTGTGTGTGTGTGCAGGAGGAGGAGGAGGAGCCCGCGCTCCTTCGCCGTGATAATAGGCTGCTGCCTCGGCTCTGTTATCTTCCGTTCCCCCGCCGTCCGAGCAGCGGATCTCCTCCGGACCTGCTCCAGGATTTATTTAATTCTTATGAAACTTCGCTACTAGCCGGAGCGCTCCTCCCATGGTGTCCCCGGGAGACTCCCCCGGCCTGTACTCGACTTTACGGAAACTATCGGCGACCGTGTGGGGGTCTTGGAAATCATGGAAACGTGGTTTGTGAATCAGGTCCTCTGTGTGTCTCTGTCGGTCCTCCTGCTGGGTCTGCCGGGGCCCCTCGGGGCAGGTACCCCCACCATCAACACCACGGATCCGGTAACAGCGGGATCGCATTATTCGGCCGCCACAGATGAACTCGGTAACATGGAAAGCAGTGAAACGTCAACTTCACACTCCGGCGAGAGTTTATCCCCATCACAGAGGAACATCCTGCTCACACACACCGCCGCTGCTGCTGCTGCTGCTGCAGCCGCTGCTGCTGCAGTGCATTCGGGTAAGACCCCTCTCACTGCGGCCTCTCACGACAAGTGCATCTGTCCAGACTAACAGCTCACTTTGATGAGTTTATTCCACTTGATCATTTATTTCTCCTGCAAAGTAAAGACTCCAGATGTCAGTTTCCATTGTAACCATATTAATACGATTCATTTGGAGAAGTTCCTACAAGTAATTTGTGTTGGATTGCTATAATATCTTAATTCCAACTGTAGTCCTGTCCCCAGATGTACCGTTAAACTACCTGAACATGAATGCAAAAGACAAAGTTGCACGTTGCCACACATTGCATGACGAAATAAGCATCCTACACAGTGTCATGAAACACGTGCATTGCTCTCTTTTTGTGTCAGTATAGAGCTGAAATCAACACTTACTTTCATTAAATGTTTTTGCTTGTTATTTTCTCCATTCATTGAGTCAAATACTGCTTCATTTGTTAGACCAACGCTTCAAAAAAGTACAGTTATTATTGTAGAAGACGGAGAAAAACACAAAATTCTTTACTAGTGAGACGCTGGACCCAGAGCATTATTTTTGCATTTTTGCTTAAAGAAATTAATTTAACAACCAATCGATGGATGCAAATCAATTTTCTGTCGCTGATCAATTGTTTCATTTCTGCTTCAATATGAAACGTGTTGTTAGGACTCATACTGTATGCTCGTATGTGTGGAGTCCTAGTCCATGAATGTGGTTCACCAGTTTACCTGAACACTCAGAGATCCTCTGCTGAATGTGTAGCTCTTATCGTGAGCCATCGACTGTGATCAGCGTCTGCTCCTCTTTTGCTAGTTTCCTGTTAGAGCTGAGGTGTTGCTGTTACTGCACAAAAAGAAAGGTCTTGACATGTCTTCGCCGGCTCAGGTGTTGATCAGGTGTATGGGCCGCTGTATGCGTTGCTCAAGAGCATCCTGTCACATGTGACCACTGAAGAGCTGAATCCAGGTTCCCCCCGTAGACACAGCGATGTAAATATACATAAACATAAATGAATGAATAATGCAAATAGGAAGACAGAGATATTTAAGCCCCAGAGGGTACGAATTAAGATTTCTCAGAGAATTATTTTAGAATTTTAGAATGCATAATGCGACCACTGGCATGAAACAGAAAGGGTACCTGAGCCTGCGCCTCATCAACAGAGAGAACTGGACCGTCATACAATTTGGCCGATCTCCCCGCTCTGTGTAAAAGTCTTTATTTATGGTTTACTACCTCTTTATAACCGTAGTATAGTTGCACTGCAACTGCACTCCTCTTATTATTAACATGCTAACTACTACTAACTACTGCTTCTACTGTTAACACTACTAATGCTACAGTTTGCCAATCCATCACAATAGAGTGTACCATGTACTCTACTAATAGTACACATGCAGCACAGTAGGTACAGCAGTTTTGTAATGATGCTGCATCTCTCTCTCTGTCTCTCTGTCTCTGTCTCTGTCTCTCTCTCTCTCTCTCTGTCTCTGTCTCTCTGTCTCTGTCTCTCTCTCTCTCTCTCTCTCTCTCTGTCTCTCTCTCTCTCTATCTTTGTCTGTCTCTCTGTCTCTCTCTCTGTCTCTCTCTCTCTGTCCCTCTCTGTCTCTCTCTCTGTCTCTCTCTGTCTCTCTCTCTGTCTCTGTCACTGTCTCTCTCTGTCTCTTTGTCTGTCTCTCTCTCTCTGTCTCTCTCTCTGTTTCTCTGTCTCTCTGTCTCTGTCTCTCTCTGTCTCTCTCTCTCTCTCTGTCTGTCTCTGTCTCTCTCTCTCTCTGTCTCTGTCTCTGTCTCTCTCTGTCTGTCTCTGTCTCTCTCTCTCTGTCTCTCTCTCTGTTTCTCTGTCTCTCTCTCTGTCTCTCTCTCTGTCTCTCTCTCTCTCTCTGCTATATTTCATTCATTTTAGTGAAATATTAAACTATAAATACTGCGTCAGTTAATGGGCTAATGACATACGGTGTCATTGGCTTCTGCATTTGATCCCGAAGTATTCTGCATTTATTAACTGATACAAAATTGACCGTTGTACTGAGATGTGGTCGCCGGCTTTATTTCCTACAAGTTGACAGAGATGTCAGCGATAACTTAAGATGGTCATCGTGAAGATTTAGTTTTTGTCCAGTGAGATGCTTCAGACTGGGAGCTGCCCAGAACTACTCAGGGAAAATGTGTGGGGGGGAATGCAAAGAGTAGTTCCTGCTAAATAATGATAAAGTGGAAATGATTCACTGTCCTCTCACCGATTTCACCTTTCCTGTTCCCAACAATAATATTTAGTCACTGAAGATTACAAAATTCCTCAGCAACAAATTACTTATTTGATCTGTAGGCAATAAAAAAAAATCAACCGCTATATATATATTCACAACCTCATTCCAGAGTGCGTCCTCATTCATATGATTACACTACTGCCTTTTGCTGAAACAAACACGCAAGCCACAGAGCTTCTGGTGTAAAGACGACGGCATCACGGCTCTGTTGACAGCTGGAGAGATAAACAGCGGAGGATCTGGGAGCGTCCCTCACTGGTTGCCAACACCACGTTCCTGTCTGAGTTTCGTTGCCCGGACTTCATCCAGAGAGAGAAAATGAAATAATGAGAGAGACACATGCAGAGGAAGTGAGAGAGAAAAATAGAAGTCCAGTGGCCCAGTTCTCCTCGCAGACTCCCAGGGGGGGGCGGGGGGGGGGGGGGGGGGGCGTTCTGCAGTTGAACTCTCCCCTCCATTGGTTTCGGATGGTGGCTGCTGGTGGCTGTGTGTGTGTGTGTGTGTGTGTGTGTGTGTGTGTGTGTGTGTGTTGGCTGTCAGGATGCTGTCCAGTACCGACGCTCAGCCTCAGAGTGCTGTTGTTCCAGTCCGGGCCTGCTGGAGACCGGCCAGGTAACACAGGCTGTCAGACAGCATCAGTGGTGGGCCGAGAAAAAGACCTTTTTTCTCTCACATACACTTGATACTTTAAGAGTTCTCTTTAAGCTCACTAGTTATGTCATTTCAAAGCGACACTCGTCAATATTTATATGTAACGTATAGTGATGAATCCACAGATGCAGAGGCTCGTTGTCTTTTTCAGCAACAACAACACACCTCTGCTACTGTGCACAACTCTCGCCCTGCATCAAACAGCTGAAACAAAGTTAAATCGTGGACACAATGCAGCATGGGGACAAAAGGAGAGTAAATATTGGGCTTATTAATGTCCAAATGAACGCTAATGTAACGCGTGTCGGCTGGATGCGAACTTGTTCACCATGTCAACATAAAAAAAAAAAACCTATGATAGGTCACTGTTGTGATGACCAACCTCTCCTCTGACGCTGAGCATGAAGACACGCCCAGATCCATGGTGACAGTTTGCTGCCAGAGCCTTTGTGCTCACTCAGCTTTAGGAAGGAAATGGACAATTCCCCAAGGGAGACCGTCAGCGCCATATTTAGGAACCTCAAGCCTTTGTCAAAAGCTTACGAGCCGGTCCTGCCAATTGTCCTCCGCCCAAAAAAATGCACTGCCTCTGCAGCAAGCAATGTTTCTTCTGACAAGCATCTTCCCCCTTTTTCTGCGGTTCTGCTTCCTGCCTGGTGAGCAGCCTCTGGTGGCCGCGGCTGGAAGTGAGCCACTATGTGGACAGAAACAGCCAGACCATGAATATTGTTTGAATGACTTAATATCAGCATCTAGGCATTAGGTTAGCTGGTTCACACAACAGTAGGTTAGTCAACTAATTCATGAATCAACTACTTGTTCCCGCAATGATGCTGTGTACGAACTGGATTACTAAAACCTAAAGGATTAATTAACTAAAGGGGTAATTATTTGTATGTATACATATAAACGCAATGTACATTTGTTTGCCTTTTGCCATGTGTATGAAGAAATGTATAAAAGCAGTTAATTACAAATAAAATGATAGTGTGAAGCAGAAGTTAAAGAGTCTTATGAATGTCTTAGCTATCGCTTAATAATGTTATTTCTTTTTCTTTTCTTTTTCCGCAGACACTGAACAGACACAGACCTTCACAGAAACAAGCAGCAGGTCACTAGACATTAGTCAGTCTACTGAACCACTCACCTCCACCCTTGTCGTAGCCACCACTGAGACCAGCAGCAGCAGCAGCAGCAGCAGCAGCAGCAGGATCAGCACCAGTAGCAGCAGCAACAGCAGCAACACCAGCAACACCAGCAGCAGCAACAGCAGCAACACCAGCAGCAGCAACAGCACCAACACCAGCAGCAGCAACAGCAGCAACACCAGCAGCAGCAACAGCAGCAACACCAGCAGCAGCAACACCAGCAGCAGCAACAGCAGCAACACCAGCAGCAGCAACACCAGCAGCAGCAACACCAGCAGCAGCAACAGCAGCAACACCAGCAGCAGCAACACCAGCAGCAGCAACAGCAGCAACAGCAGCAACAACAGCAGCAGCAGCAGCAGCAACAGCAGTAACACCAGCAGCAGCAACAGCAGCAACAACAGCAGCAGCAGCAGCAGCACCACCACCAGCAGCAGCAGGGACTGGAAGGACATTACTAACACAGATCAGGTCTCAGACGCCTCCCCAGCTGTGTCCTGGGAGGCTGGTTCCTGGATGTGGACGGAGGAGGACAGACTCCCACGGGACAGCCCAGACACCACCCTCCGACTAGGAGACGCCTCAGCCCTGACGTCCCACGCGGCCGTCCACACCGACAGCACCGACACTTCCACCACCATCAGCCGCGCCGGGGAGAGGACCCTGCTGTCTGTCACCTCCTCTTCCAGCAACAGCACCTCCTCCGCCTCTACGGAAGACTCCAACTCCCATCAGCCCCCCTCCACCTGGGGTATTTCTGCTAGCGCTACAGAGACTGAGGACTACACCCACAGCGCCCCGTCCACCAGGACTGACAGTAGGGACACAACGGACCAACACATGACCCCCTCCTTTAAGGGGCGATATCCAGAGACGGGGAGCACGGGGGGGTCCAGAGGAACCCAAAGTTTAACCGGACAACCTAATGCCACCCACCATCAAGACACCTCAACATCAGAGGAGACCTCCGACTCGACCCCACCTCTCAGGGTGACCGAGCCCAGCACTGACCAATCTGAAGTGTCCGTTTCCTCCATACCTACCGTCACCTCACCTGCACAAGGCCCCACTGTCATCTCAGGGACAGAGCAGGGGTCGGGCTCCGGTGTTACAACCTCCACTGAGTCCTCCACCGGAGCTCACGGATCCAGCACTCAGAACCAGGAGGGTACTGAGGGGGTTTCATCCCAGACCAGGGAGGACAGCGGGGGCTTGGGTCTGACCACAGCGACGCCTACAGTCAGCAGCAGTACATCTGAAGTGGACGACTATCTAACAGACAGTCCGGCGCCGGTTACCGAGGTCTTCCTCACCACCACGCCTGTCACTGTAACCGAAAGGTACGTTTTTACTATAATTATATAGAACAAAGGATAATGGTTCTAGGAAAGGTATTACGTTTTTGTTGCAAATGCTATTTTCAGTTATTGCCTGTAAGACATTTGGTTTAATTATTCTCTCTCGAACAGATCACAGATAACAGAGGAAGACACTTTCAAAGCCACTGTGTCCACCGCCAACCCCACCACCCCTCCTCTCACACCCGCGACCTCATCCTCCATGTTTAGTAGCTCCGCTGGCACCTCTACCCCGGGGTCGCCCACCGAGGCCACCATCCCGCCCACGGCATCCTCCTCCGCATCCTCCACCCTGGCCCTCGTGACCTCTGCAGCGCACCCAACTCACCGCGTGACACCCACCCGAACTCAGGAGCCCTCGACTTGGACGGCTAACCCCACGGATGCCACCACCCTGCGGGCAGAAACAAGCGCTCCAGGAATCGCCACGACTACTAGGCGGCGCGTCACCACCACCACCGCCGCCGCCACCACCACCACCACCACCTACACCGCCACCACCTACACCCACGGCGCCCCAACCAAGAGTACGGAGCCTCTGCAGACCACAGGGAGACAGACAGAACGAGGAACTCCAGAGCCCGTGGGGACGACATCACCCACCAAGGCCCCAACACCCCCAAGTCAGTGGTCTACACTCTTCCTTCATTTTAAGTGACACTCCTTGACATTCCGTTTTTCATAGTGTGAAAAAGTGCATTATGAACAATTCACATTATGGGATTGATTAGACATGATGAATGTCAGCGCGAAACCACTGTAATTACACTGATTTGAACCTTTTTAACGGTTCGATTTTTCTTCTGTTTTACGGTAACGTGCCGTTTCTCCTCTCTGAACTCCAGGAAACCCTTGCGTGTCAAACCCTTGTATGAACGGAGGGATGTGTGTGAGCTATAAGGGCCATCAATTCACCTGCCACTGTCAGCAGGCATGGACAGGACCGACCTGCAACCAGGGTGAGCGTCCCTCCTCCTCCTCTTCTTCCTCACAGATTGCTATGTTAACGCTTGTGTTTCAATGCACCCAAGCAAATTGAAAACGTTTTTATTTTTCCATATAGTGTCGAGGATTAAGAGAAGTATTCAGGTGTCGGTTGTAAGCAGTTGTATTGTAATAGCAGCATGTGCTCGTGTGTCCAGATGTGGATGAGTGTGAGAGGGACCCCTGCCCCGTCGGGTCCAGGTGTGTCAACACACGAGGTTCCTTCAGCTGTGAATGTCCGCTCGGGTTCGACCTGGAGGATGGACGCACGTGCACCAGAAGTAAAAAAAACAACCTTTAATACATAACAGCAAAAACGACAATTCGATCACAGATGTCGGAAATACGCGAACATGAATTAGACGTGAAGTTAAGTTGTTTCTCCTGATTCACCGACGGTATATTTCCCCTTCTACAGCAAAGGCGTTTCTGGGAACTTTCAGTGTTAACAGGCTGCCACACGACCCTGTTATCTTCACCGGCGCCACCATGCATGAGATCCAGAGAGAGATCGTCCAGCTGGTGAGAGGCAGTCCACGTCGCTGCATCGCCTCCGCTCGTTTCGGAGAAAAAACTCAATTGGGCTTCTGTGTATTAAGTCTCCCACACACTCTCTTCCTGTCTCCACCTCAGCTCAACGCTTCACTGTCAGTCCTCCGAGGATACAGCCGCTCGACGCTGAGTAAGAAGTAAGTCATGTTGTTTATTCTGTGCGCGTGACATCTATAGCGCTGCTAGGCATCCTGGGAAAGGGATCCCTCCTCCGTTGCTCTCTCCGGGAAGTTTTGTATCTTTTCTGATGCGAGGGTCCTGGGACAGAGGATGTTGTTGTACAGATCATAGAGCCCTCTGAGGCAAATTAGCGATTTTGAGCTGTTATTATTCCATATCTGTTGTTATATTATCAAAATCACAAAAGAGCAAAGTGGTTATAATTATATTTACCCCACCAGCCTTCACATTTTTGAACTAAACGATGCAACACGGGCGATTTGTCGGCGTATACCTCCGTACTGACCTCCGACCTCTTCCCCGCAGAGGAGAGGACGGGGTTCGCATCTCAGCTGTCAACATGTTTTCCGTCACCACCGATGTGACGGGCGCAGAGGTCTACAACAGCATCCAGATGTCGCTCAGCAACTGCAGCTCCTCATTGGCCCACTGCCGGATGGTGCTGCACCACCAGCTCACGTACCACGGTAACACGGCGTCAAAGCTAGCAGTCGTAGTCATCGGGGGTTTACTTTTGCTCATTTTAGCCAAATTGAATACAGTTTTTAACTGACCTACTTTAAATGTGATTAGCTGTGAGTGTGTTTACGACCACTAGAGGGCACCATGTGGCCGTAAACAGCTCCCACAGTTGCATCATTCCGTCGCTCAAAATCTTCAACATCCAGCTGCTATATTTCACAACGGCGACACGAAATCTTACAATAACAGCAGAGCAGAAGTGATCAATAGCTCAACTCACTACAATAAGATCACTGTGAGCTCACACATACAGCAGAAATGTATGCAAGAATCTGACTTCCTCTTGAGATGAAACCTAAAACACAAGGCAGCTTTCCTTTTTGTGTTTTCTGACTATACCCCTGTGCTGTTGTGTACTTACTGTGTCCACCCTGTGTTCCAGTGGAAAGTCTGTGTGTGGCCCAGAAGACTCAGTGTGATACAGAGCGCTCCACCTGCACCGACAACAGCGGCACAGCCAACTGCCAGTGTCTTCAAGGTTACTACAAGCACAACCCTGAAGACCTGTCCTGCCTAGGTGAGCTAAGTGTGTGCATGTCTCCTGTGTTTTTAAATGACTAAATACGACAATGACAAGAAGATGATTTAAAAAAAAAGAAGCAAAGTGCATTTTATAATATGATTCAAAATGTAATTAACAAAGTGTTTCCTTCCTGACAAAAACAGAATTTACATTAATATTTCACATGAAATTCATGGAAACTAAGACCAGGGCATTTTAGAAAAACGATACTGGCTTTGGAACTCCTTGTTCCAAACTTCTTTCTGAAGTGAAACGTCTCGTTTCAGAATGCGGAGATGGCTACAAGCTGGAAAATGGCACATGTGTTCCGTAAGTTCAACTTGATGTCATGTCATGAATTGATCCGCTCACACTGAGCGGTTTCACTCCGACATTCGCACTGCAGATTCTGTTTTTTTGTTTTGTTTTTCAGGTGCATGTTTGGATTTGGAGGATTCAACTGTGGAAACTGTAAGTGGCCTTTAAAAACCAGGCATTGAACAGGCATAATATAAAACCTTTAGCTTCAATAGAAGATTTTTTTTTTTTTGTGAACTAAATGCAAATTTGCTCTCGTGATCTTCACGTTGATTTTTAAAGTGTAGCGTTTAATATGTTGTTTTTTGGACATTGCAGTTTACAAGCTGATCGCAATCGTGGTGTCACCTGCAGGAGGCGCTCTGCTCCTCATCTTCATCATTGCTCTCATTGTCACCTGTTGCAAGTAAGACTTCTGTTATTGTTCGGGCAAAACCTCTCTTGGTTTGCAGTGCATTTCATTTACTTTCAATGGTTTGATGACTTGAAAAATTCCGGTGACATTTGGCAGGTTTAACTTTTTAACAATGTTTGATCTCAAAGGAAAGACAAGAATGACATCAACAAGATCATCTTCAAGAGTGGAGACCTGCAGATGTCCCCATACGCAGACTTCCCCAAAAACAACCGCATATCCACGGAGTGGGGCAGGGAGACCATAGAGATGCAAGAGAACGGCAGCACCAAGAACCTGCTGCAGATGACTGACATTTACTACTCTGTGAGGAGACACGCAACACAACTCTCGCTTTATCTCCCACGCTCTCTTCATTTCCCTTCATTGTTCAAGTGAAGCACTTGTTTGTGTGTTTAGATGAATCTGTACTACCACTGTGTTGGCGTGGAAGAAGCTGTTCAATACATCTAAACACATGTTCTCTCTTTCTGCGCTCTTTTCCTCAGCCTGCGTTGCGTAACTCGGACCTTGAGAGAAACGGCCTGTATCCGTTCACAGGTCTGCCGGGTTCTCGCCACTCGTGCATCTACCCCGCCCAGTGGAACCCCTCCTTCATCAGTGACGATTCACGAAGACGAGACTACTTCTAACTGCCCCGCCTTAAAAACACACACACACACACAGAAACTCACCCATCTCTCACACTGTAAATTGTGACGTGATGGTTTTCTGTCACAGTAAGAGACATTTGATCATTTTGCATGTTTTAGCTCATTTACTTTAACTCACACTTTACATTGCTGCTGTGTTGGTAAAGACGGTCTAATGTGTTTTTCCGGCCTCACAGGCAGCTGCTGACTCTCATTTACTTCACCGTATGATGAAAAACTATTAGCAGATGTTTGAAACGTGCTTGAGGAAGATGATCCATGACAGTAAACAATCATAATCTGTCTTGTTGCTGCCTGGTCATGAAGTGCAGATTTGCTTAAAAAATCTGCTCTGCCAGGAATGTGGAAGAACACAACACAGATTATAAAAACACACAAAAAAACAGCAGTAATGTGAAGTGTAGCAAATAGACTAGAACATGCAAAAACATTGATCTGGTCCTTTACGTGCTGATATATGAATGTGTGTGTGACACTGCTGTGATTTAAACATATTCAGTTTCTTCTTAGATAATAGTCTAAGAATGAAGTATTGATGAACAAGACAATAACAAACCACTGAAGGATGCACTAAAGTTGTGTTTAATAGAAACTGATGAACAACTTTGAATTCTGATGCCAACATGGATTTATTCCCTCTATGTCCGAATCCTTGACATGTAGCATAATGGACATCTCATATACTGTACACACTGACAGACTGAAGAGTGATACATGTGTATATGTGTGTGTGTGTGTGTGTTTTAGAGAGCGATTGTGTGGGTTTTAAATATTGCTGTGTGTGTGTGTGTGTGTGTGTGTGTGTGTGTGTGTGTGTGTGTGTGTGTGTGTGTGTGTGTGTGTGAGGAGTAATTAACTACCAGAAGGATCATAAATGTCAATGACTGCAAAGAATGTAAATCTGTATCATAATTAGTTTGCTATTTCCGACATGGAGTATTATTTTCATGTGACTCTTTTTGTCTTTATGTTTATGTCGTCTGTTGTTTCTGGCGTTTTAGTCAGATGTGCTTATTTAAATAAAAATGTTGCACAGCAGGTTTTTCTCACACGCCACTCTTTTGGGTTTTATAGGTTAAGATTGTTTAAACAAAGTGTTTTTGCAAGTTTGTATAATGTTTTAGTATCACGCAGTGCAACAAGAACAGAACAAACTCACATATTTTGTATTTAGAACAGTGGAAACAGTAGTTTGCCAAAAATAAGTGAATTATGAGTCAGAAACAATGGAACACAATAGAAACAGAAAGGTGTCATTGTGACGTTTGCTATCACACATCATTTTAGCATTTTCAATGAATCGTTCAACATTTTGGGGAATATGCTAATTTATTTCCATTTTGGTAGTTGGCCATGAGGCAATTAGCGTAGCTTTAGCATAAAGACTGGAAACAGGGAAACAGCTAGCCTAGCTCTCACTAAAGTAAAACAATCCAGTTGGCAGCATGTCTTAACTGAATATATTTAGTTTGTTTAGTCCTTCCACAAACATAAAAATTATAATTTGTGGTTTTAAAGTGTGTATTGTCTAATTCTTGGAGAGCAACAGCCAGACAACTTCTCAGAGCTTTATAATCATTGTGACATTGCAAGGAAAAAAGATGAGTTACTGCACATAAGTATGATAATGCACTGCAGCCAGTTTACATCAGGTGAAGTAACAATAACTGTAATGATTAATGTCCAACTGTCAGTGTGATTATTGGGTGAATGATGTGGGCAGTGACCAGGAGGTAAACTGGAACCTCTCCAGCTACCAGTCCACACACCATAGTCTACTTGGTCCTCCGGTTCCCAAGCCAAGTCACCACAGACTGAGCTCCTACTGCCCCACATGGTGGTGTTGCTTTGGTTCTCATTTGTACACAGTGTAAGGTTTCATTTGAAGAAAGGAAGAGATAAATTCATTTAAATGTCTCTTTTTTTTTAGTCCAGAGGGCAGTATTATGGCCTAACACTGCCAGAAGAGGTACACTTCATGCTGGGACAAACAGCTGATAATGTGTGCTTGTAGTGGCTGAAATAATACATAAAAAAACAGAAAAAGCTACAATGATGGTATGTAAACACAACCGTTGTACAGGGCATCTGATTAAATACACATTTTGTATGGAAGCAGATGTGGTGTTTTGTGAAAAAGTTCATTTGTCGAACCAAGCAGCACACATGAAGTTCAGTTTACTCGTCATAGTGTGAAAACAGTTGTACAATGTCTTCTGTGGAAGAAGCTTTTCAACGTTTGAAAAAATAACTCTGATGACCACCACGTTATGGTGATGGTTCCCCCTCTGGGGAACCATCACCTTAACGTGGTGGAGAGGTTTGAGTGCCCCCATGACCCTGAGGGCTATGTTGTCTGGAGCCTAGAGCTCCTGGTAGGGTCTCCCATGGCAAATTGGTTTCAGGCGAAGGGCCAGACTAAGAATGGTTCAAAAACCCCAATGGAAAATCAAAGAAGAGTTGAGGAGACCCTCCCGGAGGAAGCCCGGGGCCCACGTCTGGAGCCAGGCCCAGTCGGAGGGCCCGACAGCAAGCGCCTGGTGGCATGGGACTCTGTTGACTTCAACTGAGGGGGTAATCGGGCGGTGGAAGGAGCACTTTGAGGAACTCCTGAATCCGACTAATTCACCCTCTACTGTAGAGGCAGAGCTGGAGGCTGATGTGGGAGCATCATCAATTTCCCTGGTGGAAGTCACTGAGGTAGTCAAACAACTCCACAGTGGCAAAGCCCCAGGGATTGATGAGATCCGTCCAGAAATGCTGAAGGCACTGGGTGTGGAGGGGCTGTCTTGGATGACACATCTCTTCAACATTGTGTGGAGGTCTGGCACGGTGCCTAGGGAGTGGCAGACCGGGGTGGTGGTTCCCCTGTTCAAAAAGGTGGACCAGAGGGTGTGTGCCAATTATCGCGGTATCACACTACTCAGCCTCCCTGGTAAAGTCTACTCCAAGGTGCTTGAAAGGAGGGTTCGGCCGATAGTCGAACCTCGGATTGAGAGGAACAATGCGGATTCCGTCCTGGCCGTGGAACAACGGACCAGCTCTTCACTCTCGCAAGGATCCTGGAGGGGGCTTGGGAATACGCCCATCCGGTCTACATGTGTTTTGTGGACCTGGAGAAGGCGTATGACCGGGTCCCGGTCCCACAGAGATACTGTGGGAGGTGCTGTGGGAGTATGGGGTGAGGGGTCCACTTCTGGGGGCCATCCAATCCCTGTACGCCCAAAGCGAGAGCTTTGGGCGTACAGGGATAACTACAGGATAGTTAAAAACAGGCTAGTTTCCCGCCTGTTTTGTTCCTCGCATGTGTTCCATTAACTCATCAGACCTCACAGTACTTATACCCCTACCTGTCCACCCATTTACCAGATTGTCTCTGTTCTTTCACAAGACTAGGGCTGCAGTCGAAAAGTCAAAAAATGACCTCCTAATGTCTATTCCTAACCACTTTTCCTTGACCTCTATGGAAACCGTCATGGGGTCGAGGAAAGATGTGAAGGAAAACTCATGAGGAGTTAGGGAAAGACAACCGTGGTGTTTAGAGAATCCGACGACACTTTAACTAAGCTAAGTAATTATGATATAATAAAACTGAAAATGCATTGGAATGCTGAAAGCTGAAATGAATTGCAAAAACATTGTTGAAAATACAGAAATGGGAGACCTGTCTGAAATTTTTCAGATTGTCTCAATAAAACATGTTTTATTTGCACATTTTGATTTGCTTGTGATGCTGTGACCTCAGATTTGCTACATTGCTCAGATTTGGAGAACCTCAAATATTTTGTCTGTAAGAGCACCACAAGGGAAGAAGACCCTGATATGGAAACAACAAGGCAGGTTAAAACATCTATTCCCAGCCTACTCTTTATTTGTAAAAGAGCTGGATGGAGCGCTTGCCAAAAGGGAATGTTGCTATCACCTACCACACACACACACACACACACACACACACACACATGCATATATATATATATATTTATGTTTTCAGACACTGTGTAGATTCTCTAACTTTCTATCTGATTCATGTTATAAAAATGTCAACTTTCTCAACCTAAATCTAATCACAGTCATGTTGTAAATAATTATCAACCCGAGGAATAAATTATGAAGTAAATTCTGTATTCCTTTTTCCAAATTTAACAAGAATATTATATATTTACATTTTCTGATTTGCATTAGATGCAAATACCTCTGATTTGTTACATTGCATAGAGTTGGAGAACCTTACTGGCTTTAGTTGAGCTCTCTACAAGGGAAGAAGACACCAGAACAGCAAACAGAGTAAAGATGGACTTTCAAACATTTGCCCTCATTAATGGGCCTTTGGTTTTTCTTAACATCGTGACTATTGGATTTTACATGTTTTGCATGGTCCGTCCACTTCATGGAGGAAGGATCAAGCAACCTCTGAAGCTTCTCCTGTGGTCCTTGATTTCCTTTACAATAACTTACATGGTGTCAGTTATTTTTGCGGTGGGATTTCTTCTTGCTGAACACTTCGAGATTGGTCTAATCTTTTATCTGGTGATGGTCTGCAGTATGTTCAATAGTATGACCTCCTCTGTCTGGCTGAACTTCTTCTACTGCATCCAGATTGTACCTGCACAGAGAGCTCCCTTCATCTGGATTAAGAAGAATGTCAAATCCATCATCTACTGCTTTTGGATTACTGAGAGACTTTACAGTTTGTTTGATTTAATTAACATGATTTTAGTCAGTATTCCTCTTGATGGAATTGTAATCAGCAACCATTCCACAGTGGTTCATGACATGCCTGCAAAAGATTTCTTGAAATATTTCCGGGAAGATGTGTTTTTCATTGTGTTATCCATACTGAAGGTGCACTTTGTTTTCTGTCTGTGTGTTATGGTGATGTCCAGTGGTTCTACTGTATTCTACCTGTGTGGACACATGCGTCGTATGGTAGCAAATGGACAACCTCTGTCCTGTCCACAGCTAAGGAATCAGGTGAGGGTCACTGTCACCGGCATCCTCCAGGGAGTTCTGTATGTGTTCTGTGCTTCTTGGACCATCTTCAGTTCTTTTCCTGGGGGCGGTTATACGTTTACCGATTCCACTGTCATCAACTTGTACATGTCAGGCACGTTGTTCAACCTGGGAGCTGGTCAGGCTGTATTCAGGCAGAGAGCAGCACACATCTGGCTGAGAGCAGCTCAGTGCTGCAAAGCACCTCAAGTCCAACAGTCTGAACAAGGAGTATGATACTGAAGCTCAACCCAGAAGACCAGGGCTCTGCTGAGGAGAACCTGAGACACTTATGAATCTACATGGATGCAAGCTGCCCCTGAAGTTTGGAACATTATCGTAGGAGATCAGAGCTACTTACACGTTTTGTTAAAATATGGAATTATTTACGTACTGATATGATACCTGTTGTTAGCTATTGTGCTGGTGTTCACGAAGCTGACAGCTGACAACGCATATTTCTTACTAATCTCAAATATTTTTCTGCAGTTTTTCTTCTTGGTTGATATATATTATATTTACAGCTTTGTAAATGCTTGACTTTTATCTGACAGTCTTCCAGTCTTCATTGAGGATGTGAATGTTCATAATCATTCATTAACACGGTCAAATTGGTGAGGAGGATTTCTACAAATTTGGCAAGGGAATGTTTTTCACATCAGCAACGGCACTAAATTTTGTGAAAATCACAAAATTTAGTGCCGTTGCTGATGTGATAAATGTTCCCTCGCCAAATTTGTAGAAATCCTCCTCACCAATTTGACCGTGTTAATGAATGATTGTGAACATTCACATCCTCAGTGACCATATATATAATATATTATATATAATATATATAATATTCCATATATATATATATATATATATATATATATATATATATATATAGCAACTGATTTTCAAGAAATTTTAATGAGGCAGAAATATCACTTCTCACAATGATTCTTCATCTCATGTATTTTCTGGCAAGTCCTCCAAATCATTGAAGGTAATTAGAGGGCAAAACCTCAATAATAACAATACCGTTCTGTCAATCATATATACATAAATGCTGACTGAGGTCAAATGATTTAATATTTTACCTGCATCACCCGTTGGAAATATTGCAAAGTAAGATCTATGATAAGCATTAAATACATGTCTGATCCATATTTCTCCTTCTCATTCTTTGTAGTTTAAATTATTTCGGTGTTGCTACTCAATGAACCTATTACTGAGAAACCCTCCTTAAGTCTACGCTTATTTTTTGGTAATCCTATCACATAGTGCATTGTGCCGAAGTATCTCAGGCACCAAACTCACACAATTTTCCTGATGTTGGCCCTTTAACTTCATATGATTCTGTTGCTGTTTTAGTTTTCACACACTGTGTAGATTCTCTAACTTTTTATCTGATTCATGTTATAAAAATGTCAACTTTTTAAACTTAAGTCTATGTGCTTGGAATAAAAACTTTATCAAGATAATTATAAAGAGTCATGTTGTAAATAATTATCAACCCATGAAATAAAAACATGAAGTAATTTCTGTATTCCTATTTCTAGGCGATTTTACAAGTATAAGATTTATTTACATAATCTGATTTGCATTAGATGCAAATAACTCTGATTTGTTACATTGCATAGAGTTGGAGAACCTTACTGGCTTTAGTTGAGCTCTCTACAAGGGAAGAAGACACCAGAACAGCAAACAGAGTAAAGATGGACTTTCAAACATTTGCCCTCATTAATGGGTCTTTGGTTTTTCTTAACATCGTGACTATTGCATTTTACATGTTTTGCATGGTCCGTCCACTTCATGGAGGAAGGATCAAGCAACCTCTGAAGCTTCTCCTGTGGTCCTTGATTTGCTTTACAATAACTTACATGGTGTCAGGTATTGCGGTGGCCTTTTCTCATCTACTTTTTAACAGCTTCAAGATTACTCAAATCTTATCTGTGGTATCGGTCTGCAGTGTGTTCAATAGCATGACCTCCTCTGTCTGGCTGAACTTCTTCTACTGCATCCAGATTGTACCTGCACAGAGAGCTCCCTTCATCTGGATTAAGAAGAATGTCAAATCCATCATCTACTGCTTTTGGATTACTGAGAGACTTTACAGTTTGTTTGATTTTACTTCAATGATTTTAGCCAATATTCCTCTTGATGGAATTGTAAGCAGCAACTATTCCACAGTGGTTCATGACATGCCTGCAAAAGATCCCTTGCATATTATGTTTTTCATTGTGTTTTCCATACTGAAGGCGCACTTTGTTTTCTGTCTGTGTGTTATGGTGATGTCCAGTGGTTCTACTGTATTCTACCTGTGTGGACACATGCGTCGTATGGTAGCAAATGGACAACCTCTGTCCTGTCCACAGCTAAGGAATCAGGTGAGGGTCACTGTCACCGGCATCCTCCAGGGAGTTCTGTATGTGTTCTGTGCTGTTTGGACCCTCTTCAGGTCTTATCCTGGGGGCGGTTTATATAAGTTCAGTAATGTGTATACCGATTCCACTGTCATCAACTTGTACATGTCAGGCACGTTGTTCACCCTGGGAGCTGGTCAGGCTGTATTCAGGCAGAGAGCAGCACACATCTGGCTGAGAGCAGCTCAGTGCTGCAAAGCACCTCAAGTCCAACAGTCTGAACAAGGAGTATGATACTGAAGCTCAACCCAGAAGACCAGGGCTCTGCTGAGGAGAACCTGAGACACTTATGAATCTACATGGATGCAAGCTGCCCCTGAAGTTTGGAACATTATCGCAGGAGATCAGAGCTACTTACACGTTTTGTTCAAATATGGAATTATTTATATACTGATGTGATTTTGTTTTTATGTCATATACAGATAGATGTGTAAATGTAAAATTATATTTTCATTCTATATATTTTGCAGTCATAGCTTTATGAATGCTGGATACCTGCTTTTCATGTGCATTGATTCAGAATTCAGTATCTGGAAAACTGTCAGATTCAGGTAATATATTTAAATATAACAACAAAATGTATTTGTTAAATGTAGTCATTCCTGCCATCAAAATGTATGAAAATTGCATTGAGAAATACCACTTGTTTTGTGGCAATTCTTTTGAAAAACAAGCTGTAAAGTTAATGTATTTTACTGTTTCATATTATTGTGTATTATTGTGACCCTTATTATGTAAGGGTCAAGCTTACTGTGTCTCATAAAAATCCATCTAACATTAATCACGTGTTCATTTTTAGTAGTTTGAATGATGTCTGTGTTGCTGTTGCATACTTAACAAATTGTATTAATAAAATCATCATACTGTTTAGTGATGTTGTTATCATGTCACATCTGTCCACAGTTGAACTCAAATGTAGGTCATCAGCTTGTTGTCGGCCCTTAAATCTTCTATGATTCCTGTTACTTTCTGAGTTTTCAGACACCATATATTAATAATATTAATATGATTCAGATAAAATATCTCACAATTACATCTGGATCTTGAAATTATGATAATGTTCTTGTATTTTTCCGATAATTATGTAAAAACAGGCGTGTGTGTGTGTGTGTGTGTGTGTGTGCGTGTGTGTGTGTGTGTGTGTGTGTGTGTCTGTGTGCATATTATGTAAGTGCAAATTGTTTTGCATGTAAAATGTTTCCTGAGAGTGTCATTGTGTGACCATTTCAGTATTTTTGCATGTTTTAGCTCATTTACTTTACATTGCTGCTGTGTTGGTAAAGACGGTTTAATGTGTTTTTCCGGCCTCACAGGCAGCTGCTGACTCTCATTTACTTCACCGTATGATGAAAAACATATGTTTTAACGTGATGCTTGAGGAAGATGATCCATGACAGTAAACAATCATAATCTGTCTTGTTGCTGCCTGGTCATGAAGTGCAGATTTGCTTAAAAAATCTGCTCTGCCAGGAATGTGGAAGAACACAACACAGATTATAAAAACACACAAAAAAACAGCAGTAATGTGAAGTGTAGCAAATAGACTAGAACATGCAAAAACATTGATCTGGTCCTTTACGTGCTGATATATGAATGTGTGTGTGACACTGCTGTGATTTAAACATATTCAGTTTCTGCTTAGATAATAGTCTAAGAATGAAGTATTGATGAACAAGACAATAACAAACCACTGAAGGATGCACTAAAGTTGTGTTTAATAGAAACTGATGAACAACTTTGAATTCTGATGCCAACATGGATTTATTCCCTCTATGTCCGAATCCTTGACATGTAGCATAATGGACATCTCATATACTGTACACACTGACAGACTGAAGAGTGATAAACGTGTGTGTGTGTGTGTGTGTGTGTGTGTGTGTGAGGAGTAATTAACTAACAGAAGGATCATAACTATCAATGACTGCAAAGAATGTAAATCTGTATCATAATTAGTTTGCTATTCCTGACATGGAGTATTATTTTCATGTGACTTGTGAGGGTTCACGGTTTTCTGTGAGGGTTCAGGGGTAGAGCAAAGACCCAGGCGCAGACACACATTACATTACATTACATTACATTACATTACATTACATGCACCAAGCACACACGGGGAAAAAAACCTGAGACACTTATGAATCTACATGGAAGCAAGCTGCCCCTGAAGCTTGGAACATTATCGTAGCAGATCAGAGCTACTTACACGTTTTGTTAAAATATGGAATTATTTATGTACTGATGTGATTTTGTTTTTATGTCATATACAGTTAGATGTCCCCTCAACTGTAAAAAAAAGAAGTATACCTTCATTAATATATATTATATACTGTATGTACAGCTCTGTAAATGCTTGATTCCTGCTTTTCATGTGCATTGATTCAGAATTCAGGATCTGGAAAACTGTCAGATTCAGGTAATATATTTAAATATAACAACAAAATGTATTTGTTAAATGTAGTCATTCCTGCCATCAAAATGTATGAAAATTGCATTGAGAAATACCACTTGTTTTGTGGCAATTCTTTAGAAAAACAAGCTGTAAAGTTAATGTATTTTACTGTTTCATATTATTGTGTGTCATTCTGTTCATATGTAAGCTTCTGTTGTAGTTCTTATGTAAGGGTCAAGTTTACTGTGTCTCGTTAAAATCCATCTAACATTAATCACGTGTTCATTTTTAGTAGTTTGAATGATGTCTGTGTTGCTGTTGCATACTTAACAAATTGTATTAATAAAATCATCATACTGTTTAGTGATGTTGTTATCATGTCACATCTGTCCACAGTTGAACTCAAATGTAGGTCATCAGCTTGTTGTCGGCCCTTAAATCTTCTATGATTCCTGTTACTTTCTGAGTTTTCAGACACCATATATTAATAATATTAATATGATTCAGATAAAATATCTCACAATCACAACGTCTGTATCTTGAAATCATGATAGTGAAAATGTTCTTGTATTTTTTCCGATAATTATGTAAAAACAGATGTGTGTGTTACATATTTTATATCTAGAACAGTGGAAACAGTAGTTTGCCAAAAATAAGTGAATAATGAGTCAGAAACAATGGAACACAATAGAAACAGAAAGGTGTAATTATGACATTTGCTATCACACAACATAACTTTTGCATTTTTAATTAATTGTTCAACATTTTGGAAAATATGCTTATTTGTTTCCATTTTGGGAGTTGGCCATTGTTTAGTCCTTCCACAAACATAAAAATGATACATTTGGGTTTTTAAAGTGTGTATTGTGTAATTCTTGGAGGTGAAGTAACAATAACTGTAATGATGAATGTTCAACTGTCAGTGTGATTATTGGGTGAATGATGTGGGCAGTGACCAGGAGGTAAACTGGAACCTCTCCAGCTACCAGTCCACACACCATAGTCTACTTGGTCCTCCGGTTCTCAAGCCAAGTCACCACGGACTGAGCTCCTGTTGCCCCATATGGTGGCGTTGCTTTGGTGCTCATTTGTATACAATGTAATAAATTTCGAATTCAGTAACTGGAAGTCTCTCAGATTCAGCTAATATTTTAAAATCTATATTAACAAAGCTCATTGTGCAATTTATTTATTCCTCCCACCATGACAGGTTAAGACATCTATTCCCAGCCTACTCTGTATTTGTAAAAGAGCTGCATGAAGTTCTTGAAGAGAGAGAATGTTGCTATCACTTACTACACACACACACACACACACACATCCGTATATATATAGATATATACATACATATTATTTTTAAATCATGTTTTTACTCTCTATCTCTCTGCCAAAGTCACTCAGTGACCAAACTCATGATAATGTTTCTGATGTTGGCCCTTTAACTTCACATGATTCTGTCACTGTTTCACTTTTCAGACACTGTGTAGATTCTCTAACTTTCTATCTGATTCATGTTATAAAAATGTTAACGTTATAAACCTAAATCTTTGTTTGGAAAACAAACTTTGTAAAGAAAATCATGAATAGTCATATTGAAAAATAATTATCAACCAATGAAATGAAAACATGAATTAATGTTTCATATGTTTTTTGTAGGCGAATTCACAAGAATATGATTTATTTACATAATCTGATTTGCATTAGATGCAAATACCTCTGATTTGTTACATTGCATAGAGTTGGAGAACCTTACTGGCTTTAGTTGAGCTCTCTACAAGGGAAGAAGACACCAGAACAGCAAACAGAGTAAAGATGGACTTTCAAACACATGCCCTCATTAATGGGTCTTTGGTTTTTCTTAACATCGTGACTATTGGATTTTACATGTTTTGCATGGTCCGTCCACTTCATGGAGGAAGGATCAAGCAACCGCTGAAGCTTCTCCTGTGGTCCTTGATTTGCTTTACAATAACTTACATGGTGTCAGGTATTGTTGGGATGAGCTTTTCTCTTGCTGAACGCTTCAAGATTGGTCTAATCTTTTATCTGGTGATGGTCTGCAGTGTGTCCACTAGCATGACCTCCTCTGTCTGGCTGAACTTCTTCTACTGCATCCAGATTGTACCTGCACAGAGAGCTCCCTCCATCTGGATTAAGAAGAATGTCAAATCCATCATCTACTGCTTTTGGATTACTGAGAGAATTTACAGTTTGTTTGATTTTACTTCCATGTTTTTACTCACGATTCCTCTTGATGGAATTGTAAGCAGCAACCATTCCACAGTGGTTCATGACATGCCTGCAAAAGATCCCTTGAAATATTTCCGAAGAAATATGTTTTTCATTGTGTTTTCCATACTGAAGGCGCACTTTGTTTTCTGTCTGTGTGTTATGGTGATGTCCAGTGGTTCTACTGTATTCTACCTGTGTGGACACATGCGTCGTATGGTAGCAAATGGACAACCTCTGTCCTGTCCACAGCTAAGGAATCAGGTGAGGGTCACTGTCACCGGCATCCTCCAGGGAGTTCTGTATGTGTTCTGTGCTTCTTGGACCATCTTCAGTTCTTTTCCTGGGGACGGTTATATAAAGTACGGTTATACGTTTACCGATTCCACTGTCATCAACTTGTACATGTCAGGCACGTTGTTCAACCTGGGAGCTGGTCAGGCTGTATTCAGGCAGAGAGCAGCACACATCTGGCTGAGAGCAGCTCAGTGCTGCAAAGCACCTCAAGTCCAACAGTCTGAACAAGGAGTATGATACTGAAGCTCAACCCAGAAGACCAGGGCTCTGCTGAGGAGAACCTGAGATACTTATGAATCTACATGGATGCAAGCTGCCCCTGAAGTTTGGAATATTATCGCAGGAGATCAGAGCTACTTACACGTTTTGTTCAAATATGGAATTATTTATGTACTGATATGATTTTGTTTTTATGTCATATACAGATAGATGTGTAAATGTAAAATTATATTTTCATTCTATATATTTTGTAGTTACAGCTCTATGAATGCTTGATTCCTGCTTTTCATGTGCATTGATTCAGAATTCAGGATCTGGAAAACTGTCAGATTCAGGTAATATATTTAAATATAAAAACAAAATGTATTTGTTAAATGTATTCATTCCTGCCATCAAAATGTATGAAAATTGCATTGAGAAATACCACTTGTTTTGTGGCAATTCTTTTGAAAAACAAGCTGTAAAGTTAATGTATTTTACTGTTTCATATTATTGTGTATTATTGTGACCCTTATTATGTAAGGGTCAAGCTTACTGTGTCTCATAAAAATCCATCTAACATTAATCACGTGTTCATTTTTAGTAGTTTGAATGATGTCTGTGTTGCTGTTGCATACTTAACAAATTGTATTAATAAAATCATCATACTGTTTAGTGATGTTGTTATCATGTCACATCTGTCCACAGTTGAACTCAAATGTAGGTCATCAGCTTGTTGTCGGCCCTTAAATCTTCTATGATTCCTGTTATTTTCTGAGTTTTCAGACACCATATATTAATAATATTAATATGATTCAGATAAAATATCTCACAATTACATCTGGATCTTGAAATCATGATTATGATAATGTTCTTGTATTTTTTCCGATAATTATGTAAAAACAGGCGTGTGTGTGTGTGTGTGTGTGTGTGTGTGTGTGTGTGTGTGTGTGTGTGTGTGTCTGTGTCTGTGTGTGTGTGCGTGTGTGTGTGTGTGTGTGTGTGTGTGTGTGTGTGCATATTATGTAAGTGCAAATTGTTTTGCATGTAAAATGTTTCCTGAGAGTGTCATTGTGTGACCATTTCAGTATTTTTGCATGTTTTAGCTCATTTACTTTAACTCACACTTTACATTGCTGCTGTGTTGGTAAAGACGGTTTAATGTGTTTTTCCGGCCTCACAGGCAGCTGCTGACTCTCATTTACTTCACCGTATGATGAAAAACAATTTGCAGACGCTTGAAACGTGCTTGAGGAAGATGATCCATGACAGTAAACAATCATAATCTGTCTTGTTGCTGCCTGGTCATGAAGTGCAGATTTGCTTAAAAAATCTGCTCTGCCAGGAATGTGGAAGAACACAACACAGATTATAAAAACACACAAAAAAACAGCAGTAATGTGAAGTGTAGCAAATAGACTAGAACATGCAAAAACATTGATCTGGTCCTTTACGTGCTGATATATGAATGTGTGTGTGACACTGCTGTGATTTAAACATATTCAGTTTCTTCTTAGATAATAGTCTAAGAATGAAGTATTGATGAACAAGACAATAACAAACCACTGAAGGATGCACTAAAGTTGTGTTTAATAGAAACTGATGAACAACTTTGAATTCTGATGCCAACATGGATTTATTCCCTCTATGTCCGAATCCTTGACATGTAGCATAATGGACATCTCATATACTGTACACACTGACAGACTGAAGAGTGATACATGTGTATGTGTGTGTGTGTGTGTGTGTGTGTGTGTGTGTGTGTGTGTGTGTGTGTGTGTGTGTGTGTGTGTGTGTGTGTGTGTGTGTGTGAGGAGTAATTAACTACCAAAAGGATCATAATTATCAATGACTGCAAAGAATGTAAATCTGTATCATAATTAGTTTGCTATTTCTGACATGGAGTATTATTTTCATGTTACTCTTTTTGTCTCTGTGTTTATGTCAACTGTTGTTTCTGGAGTTTTAGTCAGATGTGCTTATTTAAATAAAAATGTTGCACAGCAGTTTTTCTCACACTCCACTCCATTTTTTTTAGTTCCAACAATATTTGGTTTTATTTAACAGTTTGAGTTTTAATTTATATAGGTTAAGATTGTTTAAACAAAGGGTTTTTGTAAGTTTATATAATGTTTTAGTAGCATGCAGTGCAACAAGAACATAAACTAGAAATTGCATTTCCTGCTGAAAATGCATTGGAATGCTGAAAGCTGAAATGAATTGCAAAAACATTGTTGAAAATACACAAATGGGAGACCTGTCTGAAATTTTTCAGATTGTCTCAATAAAACATGTTTTATTTGCACATTTTGATTTGCTTGTGATGCTGTGACCTCAGATTTGCTACATTGCTCAGATTTGGAGAACCTCAAATATTTTGTCTGTAAGAGCACCACAAGGGAAGAAGACCCTGATATGGAAACAACAAGGCAGGTTAAAACATCAATTCCCAGCCTACTCTTTATTTGTAAAAGAGCTGGATTCAGTAATTAGCTGAATTACACCTGTGTGCCTGCAGCCATTTCATAAACAACAAACTGGGAAAGACCTGTCAAACAAAACCTAAAAAAACCCATAACTGTAGTTCCTATTGCTACGATATTAATATTGGAGTGCAAGGATGACTTGAAGAACAGATCGTGTGAAAATTGTGTCTGTAGTGTAATAAATGTGGCTTAACTGGCGATTTAGAAATGGGGTACGGTTGTCTGTGCAAGACTTTTTTGAAGTACGATTTAACATTGGGGTCTATGGAGCAGAAAGTTGGTTTTCCTCTCAATTAAAGGCTTTTGTGCCAAATGTGTAAATCTGTGGGATTCCACAGTTATTTGTCTACGACAAGGACAAGATTAGCTAAGTTTCCATCCTAAAATTATGCATGAAGAGTGAAAATTGTGGAGTCAGTGACAAAAGACAAATATTTTTTTCATAAGAATCTCAAGCGCCTCTTCACTCTAGCGGTGACATCACGCACTCTAGGCTGCGCAATACACACCCATTAAAAAAGCAGAAAAGGACCGAAAAACTCAAAAAAACAAAATTGCTACAATTCAAAAAGTTTAAAATATATCAAAATGATTATAACATACAATAATTGATCAGAAATTGTTCAACATTTGAAAGTTTAAATGGTGTCTGTAGCTGAAAGTATGAGGAAGTAGAAGGATTTCAAAGTTGAAAAAGTTTAAGAGGATTTGAAAATAGACATCCCATTCAAAAACAAATTGCAAAAAGCTTAATAATTCAAAAAGTTTAAAGATGAGCAATATGAAGAGACATAGCAGGGGTGTCCTTAAAAAGCTGAACATTTTGATTTTATCCAAAGCGACTTACAATTCAGTATCTATCTACACACCGTAGACTCAGCTACGGGAGCAATTTTGGGTTTAAGTATCTTGCTCAAGGACACATTGACATGAGGCTGGTAGAGCAGGAGCCGGGGATCAAACCGCCGACCCTCTAATTGAAAGGCAGCTCTGCTCTCCACTTGGCCACAGTCACCCAGAAAATATGCTTATTTCTTTCCATTTTGGTAGTTGGCCATGAGGCAATTAGCGTAGCTTTAGCATAAAGACTGGAAACAGGGAAACAGCTAGCCTAGCGCTCACTAAAGTAAAACAATCCAGTTGGCAGCATGTCTTAACAGAATATATTTAGTTTGTTTAGTCCTTCCACAAACATAAAAAATTATACATTTGGGTTTTCAAAGTGTGTATTGTCTAATTCTTGGAGGTGAATAACTGTAATGATGAATGTCCAACTGTCAGTGTGATTATTGGGTGAATGATGTGGGCAGTGACCAGGAGGTAAACTGGAACCTCTCCAGCTACCAGTCCACACACCATAGTCTACTTGGTCCTCCGGTTCCCAAGCCAAGTCACCACGGACTGAGCTCCTGTTGCCCCATATGGTGGCGTTGCTTTGGTGCTCATTTGTATACAGTGTAATAAATTCCGAATTCAGTAACTGGAAGTCTCTCAGATTCAGCTAATATTTTAAAATCTATATTAACAAAGCTCATTGTGCAATTTATTTATTCCTCCCACCATGACAGGTTAAGACATCTATTCCCAGCCTACTCTGTATTTGTAAAAGAGCTGCATGAAGTTCTTGCCAAGAGGGAATGTTGCTATCACTTACTACACACACACACACACACACACACACACACACACACACATACATCCGTATATATATAGATATATACATACATATTATTTTTAAATCATGTTTTTACTCTCTATCTCTCTGCCAAAGTCACTCAGTGACCAAACTCATGATAATGTTTCTGATGTTGGCCCTTTAACTTCACATGATTCTGTCACTGTTTCACTTTTCAGACACTGTGTAGATTCTCTAACTTTCTATCTGATTCATGTTATAAAAATGTCAACTTTTTAAACTTAAATCTTTGTTTGGAAAACAAACTTTGTAAAGAAAATCATGAATAGTCATATTGAAAAATAATTATCAACCAATGAAATGAAAACATGAATTAATGTTTCATATGTTTTTTGTAGGCAAATTCACAAGAATATGATTTATTTACATAATCTGATTTGCATTAGATGCAAATACCTCTGATTTGTTACATTGCATAGAGTTGGAGAACCTTACTGGCTTTAGTTGAGCTCTCTACAAGGGAAGAAGACACCAGAACAGCAAACAGAGTAAAGATGGACTTTCAAACATTTGCCCTCATTAATGGGTCTTTTGCTTTTCTTAACATCGTGACTATTGGATTTTACATGTTTTGCATGGTCCGTCCACTTCATGGAGGAAGGATCAAGCAACCTCTGAAGCTTCTCCTGTGGTCCTTGATTTGCTTTACAATAACTTACATGGTGTCAGGTATTGTTGGGATGAGCTTTTCTCTTGCTGAACACTTCGAGATTGGTCTAATCTTTTATCTGGTGATGGTCTGCAGTATGTCCAATAGCATGACCTCCTCTGTCTGGCTGAACTTCTTCTACTGCATCCAGATTGTACCTGCACAGAGAGCTCCCTTCATCTGGATTAAGAAGAATGTCAAATCCATCATCTACTGCTTTTGGATTACTGAGAGAATTTACAGTTTGTTTGATTTAACTAACATGATTTTAGTCAATATTCCTCTTGATGGAATTGTAATCAGCAACCATTCCACAGTGGTTCATGACATGCCTGCAAAAGATTTCTTGAAATATTTCCAAAAAAATATGTTTTTCATTGTGTTATCCATACTGAAGGTGCACTTTGTTTTCTGTCTGTGTGTTATGGTGATGTCCAGTGGTTCTACTGTATTCTACCTGTGTGGACACATGCGTCGTATGGTAGCAAATGGACAACCTCTGTCCTGTCCACAGCTAAGGAATCAGGTGAGGGTCACTGTCACCGGCATCCTCCAGGGAGTTCTGTATGTGTTCTGTGCTTCTTGGACCATCTTCAGTTCTTTTCCTGGGGGCGGTTATGTACAGTTCGGTTATACGTTTACCGATTCCACTGTCATCAACTTGTACATGTCAGGCACGTTGTTCAACCTGGGAGCTGGTCAGGCTGTATTCAGACAGAGAGCAGCACACATCTGGCTGAGAGCAGCTCAGTGCTGCAAAGCACCTCAAGTCCAACAGTCTGAACAAGGAGTATGATACTGAAGCTCAACCCAGAAGACCAGGGCTCTGCTGAGGAGAACCTGAGACACTTATGAATCTACATGGATGCAAGCTGCCCCTGAAGCTTGGAATATTATCGTAGGAGATCAGAGCTACTTACACGTTTTGTTCAAATATGGAATTATTTATGTACTGATATGATTTTGGTTTTATGTCATATACAGATAGATGTGTAAATGTAAAATTATATTTTCATTCATATATTTTGTAGTCACAGCTCTATGAATGCTTGATTCCTGCTTTTCATGTGCATTGATTCAGAATTCAGGATCTGGAAAACTGTCAGATTCAGGTAATATATTTAAATATAACAACAAAATGTATTTGTTAAATGTATTCATTCCTGCCATCAAAATGTATGAAAATTGCATTGAGAAATACCACTTGTTTTGTGGCAATTCTTTTGAAAAACAAGCTGTAAAGTTAATGTATTTTACTGTTTCATATTATTGTGTATTATTGTGACCCTTATTATGTAAGGGTCAAGCTTACTGTGTCTCATAAAAATCCATCTAACATTAATCACGTGTTCATTTTTAGTAGTTTGAATGATGTCTGTGTTGCTGTTGCATACTTAACAAATTGTATTAATAAAATCATCATACTGTTTAGTGATGTTGTTATCATGTCACATCTGTCCACAGTTGAACTCAAATGTAGGTCATCAGCTTGTTGTCGGCCCTTAAATCTTCTATGATTCCTGTTATTTTCTGAGTTTTCAGACACCATATATTAATAATATTAATATGATTCAGATAAAATATCTCACAATTACATCTGTATCTTGAAATTATGATAATGTTCTTGTATTTTTCCGATAATTATGTAAAAACAGGCGTGTGTGTGTGTGTGTGTGTGTGTGTGTGTGTGTGTGTGTGTGTGCATATTATGTAAGTGCAAATTGTTTTGCATGTAAAATGTTTCCTGAGAGTGTCATTGTGTGACCATTTCAGTATTTTTGCATGTTTTAGCTCATTTACTTTACATTGCTGCTGTGTTGGTAAAGACGGTTTAATGTGTTTTTCCGGCCTCACAGGCAGCTGCTGACTCTCATTTACTTCACCGTATGATGAAAAACATATGTTTTAACATGATGCTTGAGGAAGATGATCCATGACAGTAAACAATCATAATCTGTCTTGTTGCTGCCTGGTCATGAAGTGCAGATTTGCTTAAAAAATCTGCTCTGCCAGGAATGTGGAAGAACACAACACAGATTATAAAAACACACAAAAAAACAGCAGTAATGTGAAGTGTAGCAAATAGACTAGAACATGCAAAAACATTGATCTGGTCCTTTACGTGCTGATATATGAATGTGTGTGTGACACTGCTGTGATTTAAACATATTCAGTTTCTTCTTAGATAATAGTCTAAGAATGAAGTATTGATGAACAAGACAATAACAAACCACTGAAGGATGCACTAAAGTTGTGTTTAATAGAAACTGATGAACAACTTTGAATTCTGATGCCAACATGGATTTATTCCCTCTATGTCCGAATCCTTGACATGTAGCATAATGGACATCTCATATACTGTACACACTGACAGACTGAAGAGTGATACATGTGTATATGTGTGTGTGTGTGTGTGTTTTAGAGAGCGATTGTGTGGGTTTTAAATATTGCTGTGTGTGTGTGTGTGTTAGTGTGTGTGTGTGTGTGTGTGAGGAGTAATTAACTAACAGAAGGATCATAACTATCAATGACTGCAAAGAATGTAAATCTGTATCATAATTAGTTTGCTATTCCTGACATGGAGTATTAATTTCATGTGACTTGTGAGGGTTCACGGTTTTCTGTGAGGGTTCAGGGGTAGAGCAAAGACTCAGGCGCAGACACACATTACATTACATTACATTACATTACACGAGACGAGGTGAAGTGAGGTAGAACGCAAGGTTCTTTACTGAGCACCAAGCAGTCATAAACAGGAACTCAAAACAACTCCAACAGGGAGCGACAAAAACCCAACTGAAAAAAGGTAAAGTCCCAAAACATGGAAGCCGAGAGACGACATGCACCAAGCACACACGGGGAAAAAACCAAGAAGAAATGACAATCTGACAACCAGAAGAGGGAAAGCAGGGGAGTATATACATGTGTGGGGTGATTAGTAGATTGCAGGCAGGTGAGTTGAAATGAGTGCATTGAGGGGTTGGCAGAGGGAAAAGCCAGGGGCAGGTGATAGGACACAGGTGAAGAGGACGAGCACGATCAGGAGAAACACTCACACACACACACACACACACACACACACACACACACACACACACACACCAGAGGCAAAGCCTAACCGTGACACGACTCTTTTTGTCTCTGTGTTTATGTCATCTGTTGTTTCTGGAGTTTTAGTCAGATGTGGTTATTTAAATAAAAATAAGTTTGCTATCACACAACATCATTTTAGCATTTCAAATGAATCGATCAACATTTTGGAAAATATGCTTATTTGTTTCCATTTTGGTAGTTGGCCATGAGGCAATTAGCATAGCTTTAGCATAAAGACTGGAAACAGGGAAACAGCTAGCCTAGCTCTCACTAAAGTAAAACAATCCAGTTGGCAGCATGTCTTAACAGAATATATTTAGTTTGTTTAGTCCTTCCACAAACATAAAAAATTATACATTTGGGTTTTTAAAGTGTGTATTGTCTAATTCTTGGAGGTGAAGTAACAATAACTGTAATGATGAATGTCCAACTGTCAGTGTGATTATTGGGTGAATGATGTGGGCAGTGACCAGGAGGTAAACTGGAACCTCTCCAGCTACCAGTCCACACACCATAGTCTACTTGGTCCTCCGGTTCCCAAGCCAAGTCACCACGGACTGAGCTCCTACTGCCCCATATGGTGGCGTTGCTTTGGTGCTCATTTGTACACAGTGCAAGGTTTCATTTAAATAATGGAAGAGATAAATTCATATAAATGTCCCTTTTTTTAGTCCAGAGGGCAGTATTATGGCATAACACTGCCAGAAGAGTGCACATGTAGTGACTGAAAAAAACAAAAACAGAAAGACCTGCAATGATGGTATGTGAACACAACCGTTCTACAGGGCATCTGATTAAATACACATTTAGAATGGAAGCAGATGTGGTGATTTGTGAAAAAGGCCGTTTGTCTAACCAAGGAGCACTCCATCGATTTTACACAGGAAGTTCAGTTTACTCATCATTATGTTATGTTTGCATCTGAAGCTGATGGTCACTTACAGCAGTCCAATTAGGGAACATACTGGGGATCACTAGACTCCAATTCATATCATCATGTTGTCGCAGCTCGCTCTTCCCTGAATTGCGAGCTTTGGGGCGCACCATCCCATTTGGCCACCACATGCAACCTCAGAGGCCCCCTGCCTTTTTACCTCAGCTCCTATTAAACAAAGCCCCACCGTTTACTGCAGCCTGTTTCTTGCCCCCCCCCCCCCACTATCCACCATCCACCATCCATCACCCCAAAACTAGCCACCACCCAGACAACCACCTTCGGCCCTCTCCCCAAAGGCGTTGATAGGAGAGCTAGACCAGTCCCCCACCAGGGAGGTAGGATGGTTTGCAACAACTCAGACGACCTAGGATGCAACACCTCTAACTGTCGATTCCTCCATACCCGCTCCTTCTGCGAAGGGGCCCATGGTAGACCAACTTGTCCCCACAATCCAACCAAGCACAGACCGTGCAAGTATCTCAACACCCTAATTAACGTTAACGCTCTACCTTCCGCCTTAAAAGAACAGCGCAGACCGCCACTCCGTTACCTTTCTCATACAGGTTACACATATGGCTTCTGCCCAGGTTTGCAGGTTATGCCAGAATCATCCTACACATAAAAGTTAGCATCAGCCATCTCAGAGCCTGACACAGTCAATGAACTCCTGGCCCTGGAAGTCCACTCCACTTCATGATCGGTCCACTCATTAGCCCACCTTTCCCTTATTCTTGATCAGTCCATTCAACGTAGCTGTTAGGAAATATTCAGGGTAAAAGAGACTTATCTTAGATCTCATCACCCCAGGGCTCCCCAGTCCCAAGCATCAGTAGCATAATTCCCAGCTCGGACTACTCCATGCAGTACACGACAATCGATCAGGCTACATCCCTCATCTGCCTCGCAGGCTAAGGAGCCTGGTCGCCTACGGCTAGACGTCACCAATGCTTTTAAAGTCCTTCCCACCCACCCTCACTACCGGTACCTTTTCGGTGTCCTTTGGAAGGGTGAATATTACTCTGCCATGCGTCAGTCCTTCGGGCGCAAGAGCAGCCCAAAAATTTCCGATTGTGTCCATAAAACTCCTCTATGTCATCCGTCTCTTAGACAACTTACTCACTTGTCACACCACCTTCCTCAACCCCAATACATGGTCTTCAAACTCTGACTTCTGCATTACAGGAACTCGTCGTATCTCTTTCCTCAGAAAATAAATAAACAATGAAATAAATAAAGTAGAACAAAGTATAAAATTAAAAGAAATTAGCACATCCTTGGAAATCCTTGGCATCACCCTTGACTCTGTCTCATCCCTACCTACCAAGAAAATCCATTGGATCTAATGACTCATCTGATTCATGATATACAAATGTCAACTTTTTAAACTTAAATCTATGTGCTTGGAAAACAAACTTTGTCAGGACAATCACAAATCATGTTGCAAGGTAATTATCAACCCATGAAATGTAAACAATAATATCTGTATTCATTTTTCCAGATTTCACAAGAATATGATATATTTACATTTTCTGATTTGCATTAGATGCAAATACCTCTGATTCGGTACATTGCATAGAGTTGGAGAACCTTACTGGTTTTAGTTGAGCTCTCTACAAGGGAAGAAGACACCAGAACAGCAAACAGAGTAAAGATAGACTTTCGAACATATGTCATCAGCAATGGGCCTTTTGTTTTTCTTAACATCGTGACTATTGGATTTTACATGTTTTGCATGGTCCGTCCACTTCATGGAGGAAGGATCAAGCAACCTCTGAAGCTTCTCCTGTGGTCCTTGATTTGCTGTACAATAACTTACATGGTGTCAGTTATTGCAGTGGACTTTTCTGACAGCAACTTGTACGAAATCTTTTATGTGGCGATGGTCTGCAGTGTGTCCAATAGCATGACCTCCTCTGTCTGGCTGAACTTCTTCTACTGCATCCAGATTGTACCTGCACAGAGAGCTCCCTTCATCTGGATTAAGAAGAATGTCAAATCCATCATCTACTGCTTTTGGATTACTGAGAGACTTTACAGTTTGTTTGATTTTACTTCCATGTTTTTACTCACGATTCCTCTTGATGGAATTGTAAGCAGCAACTATTCCACAGTGGTTCATGACATGCCTGCAAAAGATCCCTTGCATATTATGTTTTTCATTGTGTTTTACATACTGAAGGCGCACTTTGTTTTCTGTCTGTGTGTTATGGTGATGTCCAGTGGTTCTACTGTATTCTACCTGTGTGGACACATGCGTCGTATGGTAGCAAATGGACAACCTCTGTCCTGTCCACAGCTAAGGAATCAGGTGAGGGTCACTGTCACCGGCATCCTCCAGGGAGTTCTGTATGTGTTCTGTGCTTCTTGGACCATCTTCAGTTCTTTTCCTGGGGACGGTTATGTACAGTTCGGTTATACGTTTACCGATTCCACTGTCATCAACTTGTACATGTCAGGCACGTTGTTCAACCTGGGAGCTGGTCAGGCTGTATTCAGACAGAGAGCAGCACACATCTGGCTGAGAGCAGCTCAGTGCTGCAAAGCACCTCAAGTCCAACAGTCTGAACAAGGAGTATGATACTGAAGCTCAACCCAGAAGACCAGGGCTCTGCTGAGGAGAACCTGAGACACTTATGAATCTACATGGATGCAAGCTGCCCCTGAAGCTTGGAATATTATCGCAGGAGATTTACAGAGATCTAGAGCTACATGTTTTGTTAAAATATGGAAATAGTCATGTATATATGAAGATTTTGTTTATTGTATATCTTCATTAATATATATTATATATTTACAGCTCTGTAATTGCTTGATTCTTGCTTTTCATATGCATTGATTCAGAATTCAGTATTTGGAAAGCTGTCAGATTTATGTAATATATTTGAAATATAATAAAAAAAAATAAATAAAAATGTGTCACCTTCATTACGTTCACTAACACGCTTTATGTGTTGATCCACCCCCTTCTAAAAGAGTCCCGAGGGGTCCTGAATACTTCCTCCACTATTGTTGATTTGCAAAGATCTAGACGCAAAACATCAAGAACTATAACAACATATTTCTGTCAATGATTTCTCCCTTTGATGCTGGCAGAGGTCAAACCATAGACTGTAAATAAGAAGGTTCAAACGATCCAAAATGATACCTTCAGGATCCGTAGGAAATGTTGCAATCCAGGCAATTCTTTTGAAAAACAAGCTGTAAAGTTAGTGTTTTTCACTGTTTCATATTATTGTGTGTCATTCTGTTCATAAGGGGCACATAAGTAAGCTTCTGTTGTAGTTCTTATGTAAGGGTCAAGCTTACTGTGTCTCATTAAAATGTATCTAACATGAATCACGTGTGTTCATCTTTAGTAGTTTGAATGATGTCTGTGTTGCTGTTGCATATTGGATTTAAAAATCATCATATTGTTTTGTGGTTTTGTTTTCATGTCACATCTGTCCACAGTTGGCACTGTGACATGGCACTTCAATCAGGAGAGACAAGTGAATGATTAGTAGTTAACATCTATTATGACAGATGATGCGTTAATGAGTTACACAGAAATTCTTTGGCCGCTTCAACTCGAGGAGATTTGTGATTGAGTTGTGAAATAAACTACGGGCTTAAGCATGCAAGAGTATAGCCTTCCTGTCTGAAGTCACGCCGGAGCTTCATTTGAACTCAAATTTAGGTCATCGGCTTGTTGTCGGCCCTTAAATCTTCCATGATTCCTGCTACTTTTTGAGTTTTCAGACACCATGTCAAAGGCTCACATAATGAGGATTCATAAATTTACAAAAGAGACAAGAGAGTCCTCCCTCTCCTGTTAAATGTCAAACATTGGAGTCTTCTGTCCCTCTTTCACTGGCACTGGGTGAGTAATGACAGTTACATGAGGCAACTGCACCAGCTGTTGAGCTGTTTGTGAAACTGAGTTGAAGTTCTAGTTGTTGATGTGCTTTGCGTTCATCAAAGAAAACCAGATCCAGTTATTGTGACTTTGCATATTTACAAGATCTAGAGAAAAAGATGTAACAATTACGACATCTGTATCTTGTAATTATGATGACTCATCATTATGAGAAAATCTAACCTTTACTGTTACTACAACTGAAGCTTACATAAGTATGAGATCCAGAAGTCTTTTCTTATGAAATCTTTTTCTTGTATTTTTAGATATTTTGACACAACTTACAGTTTAAAGTTGTGTTGGTTATTAGATGATAATTAAAGAACTAATTTATAATAAATAAATAATAATTACAAGACACAAAATTGAAAGATGAATTGTTTTATTTGTATTGAAGAATGCAGTGCACACACCTACTTATCACCTACAATTAGGATAAGTACATTTTGAGCCCACGTTGGTTCTTTCAGGCACAATCAAACCTCAACGTTGCATTTCTTAATGTAATGTAACGAAGTAACTTGAGTTTATTAAGAAAAAACACTAGTACAGAAAATGGGACGTGGATTTGTCTTCACTCTGCATCCTCGTAAATCTGAGCTTCTGAAGAGGCCGTGAAGGCATCACGAGCCTGGTCCAGCCCCTCCTCTCGCCGCTGTGTTTGTTCGCCCTCTCGGCAGTTGGATGAGGGAAGGAGAACGAGAAGGAGGCGCAGCGGCGGACGAGCGGAGAGGACAACAACATAAATGTCACCGTTGGACAGCCAGTTGGATTGCCAGAAAATCGGTCGGACTAAATGTTCTGGAAGGATCCGCGAAAGGGAAAAAAAGATCGATAAAGATCGAACGTTGTGTTCAGCTGTAACGTTAATTCTTACTGGAATAAATGACGTTAAGTCAACGGTTGGTCGTTACCGCTTGTTCAGGTGAGTAACGTTCATCTCAACGTCCGTTATTGGACTCGATGTAGCGAACGTTGGCGTTAGTTCTTATATTTAACAGTTTAAGAGTTAATTTAACCTAACAGAACTAAGGTGTAGCGTTACCTGTGATGGACGAGGACACAGCAGTGTGTATAACACACCTTGCTGACGTTACCTGGCTCTAAACGTGTGTTATTGTTTTGACGTTACACAGCAGGAACAACAGGAGGATTGTGTGTGTGTGTGTGTGTGTGTGTGTGTGTGCTTGTTACCTCCACCGTGTGTGCCCGATAACGGGTGAAAGAGGGGGGCGCAAACAGTTGACGATAATTCACCCGTTAACCACGCAATGCGTCAACGTAAGGTAGTTTCCGTTAATGCACCGTTTATTTTGCTACAGCCGCTCTGTCTGTGTCTCATTTCCCCCAAATCAATATTAAATCAACGCAGTGTGTCTCAGCAGGGGCGTAGGAAGGAAGGTAGGAAGGAAGGAAAGAAGGAATGAAGGAAGGTTTGAAAGTAGGAAAGGAAATAAGGGAAAAGGGGAGATGAGAGAAATGAAAGAGGGAAGGATATATGAAGGAAGGAAGGGAGGAAGGTAAGACGGAATGAAGGATGGGAAGGGAGACAGGAAAGAAAGAAGGGAGGGAATAATGAAGGAAGATGGGAGAAAGGATGCAAGAATGGAGGAAATAAGGAAGGGAGAAAGGAAAGAAGGGAGAGAGAAAGTAATGAAGAGAGGAAAGACATGGATTTAAAGATGGAAGAATGAGGGGAGAAAGGAAAGAAGGAAGGATGGAATAAAAGATGGGAGAAAGGAAAGAAAGAATAAAGGGTTGAAAGACAGATGGGAAGGAAATAATGAAGGAAGAGGGGAAAAAAGAAAAGAAGGAAGAATTGAAATAATGGAGAAAGGAAACAAGGGAGGAAAGAAGGAAGCGGGATAAAGGGAAGAAGAAATGGAGAACAAACAAATGACTCCCTACTAACATGTTTCTCTTGTCAGGTGATTCAAGGTGGAGGCTGTGAAGTGGGACCCGTCAGGGTTATGGCCCCGGCCCTCACCAAAACCCTGAAAGATGGCCACGGGATCCACCTGTCCTCACCTCCCGTCGCCGTCAGAATGGACCCGGATGGCCGAGACGTGTGCAGTACTGAGTCGGAGTCTCGGATGAGGCCGACGGACGACGGAGACCTCCAGAAGTTGTGGCTGAACCTCTCTCGCTTCCCCTCTCTGGACTCCCGTCTCCCTGCCGTCCAGGCGTCCGCCAGCCGGCGTGAGACGGTGCTCCTCCTCCCCGCCCCCGCTTCCCTCCTCAGCCTCCTTTCCTTCAACAAAGGCCTGCGAAATTCTCATCAGGTGGCCGGCCTCTTCCCAGGTGTACCGGACATGTTTATAGTCCCTGTCCCCGAGCACAATAGCCAAGAGGCTTTCCTGCTGCACAGGCGCAGCCGTGCTCCTGAACGTGGGCCAGATGGTGGTGATGTGCATCGCCCCCCTCTCACCCTCAGCGTTCCTCACGGGGAGATAAACTCCCAGGGCTACACCCCCTTCTTCGCTACCCCTCCTCCACTGACACAGGGGAAAGTGGCTGCAATGGGCCGGCATCCTCCGTCTTCAGTGCAGCCTCGCAGCGACGTTGGGAACCCTGACCGGCCGGCATCCGGAACTGAGCTGGAGGCGGCCGCGAAGGAGAAGCTCTCCAGGCAGGCGGAGCTGCAGGGCCGAGCTCAGAGGCTTCAGAGGAGGCTGCAGGCCCTGCTGGGAGAGCACGCCGTGCAGCACTGCAGCCGGCAGCTGGAGGGGCTGAAAAGGCACCGTCGGCCCGACAGCCCGGGCTCCGTGCGTTCCGGCGTACTTGCTCCGCGAGTGGGAAGCAAACCCTGCCGCTCTTGGCCGGAGTCCTTCACAGAGCTCGCGGAGTTCAGCCGCTCCAGCCAGGCAGTGCTGAGAGGCCTGCAGGAGGCTTTGGACTCCGAGGCCACGGCCAGCAGCAGCTCAGACGAGGAGGATGAGATCCAGGGAAAAACCGAGACTTCACCTGTGTGAGTAGAAGGTTTTCCACCCACAGAACAACGATTGGTTTCTTTTTTTCTTTTTTTTTACAAGCAAACTGAGTGAGACCCAGTTTGCTTGTTTTCCTCGAGGCCTGGTCCTTGTTTTGAACTTGTGTATTTTTAGGAGCCACAGAGCGTATCACATGTGTCACAGCTGGTTATTCCAGCTAACTAAACAAGCTCCAAAGGAGAGGATTTAGAAATCCCCTGAACCACGTATTTTGCTTATCAAGTTGAGGTGAACCGTATGATTTCACACAGTGTCCACCGCGAAGTTACCAGCCAGCGTTGTAAGCAAAACATTTCACGAACTTCACTGTGCATCTCAAACTAAAAGAGTACAAACGTGGTGCTCCATGGAGAGGCTGGTTTGAGGAGGACGGTACGCGTTTGGTTAAGTCAGCCGTCTCAGTGTAGGAGATCCGCTGTGTCTCTGCCTCACTCGGCCCTCAGTGGACTTTACAGTGTGGTTGTCATTAGCACAAGTTTTGTCCTCCCAGCTGTGGAGAGTGTGATGACATTTTTCAGCTATGCGCACACACACACACACACACACACACACACACACACACACACACACACACACACACACACACACACACGCTTGTCTTTCCATGCTGCAGTCAGACATTCAGCAGACGAGCCAGTTCTCCACACCCACAGGCTAGGAAATAAACACGGCCGCGCCAGCGAGCCTGTAACATGCCATTCTGTGCCATTGTGCTAGTGTGTGTGTGTGTGTGTGTGTGTGTGTGTGTGTGTGTGTGTGTGTGTTTTTTGGGGGGTTACTTGTGTCCTTGCTCAAAGGGAGTCATATTACCTCAGGTGAGGTGAAAATAATGTAACTCCTGTATGATTGTATGTTCTATCTGGTAAGGAGTGTTGTTGTTGTTGTTGTTGTTGTTTTTTTACCTGCAACAAACCACAAGACGGTATTTAACTTGCAAAAACAACTGTGCACATTGCACACACAAATCAGAATTTTGCATGTGTTTTTCCTTTTTGCTGATATTGTGGCAAATGTCCACGAATACATTACGTTAACGAGAAACAGAGAAAGTTGAGCTAAAATAGAGCTGCAAAAAACAACAAGTGTCACGATTATGTACACACGATTCCAATGATTTTCCACAAACAATGACTTATTGACTAAAGACAATAGAGGATCTACAGTATAATGAAAGTCTAACGGGTCTATCGGTTGCCAAACCTTTTCTTAAAGTGAATCGACGACACACCTTTTGTGTTACAACTGAAACTAGACACTCAGCACATCTTCGTTTGGAAAGAGGATGTATGTGCCAGAGTGATTCTTCTAGTTGTGTAGGGGGTCATTTTACTTATTTTTCATCCTCATGTTACCAGGTTAACACACTTCCTCGCCCGCAACGTGTGGGGGACGTCCGTGTGGACTCTGTTGGGGACAGGAGGGATGACGTCTTGGCTTTCTTTCTGGACCGGTCAAGTCCGGTTTAAGTGCAGAACCGTTTTATTTCTCCAGTTAGATGTAGTTCTTCAACACTTCAGTTTGTTTCCCGTATCCGTGCAATAAACAGGAGCAGTTAACGACACTGGGACGTGTTTATTAGCACTGAGAACAGGAAAGAGAAAAGGGTGTTTTCTAGTGTGTGTGTGTGTGTGTGTGTGTGTGTGTGTGTGTGTGTGTGTGTGTGTGTGTGTGTGTGTGTGTGTGTGTGTGTGTGTGTGTGTGTGTGTGTGTGTGTCTTTTTATTTGGCCAGCTTCAGTCATCTTGGAAGCGTCAGCTTGCCTTTTGTACAGGTCTGTTGAACAATGCTCTGTGCCTCGTCAGTAGAGCTCCCCTGGGGACTTTTTTTTTATTGCAGGTTCCTCCTTGAAGAGGATGTCTCCTTGCTGGAGGAGGGACGGGTCATTGTCCCCCTTCTCCAAAACGTGGACATGGTCTAACTCTTAACATTCTGAGTGTGAACTTGTAAAGCGGTGACACGCATAGTTGAACTTCAATTTGAAACCATGTCCTCCAGTGCTCTTTTTTTTTTTTTTGTTGTTGTAATTTTATTACTTTTCACACACAGCACTGTATGAGAAAAGGCTACGAGTTTGAAAGTTTAAGTGCGAGACACACCCTGAAGCCTTAATGCCAAGAAACACAATCCAGATTGGATCATTCATAAAGCCACAGCTGCTTGTTGGGGCTGGCCTTTTATTCAAGGCTTTGAAAAAAAAAAACCAACCCTCATACTTCCTCACTGTGGAGCGCAGCCAGTGGGTTACTAGACCCCACATGTTATTCAGCAATGCTAAAGAATCCGCGCGTGTCCTTGCACACTAGCAGGTATCGGGCAGCCTTTCCTCTCCCGCTGGCTCGCACTACTGCTTGGCAAAAACATTCCAGGAATTTTCTCATTATACAGATGGAAAGAGCCGCAGGGCAGCCTGGTCTGGTCATTGTCTGTGCAGTGAAGGAGGGCGCCCGCTCCTCAACGAACACGCACACACCAGCTCAGGGTTGAGTGTAGCTCAGCTCAGAAGCAGTCATTAACCAATCGTAGGCTTTGTTTTCGTATGCATAAGTTTTGCCTTTTTATACCTACAACAAACTGTGCGTAGCTATGATCAGTTGTGGTTATTTGACGTAGTGGGCTAGCATTAAACCGGCTGCCTCCCAGTACCAGAGTTTATAGTCCAATCCCCCTGTGAAGAGCTGCTTTGCGCGTCGGCCTAACCTTTCCCCGTGCTGAGTGTTTGAAGCAGGGGGAGTCTCTCCGTGTCCTCGCCAAGGTCCAAGAGCACTGCCATAGCAACTATTGCCAAACACACAGAAGATGAATGCTAACTGAACAGGCTAGTGCCATGGAAACATACTATAGGTACACACACACACACACACACCACACAATGCAACCGGGTTTTATTCTGTGGCCTAGATAAGCTTTTGTGCCTCAGCGAAACCCCCCCCCCCCCCCCCCGTGCTGTTGGGATGCTTAGCAAGTTACACATGCAACACAGCAACATGGTTGGTGTAAAATAGGTCATAAGTTGAGGGGTGCTGCGGTAGAAATATGTGGATTTGACAAGTGGTTCGGTCCTTTGTGTCTAAATCGGAGCTCATGGCTGCCTTCACCCTCCTTGACGTTCTTCTGCATTCACAGCCATATGCCAAAGATCTTCTCGTGAGGTCGTATTAGAGTCTAATCGACATGATCTGACAACAATGAACAGAATACTGTAATGCCACAACATGGGTCTGAGTGTCCTTCTCTGTCATCCATCACCCAGCAGCAGCAGCAGCAGCAGCAGCAGCAGCAGCTGTGAGGCCCGGTGGCTGGAAGAGCGAGCGGAGCTGGGCAGCAGATGGAGTTGGTTGCAGCTCCGTCTGGCCGAGCTGGAGGGGAGGATGCAGCAACCGGTGGAGCTCCACAAGCACATCCGCTCTACCAAGGTGAGACCGACGTCCTCTCTGCCAGCGTCAATACAGGGCAGCTGACATAATATGCCAACCGGCAGCCGAAAGGTTATTAAGGGCTTTCAGTCAGACCTCGATACAAGTCAAGTTTTGTGTGAAGAGAACGTACAGGGTCAGCCAACATCTGCTGTCTCTCAGCACTTTAGCTAAAGTATGTTGTAGAAAGGTTTTAAAGTGAACCCGTGTTCTTTGTGTGTGTGTGTGTGTGTGTGTGTGTGTGTGTGTGTGTGTGTGTATAAGGGTGGCGTGGTGCTCGCCGAGTCCCAGCCGCTGACAGACAGACAGATTCAGCAAACCTTGCTGAGAGAGATGGCCGGGTTATCGGATGCTGACACTGAACCTTGCAGCCCCACACGCCTTCTGCACAACATAGAGAGACAGGTAGGAAGGAGGAGCTAGTACACACACACACACACACACACACACACACACACACACACACACACACACACACACACACACACACACACACACACACCTGTAGTACCGGGGGTTTGAAAAATCTGGAAAGTCAGTACATTTGCCCCGTGGTAACATAAATACCGGAATAAAATGACCGTTCTCTTTGGGAATCCTGTGTTCAAACTTCACCCAAACAGTCAAAATCAAGGGTTCAAGAGAGTCTAAACACTGTGTCGTGATTCGTCCGTCCCTTTCCTTGGATGGATTGCTCACCCCACTCACTGCTACTGAAGAGAAAAGATCACTTCATCACTTGTGAACAGCATTATTATGGATGATGTCTTCGTTGCAGAGTGCTCAGCTCAGCCAGATTGTCAGCAGTCTGATGCCTCCGCTCAGCTTTTCACCGCTATCCAAACAACCACACGCCTGGAAAGACCAGAGAGCCTTCACAAGGTAGAGAGCACACACACACACACACACACACACACACACACACACACACGTACACGCATACAGGCCTATGTGGGGGCAAGTCACTTTTCCGCAGTAGATCATTTCCAGCTGAACAAAATCAAACATGGGACTCTTAAATTAGATTAGATTACACGAGACACCATCCGAGCAGAAATAGATCACATATTGATATATATTAATAGATGACAGGTCCTACAAGTAAGCAGTGTTGTAGTCAAGACCGCCTAAACCGAGACCAAGTCATGACCAAAGACCAGGGACGAGACCAAGACTTTGAAGGGTTGACACCGAGTCAAGACCCGGACAAAGACCAGGGAGATTCCCACGCTGCATGACACACTAACGCTAAAATGTGAAACTATGCAAACCATATGAGCACTTCTCAAAGTGATCTGAAAGATACACAAGATTCCCTTAAAAGCAAATGAAGATTCCTCTTCACTGACCTCTTTCACTGCCATGTGTACTGTATGTGTGTCCATGTGTACAGTATGTAAGTGTACAGTGAGAAATGTCTTGATCAAATGATCAATTTACTCTTAATCTTAGCATGGATTATATATCCCTGACATTCCCATGACCTCGCCTGGTCTCGTCCCCCTGCAGTGGTCAGACAGGAGACGGTGTTTTTGAGCCTGGGAGCTCTAAGAGAAGGAGACCGGGGACCAGGAGGCTCTCCAAAGCCGACGCGTCGTACGTCTGTGCCCGGACCCGACCTCTGGTCACCTACCACAAGCCTAAACTGTTCACCTTCAACTCCCGCAACCGCAGCAGTCCACAGGTCGGAAACACACGCGCTCTCCTTCATTGTCATTTCTGGGATGATTTGCCGCTCCAATGTGTCCCCATCAGTATGATTCATTACGTCTTCCGTGGGCTTGTTCTTATCTCTGTGCCTCTGAAGCAAACACTACGGGGACACATTAGCGTCCGTTGGTTTGTGCCGCCCGTGCTCCTGCACAGTGGTGTAGATAATGGACGGATGCTGCAACACACTTGCATTTCTCTCTCCTCTCTGTTCTGAGGACTTGGCAGTAAAGACAGTAATGAAGATGAACACCAGAAGAACTCTGCCTGATTACCAAATTTACTTCATTACAATCCACCACCTATAAATTCCAATTCTAAACACATTTTGTTTTTTTTTAAAAATCAACGTTGGAAACTGATGAAAGTGGGTCACCGTGTAGAAGCTGCAAAACATATTCATTAGTTTGTTAAATTGAAATCATCCCCGTGTCCATGTCAAATTTAGCTTCAAAGCAAAAGTGTTGGAATGCCGTATAACTAAAAGAAGTCCTCAAATTAAACGGGAATTAGTGTTCAAAGCCGCACACCTGCTTTTAATCAAGGAATGAAATCTCTTGGATTTGCTTCAAGTAAACAAGTGCATGTGAGTGTTCTGGAGCTCGGGCCTTTCATTAACCCGACTACGCTCTTGCCAAGTCAAATGTCGAGTGGCTGGCGTTCCCCCGCGTAGCTTCACACGGTTTTAGGAATAACAACTCCGACGCTATCGTTGTACTTTCATGTGCGACACGACGCGCAACGATACTTTAACTTCAGTTTTGTAATATCTTTATTTAAAGCTGCACTAAGGAAGACTTTATGTTAACAATCAATCAAATCACTCGGTGTACTGCAGAAGGGGATTACCTCTTAGTGACACGAACACAGTAGAGAAACAGCTGGATGGAGAACAAGGTGGAGCATTTAGGAGGCCAGGAAAAAAAAAAACTTCAAATGAATGATTATGTGTCCCTGTGCCTGCTGGGTGTGTAAATAATTAACTGAAGTTTTGACCCATTTAAAAAAAAAAAAATGACCTTGTTGTGACTGAGATGGTCAGAGCGGACTTTGAATCAATGACAGAAACATTCCTCCTGGGCCTCGTTTTCTAATCCCTGACTAGCTCTTCTTTAGCTCGATCATTCTAAATGCTAACGTGCCGCACCGTCGCCATGGAGATTCAGCATCTTGCTGAACAACACTATCCGCGCATAGAGCCCAGAGTGATTGTAGCTGTTATGAAAAGAAGCGGCGCCATTGAGACGTTGACCAGATGACAGAGAAAGCTCTTTATCAACTTCATGTATTGAATCAGAGAGCGACGTCCTTAAATCCTTGTGACTCACACTCCAACAGAACACAAACAGAAAGCTACGTTGATACTGTGGTTCTTGTTTAGTATCATGTGAAAAATGCCGTTTCTCTCTCTCGCTCTCGTGCTTCAGGACTCTGGAACGTCCACGTCTGCCGTCTCCTCCTCGTCTCTCTCTTCGTCGTCCTGTTCACGCTGCTCATCTTGTGATCCTGTAGCCCTGTGCTCTGATCCGGACTACAGCTCCGGCAGGGCCCTGTCCTCCAGGACCCCCACCACCACACCTCACCCTGGGCGGTGTCTTTCATTCGGTAGGAGAAACATGAACGCGGCTTTATGAGGTTGGCTGTGTAGGAAGATGAGGGAAACCTGTGTACGCGAAGCAACCTTTTTTTTTATTTTCAAAGAAATATGTCAAATTGTTTCATCTACCGTTTTGCGTCAAGATTCTGGCATAGAAAACAATGGATGTGGGTGATGTGGTTGCCCCTCGACGCGCCGAGTAATCGATCGTGAAACCGTTACGGCTGCCGGGAGTGTTTTGAGCGCACGCTTTAACATCGTCACTCTCTTCCAGACGCTCCTCGGTCCCACCACCTAAAGAGAGTCCGGTCCAGAGAGGAGTGGTCCCAAAGGCCTTTGTCTATCAGCGTCCAAGCACCCTACAGTAGACGCAGCTCCACGCCACTGCACAACAGTAAGACCACCTTCTTCTTCTTCTTCTTCTTCTTCTTCTTCTTCTTCTTCTTCTAACAGACGGGAGCCTCACTGGCTTTTGATCCTCTTCTCTTTGTTGTGGTGGAGCTGCACCGAAGTCTTTGCTTGTGAAGTCGATGGTAATTTAATGTGAATGCAAAGTCAACACTACACAGTCCAAACTTTTCAATGGTGGTTTTTATTAGGAAAAACTGCAAATATATTGAATATTAGTTAAATTAACAAAACATTTCTTTTTAGATTCGAATGACTTTTGCAGTTTACATTGTTTCTAAACAACAAGTTCTGAATAATTGTAATTATAATAAACTGACAATTCGTCTGGTTTGGACTCTGCGGTTGTGGTGATGACCTGGCTGCCGTGTCGTTAGCTCCTCGCGTAGCATCATCAGTGCTTCCTAGTGTGTCAGATGTCCCACTGGGTCTGTCTGAGGCTTCCTGCTGGGCAGTAGGTGGAAATGAAATCCTTTTGGCATCTCACCAGACATCAATATATGTCTCTGTACATTAGCCTGAAGCTAACAAATGATCGTTTACGTCTTTGCTTTCAGGCCTTTAAGTGGTCCAGCTGTCCACGCTGTAGATTGATTATCCAAAACAATCAATGATTGGTTGATTTTTTTTTTTTTTATAAAATGTTCCCGTTCGTCCAGGGTTAGGGTTGACTAAACAGTATGTATCCAAAAAAAAAAAAAAGGCTTTAAGTGATGTAGGAGAAGTAGCGAGAGAACAAGGGAGGAGACACAAAGGAGGCCAATTGGAAATGGACTGAAGACGTCACGCACACACACACACACACACACACTCACACACTCACACACACACACACACTCACACTCACACACACACACACACACACACACACACACTCACCACTCTGTCGATTTCCTGTCAGCTTGAATGAGTGTTTCTTCCTTTGTCAAGGAAGAGATGGAAATACAAGCAACTGGCATGGAGCATAAAGACTAATGACGTAAATGAGTTAATAGTTCACTACGGTAGCTGTTTGTTCAGTGTAAGAATGGAGAGCACTATGATTCACTTTATTACTGGAATGAAAAGTGGATTCCAGGCATCAGTCTATTCATTCCAGTCTCTTGTTCCTCCATTGCCTCTGTCCTTCTCTGGTGTGTGCATCTGTAACTGCCTCCAGGCGGTGTTTTGTTTAAAAAGTAAAAGTATCGATTCAAGACCCTAAAAAAAACGTAATTAATTGCATTGTTTCACGTTGTTAAGCAAAAAAGGAAGAGACGTTTCCATTCGGCTGGCAGTAAATAAAGCTGTTGGTGCTTTGTGAGCTAGAAACAGAAAACTACACCGCCAAAATAAAGGCGCTAATGGTTTAAAGGTAGCTTTAGTGCACTTCAACCAAAGCGTGAAATCCCTGAGGACCGGGAGGAAGGGCAACTTGGGATGAAAGGAAACTCCTGTGTGTGTCATTATAGGGCACACACACAAGCAGCACGCGAGGCATCATGAAAGAAGAGTTACGGGTCTGTCACCTATCAGGATGGCAGCCTCTGCTCAGAGTCCACACAGGAGAGCCAATCAGAGGAAGAGGAAGAGAAGACACATCCACAGGCTGATAGAAGGTGTGTGTGTGTGTGTGTGTGTGTGTGCGTGTGTGTGTGTGTGTGTGTGTGTGTGTGTGTGTGTGTGTGTGTGTGTTTGTTTGTTTGTTTATTAAATGGATACACTGAATACTCTCCATCCAGAGGAGCAGGATTGCTAAACACAGACATTTTTAAATAATATATATTTTTGATATATATATAAATCACCCTTGTTTGGGTACCATATGTTGTTTATGATGTTCCAGCCTAACATTATTTTGTGTGTGTGTGTGCTGTATTCAGATGAGGATGAAGTCCTGTACCAGTTCTGTGACCCAAACAGTTCAGATGAAGTGCTGGAGGAGAGCTACACACCGTTCTCACGCAAGAAGGCCTCACGGGTAACACACACACACACACACACACACACACACACACACACACACACACACACATTGACATGCACAGTAACGCCACAACCCCCGACCCCTAACCTAACCCAAAGTAGCCTCGACCCTAAAATCCAGATCCAGTTAACACATTAAACCGGTAAAACAGACCCTCACAACAACAATTCAAAAGCATCTCCTGACTTCTCTCGATGAGTTAAATATGAATAAAGCTGGTCAGTCTACAGGAAACCTCCATCACGGCAACCTGGTGGTGTAGATGTATGTGAACACTTCTGAAATCATCGGCGCAAACCGTCGTACCGTGTTTCCTTTTTAGGGCTTTGTTCGCAAACGCCAGGGAGAGAGCGTGTACAACATCGACAACATCGTCATCCCCATGTCTCTGGCTAAAGTGGAAAAGCTGCAGTACAAAGACATCCTGACACCCAGGTAGGGAACGAATGGGCCTCTAGTGGAGCCGCATAGAATTCTAAAGGGTCCTGTTTTTTTCTTGAAAATGAACAGTTTTAACAGAAAACAGAATTTACTGTGGGTTTTTACTTTGATACCAACGGGATCCTGTCCACACCGTCCACCATCGTCGTCCGTCCCCTCAGAATGTCTGTCTGTCTGTCTTTGCAGCTGGCGGGAGAACGACGCCTCATCTCTGACGAACAGCGAGGCAGAGAAGAAGGACGACAATGAGGAGGAGCAGGTAGCGTCTCATCCCTTTGGACATGAGCTGCTTATTGTGATTTGTGAAGAAAACGCCATCTTTATTCCTGCGTGTGTGTGTGTGTGTGTGTGTGTGTGTTTCAGGTGGAGGATCTCACTAACGAAATGTATGCACTGAGACACCTGGACTTAGAGCAGAGGGAGAAGTTACGCTGGTCATCGTGGGGAAAGAGAACATGCTGCAGGCTTCCTAGAAGGTGGAAACACAAACTTAAAAAAGAAATACTCACACAGGCTCAGAAATGCAACGTTACTTACTTTCACGTATGAATACCGCTACATCAGGTCATACCCATAATGCAAGGCGAAATGTCGGGCGGTGTTTTGTCACATTTCAAGCTTTTTATCAGAAGATTATAACGAACAGATGCAGACGATCGTATTAATCCTGATCCGGCTGTCCGTTGCTGAATGCACAGTGCAACTATTGCAGACGTTGGTTTGTTGGTCAAAGGGGAATGTTGAGTATTTTACTTGTGTTCTTTCGCTCCAGATCTGGCAGCAGGTTGTCAGCCGGCGGGGGCGGGATGTGCTCGTCGGGAGACGAGAGCTCCGTGGAGTTGAGCTGTGCTCAGCTGGATTCTGGTGAACGGCGAAGCTCAGAGGAGTGGCTGGTAAGATCAAAAGCACCGCAGCTGAAACCCCAAACAAGCGTTGAATATCAAGAGTGTGATGACTCAGGTGCCATAGGAGGGAACTCACACTTATTTCTGCTTTTACCTCACAGCCGCTATAAAGAGGAGAGTTAGAAGAGTACGTTGCTCGTAGATCATCGTTTATTCAACCCCATAAAAGAATCTCTTCTGTATCATTCCAGTTAAAGACGTGTTATTTGTGCTTCAGACGAGGGAATGAGAGTATAATGTAGCAAAAATATGTTGCAGACGAATCAGTGCTCTCAGTCATATTGTGAGTTTGAAAGCCCCGATGCATCCTTCAGACTGGACACAGGTACTTCTCCACTCTGTTGATGATACTCTGATTGCAGTGCTCTGAACCACTTCTCTTTGATTGGAGAAGGAATAAGCTGCTACTAAACCAGACTTGTCCATATCAACCGCGTCCACACCACAAATACCCCCCCCCCACCCCCGCTTCACTGATTTGCACTACTTATGCACTCCAGCACCCATACAGACCCTGATTAAAGCAGCCATGCACCACGTACTAAACTCTAAAACATAAACAAACAGTATATTCAATACGTACAGAATTATAGATATGCTGGATTCCACTGTGTGCCCTTTGTCGTCCGGCAGCCTCAGACTCCCTGGGAGCCGCGAGTGTTTCCTTTGGCCGAGGACGAGGAAGACGCACTTCTCTCTGACCACCCGGACGACGTCCCGTCAGGATGGCCGGAGTGTAGCTCCGCCTCCCCCACGGCAAAGAACTCCAGCGCCTGTCTCTCCCTCGCTCAGTCCTCTGGTGCTACGCCGCCGTCTGGTGGACAAAGCCAGAGCAGCACATCCAATGGCAGCTGAGACGGCGGTGCCTTTTTAAAAAAAAAAAAGAAAAGAAAATGTTTTTACATGTGAGTTGTGAAATACAGCGAATTCCCTCTTTGATAGTGTGCAGCGCTTACTCACATTGTTTGTGCATGCCACAGCTTTTTGCCTAGTTTGTTCTTAATTAATAATGAATAATTTGGTCATAATAACAATATTAATAATAATAAACAATTGTCATTATAATGCTTATAATCATATGTAAGGCATTATTACTAAGACAATTAACACATACAGTCATTTAGTCATTTGTTCCTTCAGCTCATTAGTCAGTTTAGTAAATCATTTTGTTTGTCATTCATTAATTTATTTATTTATTCATTCATTCATTTATTTATTTATTTATTTATGTATCTGTGCATTCATTCATCTGTCCAATTAGTAATTCGTAGCACAAAGGATTTATTTATTTATTAATTAATGGATTTCTAACAACATCATAATCATTAACAAAGGCATCATTCATTCATTCATTCAGAGTCATGAGGTAATGTAGGGAGTGGAGGATCTCAATCAAACGTTGAGTCAATAGGAGGAGCAGTGGTTTCTCAAAAGCTTCTATTTCTCAGATTGATGATTTGTTTCGTTTGCTCTCCAGATCTCCTCGTTGCCTGGGACCACGAGGAGGAAACGTGCCGTGGGAACCTTAACTGGGATACTCAATACATTCCAGAACAGTGATATTTTAATGTTATTTGTTGAATGCTTTAAGGCACAAAGTGTTTTGTAGGCGTACTTTGTGAGTATTGTAGCATAACTACTGTAGCGTCTGCTACACCTTCAGGTTTTAACGTACTAAAGGTACTGTATGTAAAGAGAGGCGTACCAGCACAACCCCACTGTAGTCTCAGGTTTGTATACTGTTTGTAGTCGACACTTACTTTTTTTTAATCTAATTTATTTCCACGGTTGTCTTAAAAAAAGTCAGTATATGAAGACTTTAGCACATACACATATTTATGTAACTTTTACTCGATTTACATGTTGTTGTTGACGCTGTCATTTGGTATATATTTTATATGAAAGTTATTAGTAAACATTTGCCAGCCAGTACATGTTCTGGAGTCTTCTTGTGGCTGATTTCAAATGGTAACGAGCTCAGAGATGAGGGCGGGGACAGAAAAGAAACATCAAAGAGTAATTATGACAAGCATGGATGAGCACAGGTCAACATTTTAGTCTATCACAGTTCGTACTATTTGTATTTTAGGTGCATTTAGACATGCAGCAGTTCTAAAAAAAAATGTCAGTGAGTTGGGTGATTCATATTGATGGAGGTCATTGTTCTTTAGGGCCATAGTCTCAGGGAAGCAGCTCGTCCTATGATCCCATTATGCATAACCTCTTATTATATCCTCCACGTCTACCAGGGGACCTAGTGGGCAGACGGTGGTCAGGGTCAGCCCTCTCATCCTCATGCATGTGTGTCAGTTGCTTTATACCAGGGGATGAGAGACAGGATGCTCAGAATTAGGAAACTCAATCACATGAAATTAATTTACAGATTCTTATTTCGAGTTGGTAGGAGTAAATAGGATTTGGCTGATGATCGAGTTTTCCTCTTCCATTGCTGCAGATGTCTGCTGAAGAACATCTTTATTATACTTCTGATGTAAAAATGTCTGACTGTGTTCTTGGAAAGCAGCATGTTGAATGAAGAAATGGCTTGTAAAATGTGCAGTATAGCGAGCAAGCAAACCTATTCTCCGTGATGAAAAGTGAGGGGGATCCAGCCGTCTGTATAGGAGGTCCACCTCAACTCTGCCCGGACACATCCGTCTGATCCTGATGCAGGTAAAATGAGCACCTGGAGGCCACATGGGGGCCGTATTTGCTTAGAAGCAGGGACGTGTGGTCAGGGGAGACAGGTGACAAGTAAAAAACAAATAATGCTAAAATAAAATAAATATTAATATTTCTCTACTGATCTGTGCTATAAATGTAATTTCTGTATGATTCCAATCATTTCAAACATTTGTATAATCAAAATCTCTGAATTATCTCATGTCCTGTTCAAACAGTGAGGTGAGGCAGTGACGAGCTGAGCCTCATCTCACACTGTGAATCACTCACTACAGTAACTGGATTGAGCGTGTGTCTTTTGCTTTCTCGTTGTTTGTCACCACTGTAATATTTGTAGACTCTTTTATTATATGTCCTGTCTTAACATAGAATAATGTATTTCACGTCTGTGTAGAACATATTTAGTGTCGCTGATCTGACAGAAACCGCAGTTAAAAAGCACAGAGAGGCAAACAATACCTCTGCCTTAATGAAGAGGGCGTGCGAGAGCCCCTGTGTCGGGTTCATGCTTGTTCTGTCGTTGCTCTTCTTCTACGCTTCTTTTCTTCTTCTACACTTTTTTTCTTATATTTTGCTTTGACCACAAAAATGTAAGATTCTATATCCAAGCTTAAAACTGTCTCAAAAAACAGAGAAATATGACCAAATCAACAGCAGTTCAACGTCGGTCAGGTAAAGTAACCTTTTATGTGTTTGTTGTTCTCTTTATACATCCGGGGTTGTTACGCAGGTTATCGAGGAATCTCACGATTTTCGCGGGTGGTGCTCGCGAGCGCTCCGCTTCTGAAACGCTCCCGGTGGAATCAAATATGTACCTTACCTATGTGTGTGTAAATAATATTGATATGAAATATGAAAAACAACCATTACTCAGTGTGCAAGTTGCCAATTGAATGGTGATTTAAGCTTCTCTATTAGGTTAATATATTTGTAAATCTGACTTATGTAGTGTCAGCGCCTCACCAGTCACGAGCCTCACCGCACGTCACTGCTTAGAAGCCAGTTTCAGTTAACATTAAAAAAAGAAACCCTCAAATATCTGTTGATTGACCTGGCATAAACAGACTAAAGTGGTGATGAATTGTTGGACACAACTACAAAGAGCAGCACTTTGATATTTCTACATGCTTGTAACTGCAGCAGTTACACTCCGGAGTATTATGCAAAGTGACAATAACTATAATATGACAATACTATATCTGATTTTATGTAGCTACTGTTAAAGACGTTTACTGTGGTACACTTGGATTTTGAAATGTGTGCTTTCCCATGTGTGTTGTCCATGCACAGCTGCCATCTTTACGATTTAAATCAAGATCTTCATCTCAATCTCACACATATAGGACTGCGGTCAAACCAGCCTCCACTTGGAAAAACACAGCCAAGCAAGCCCTCACGTTGTTTTGCGGTACGCGTATATACTAGGCATTACGGTAGTGGCGTGTAAGATCTGACTTCAAAATAAGAGCAGTTCCGGTGAGTTTCGGTAAACGTGAGAGAAAACATGTCACATTCATTCAATAAGTCTGTAAATCATAGATACATTTATTAATACATTGAAACCATAATCAAATAGATACATACATCAATGAAACTAAATGAATGAATGAAAAAGTATATTTTATAAATGATAACTTTAAACACAATAATAAAATTGCTGCATGCAAACTGTATTTCAAGGAAAAATGTCATTCCAATTGTGTAAATACGTATTCTAATATATTAATTATGTAACAATAGACCATTTCTTTTAAAAGTTAATCTGAAATTATAAGGAAGTTGGCTCATGCATGAGATTTTCAAGGGCTTTAATTTTGAAATACTACATCAAAATGTTCTGATTATCCATAATTGACACTCTGAGGTGTTTTACTATTAGTATGATGTGACTTAGCTTTGAACTGTGGACAGTTTCCTTTTAATTTTAATCTAAAATGTAAATCACTAAATTGGTCACTTGGTGTAACCTTGAAGTTTCTGAATTTGATGTAGTCTAGTCATTTTTAAGTCATACTGTTCAATGTATTCTTTATCAATATATTTGAATAAACACAATTGGAATTACATTTTTCGTTGAAATACAGTTTGCATGCAGTAATTATTATTGTGTTTGAAGTTATCATTTATAAAATGTATACTTTTTCATTCATTCATTTAGTTTCATTGATGTATGTATCTATTTATTTATGTTCGAAATGTATTGATTAATGTATCTATGATTTACAGACTTATTGAATGAATGTGACATGTCCTGTCACGTTCACCGGAACTTTGCTCTTATTTTGAAGTCATTTCTTACACACCATTACCGTAATGCCTTGTACATATTATGCGTACCGCAAAACAACCTTTCGGGCTGGCTTGACAGTGTTTTTCGAAGTGGAGGCTGAAACAGAATCTGAGCTGGGCCTGGTTGGACGGGGATGGAGAACCAACGTGTAGTGGGACATATGTGCTGGTTGTTGGACACTTGGCCACCATGAAGAACAGTGGACTTCAAAAAGTGAGTCAAACACTTCCACTCTTCTTTGTCGTTTGTTGCTGTGTTGCTTGTAATGTGCAAGAATGAATGTGCCTTTATTGGCTGAATGTGATTTATTTGAGTTGTATCATAGTCTGGGAAAGGTTACACACACACACACACACACACACACACACACACACACACACACACACACACACACACACAAGTACATATCACTTCACTTTTCCACTTCACAGTTTATTGTTCAGTTTGTTTTACAGAAAAAAAAAATAACAATAATAAACTCAATTTCCCAAAAGATTGGACTTTAGATTGCTTTCAAGTAGAGCTTTCATACATATTAATTGTATTATATTCTTGAATATATTTAACTTCAAATGTTAGAATTGAAGTTAGGAACAACTTACACTTCCCCATTTAACAGAAGGTGTTTCAAACTGAATTAGTGTGCAAGGAAATAAAACATCCTATGATAATAATAATATAATAATATTCATTTGTAAATAAAATGAACTTCATTTCTTTTAAGTGCAAACTACGTATATTTCCCTACATTCAACAGCAGGTTCTCTCAAAGGAGAAAACAACATATCCAGCAGTGATTGATGTGGATTCACTCTGTTCTGGTTCTTTCAATAGAAGCTTTTTGTGACACAATTTAGTTTACCTCTTAGGTTCTTTAACACTGAATTATCAACAATGTGTGCAAGCTACTCAAGCTTTTTCTGCATGGATTTTTTTTTTATCATATTCCTATTCATAGGTACATTCATAGTCTTACATATCAATCAGTGAGATAGTGTTTTATTTTGAAAAATTACCGGATGCTCTATCCCTTTTTGGTGTCTGACTTCCTGTCTCCTCTCTGTTTGAACAGCAAATTACTTTTATAGCACAGATCAGTAGAGACATATCAACATTTATTTTATCATTATTTGTTTTTTACTTTTCATGATGACCGCACATTCCTAACCTGGGGCAGTTTCCTATTTTGCAAAGTTGTAAACCTCGCTCTCAGGGTTCCAATTAGAAGTTTATATTATTCAGCATTTCACTCAGTCAATTAAGCAAGATTGCAATTGTGCAGTTTTTTTACCCCCTAGTTTAACTATAATGCAGTTTTGAGATGTTTTACACAAAAGTGACCGTCCGGCACACTGAGACATCCTCTGAGCTTTCTTGAGGGGAAACCTTCACTTATTCTTCCTCTCACAGTCTGAGCATGGTGTCGTAGTGATTCTCTTCCTGGTTCCTGACTGGGAGAACCTCTTCTGTCCTGAAACAGGAAAGTGAACCGTGACAGCTGTAATGTAGCGCTGGGCGACATGGAGAAAATCAAATACCAACAATATCTTTGACCAAATACCTTAATATCGATATTGCAACGATATTGTGGTCGACCATAAGTGCTTTTACAGAATATTTACACTGTGACAATTTTAAGAAATAATCATCAATAATGTAGATATAATCACAAGTAGGTCAAATAATAATAAAACCTGTCCTGATACAAACACGATTTAATTGTGTTTTTAATGACAACATAAGAATATTTATACTTATACTATAAGATGGTCCTACTACGTTTTACAAGTTTTATATTTCTCTTATTTCTTAGGACCACGAGTTGCGCTGCGTCACCAGCAGATGGCGGAATCTCACTGCGCAATAAGAACCGAACCGGCTGCTTGATACCTCCAACTGCTTGAGGCCATGTGGTCCTGAGGAGAGGCGAGGAGCACGCGGAGGAGTCGGTCGTGTTACGGATCCTCCTCGGAACATCGTATAACCAATCACACACCCTCGTATAGTTCATTTCCACATTCATGGATAACTCCAGGAAGTGAGCGGACTCTGCTCCACGCAGGGATCTTGTGTTTTACTCGATGAAGCCGTGACTCCAGCAGACGCTGCTCAGGTCTTTGCTTTGTGCAAACTGCGGACTTTATTTACTCGATCGACGCTCATTATTGGATCTACTTTTTTTTTTTTTCTTTCACCCGGAGATGTCCACAGGCTTCCCAAAAACACCATCTCTTTGTTGTCTCCCAGCACCACTTTGAAACGGGACCAGAGCTTGGCAAGACCTGGGAGGCGTCACGTGACTCTGCATCTGCTTTCAGTTGTGGCACGATAACCACGCAACGAGAGAGAGAGAGAGAGAGAGAGAGAGAGAGAGAGAGAGAGAGAGAGAGAGAGTGAGAGTGTCGAGGAGGAGCTTGCAGCGATAAGATTCACTCCACGCGCCATCAGCACCAACAACTTGCAGATCTCTACCCATCCATCCTCACATCTCTCTCCAGCGCACTTTGCTTTTTTGGCTGAACGCACACTGGCGTTTTAATTATAATTTTTTTTTTTTTTATCCAACCGTCGGAAGGTGCACAGGGGCATCCCCACGGTTAATACTCGCTCTCCGCTTGGTTGATTATGGTCACAACCCCCGCGGTGCCAAGGTGGAGTCACCGCGCGTATCTCGGATCGGTGCGCTTCTCCAGGGGCTGGGATGCGCACCGGGCACCTCTCGCTTCCTGCCTAGTTTCGGGTCTGCGCAGGAGTCAAGCGCGGCCCCGGGGCGCCGAGGCAGGAGGACCCAGTCGACCCGGAGCAGGATGCCGGTGATGAGAGGGCTGCTGGCCCCGCAAAACACCTTCCTGGACACCATCGCCACCCGCTTCGATGGCACCCGTGAGTAACAAAGCCCTCTCGTGATCCACACTACACACAGTTCAGATAGTCTACTTCATGTGCATACGTGCACGAGAGAAGCACATAAACTGTACGGGAGCCCGCATGCATAACATTCTGATGCAAGTTTAAAAGTTGTAAAGATGTTCACCCTGCCTAGTAAGAACACATGTTCTTAGGAGATATAGTGTGGGTCTGTCTGAACTAGATGGGCTACATACAGAAGAAGCACAAATAAACAGTGTTCAGTAAGCTCCACAAATGCATCATATTGTGCTTTTCTCTGTATTCTCTTCTGTTGGATGGCAGTGTGGTGATGACTGACCGGATGTTTTTCTAATACAAGCGTGCAATCAAAGGCGTTGAGATACTTTTCCAGCTGTGATTTTTGCCGACTGTTGTATAGTTTTTATGACCAGAGACTTCCTCCGGTTCCTTTGTGCACCATTGTGTCCATATGTTTTTTGCACACACGTCCAGGCTTCACTCTGTATCGTCTCTTTTACTAGAAAGGTTGCAGATCAAACTTCAAAGCTGTTGTGCCTCCACTTCCCCTTAGATGACTGTTGTATTGTGATCTCCATCACAACACACTTCACAGCAGCTGAAATGATGCCGGAGAGAGAGAGAGAGAGAGAGAGAGAGAGAGAGAGATGGTATATAGAGATTTCTTTCTCTTTCTTTGGCGAGGGTGTCTTGTGAACAGATGCGATGAGCAGCCCGTGTGTGTTTGGGCCCATGCTGGGTACGGTGGGCGGGTGAGACATGCTTATATCGCTGCTTTGGGATCTGTCTGCACTGATTATTCAGGGAGTCTGTGTGAGTCTGCGAGTGGGGCGAGCCACAGTGTCTGTCCGTCCCCCCCCCCCCCCCAAAAAAAAAAAACCCCAGTTATGCGTGGCGGCGTGATAGAACAGATTAGTCGAGCGTGCATCAAGCGCGTCGCCTAAAGCCAGATCCACGGTCTCACTTCAAGGTTTTTTTTTTTTTTTTTTACCAAAGTCCTCTCCTCTGCTGACGACGCTGACAAAAACAACAGAGGCAATGGTGCCTCTCGCCTTTTTGTCCACAGGACATTTAAATGCCCTGACTTTGATATGCAAAGTGAGTTGTTGCTGCTGGATCTGCTGTTGGCTCCTCCGTGCTGTACATCCTTAATCCTCACACTCATGTCTCTGTGCAGCTCAGTGCCCTCTGACAAAGAGGCTACAAATAATTCAGGTCTACACTATAATCATACAGTCTGCATTCGTCCACCCCCTGCGCTCATGCCCCCCCTCCTCACATATGCTCACACACAAATACAGTGGGATGGAAATGATGATCTTGTTTCGTAGATTAGCTCTCGTCGTGTCTAGAAGTGGTCTGAGCCACAGCTATTTTTTTCTTCCACCGGCTAAAACAAAAGGCCTTCCATTCGCCGAGGTGCTGATAATTGCACTTCTCCAGCAGCACATGTGCAGTCATTGTAATTAACTCGCGTGTGTGTCAAGAATTCATCGTGGCCTTTCTGCTTGTCAGAAGAGGAGGAGGAGGAGGAAGAGGAAGGGGGGGTGTGTGTGTGTGTGTGTGTGTGTGTGTGTGTGTGTGTGTGTGTGTGGGTGAAATGAGAGGTTGTGGGGGTGGGGAGGGCGGGAGTGTGAGTGTGTGTGTGTGTGTGTGTGTGTGTGTGCATGATGGGAGAATGTGGTGTAGCTGCTCTGGTGGGAGGAGGGGGGGGGGTTTGGGTTGTCTATATGTGAATCCGTTGCGGGTCTAGCTGTGACAAACATGAAGCTATGTGGGCTTTTCTTTTTTTTTAATGGTGAGATATTCCGACAGCACATTAAATCTGACACTTGAGGGAGAAAGGAGGCCAGTTATGTGTCTGTCTGTGGAGGTGATGGGAGCTTTGTTTCTCAGTGAATACTGCTCTGTGTGTGTGTGTGTGTGTGTGTGTGTGTGTGTGTGTGTGTGTGTGAGTGTGAGTGTGTGTTGTTGTGATTGTGAATCAAATGGCAGTCATGATTACTTTAAAAAGCCACTCATCTCTGCCAGATGCCGTACCTGGAAGCACTTCATCTTCTATTAGCCGCGTTGGTACGGAGTCTCTGTTAGTGAACGCACACAAGGAGCCACGACCGTATTCTGTGATGCGTGTAGAAATCAATCTCTCTACTAAAAATAAGCTACAATGCGCAGAAAAATAATAAGAAAACAAGATTCACTAACATGTTTATTTTCATCTGATGCACACGCGAATACTTCTTGGTTTTAAATACGAGTAATAGAAATCCATAAATGTATGAAATTTAAAAGGATTTAAAATTTTCATCAAAAGCGTTGTTGAACCTGCATTTTACAAACTACTTGTGATGCCATGCGTTTCCTTTTTTTTTTTTTTAGAGAATGATCTGTAAGCCAATCAGACGTCTCCTTCATTTTTTTCAAACTTTTTACTCTGATTTACTGAACTCGCCGTGGCTCAAACACAACACTTAAGCAGCGAAGGCGGGACGTGCGCGCACACACACACACACACACACACACACACACACACACACACACACGCCCAAACCCTCGTTAGCTTCAGGTGCAGGACAACGTCAACGCCACACGGAGGACAAAGAGACAAAGAGACGGCACGGTGAATTCTTACGGCTCCAGCGGACGATCGTCTGTTTGGATAAATGCTGAGGAACTTGTGCATTTCATCGTGAGCGCTGCTCCTTTTCAAACGCGTTTGTCTCCTGCTGATACCAAAGTGATAACTTTCTTTTCCCCCAAATCTAAAATGCATAATCCCACATTGAGTAACTTAAGTAAGGCAACATGAGACCAGGGACTTCTGAGTCAACTGCCCGTGATGACCAAGAAACTGTATTTAACGTGGTGGATGATGTCACAGCAGATACTGACTCACTTAGTATGCTCAGTATTTCCTCTAGGACTGTAACAATTAGTCAAATCATCAATTATTCTATCAACAGAACATGTACAACCAACTATTCCAATAATCAATAAATCGTTGAAGTTATTTTTAGAACACTGGCGGCTCCCAGCTTCTCAATTGTGATGATTTTCTCGGTTTTATTCTATTTTATATAATTGTAAATTGAATATCCTTTAAAAAAAAAAAAAAAAAAGTAATTGGCAAAGGAATCACTAATGAAATTGATCGTTAGCTGCTGCTCTAATCTGCACAGATCCATTCATAAAGTACAGATATGGTGGAGTAAAGGCATCCTGAGCAGAGCGTGACGTCACGTTGCCTCCTTGCTAACAGCTGTTAGTTTCCCAGCGTTGTGGTGGAAGCGTAGCGCCGACCCTCCAATCTTCCAACGCTATGGGCTCCGTCAGAGCGCTGTTAGCGCTGTTAGCTGCGAGCCGCCGGCTCCACAGCCGCCGCCGCCGCCGCCATGTTGAGAGCCGCGTGGAGGCAACAGATGTGCTCCGAATCGAGCACCTTTTTTTTGAGCATTGACGTTAAAAAGCGCTGCATCACGTCGCAGTTTTAACGTCACAGCTCCTGAATCATACACTGAGAGAACGGTTCTTATTTATAGACCCGTCTCATGACGAACGCTGTAGCCAACACCTCTTAGAACAGCAGGAGAACAAGAACACACACACACACACACACACACACACACACACACACACACACACACACACACACACACACACACACACACACCTTGTAAATGGAACGGTTGTTAATCGACCGGGCACCCTGCAAGTTCCTTTTCATTTCTGTTCATTTTGCAATCAGTGAATTCATGCAGAGGTCTCATTAGAATCATTATTTTGTATTTGCTAATTTGTGAAAATTGCAGTCTGGAGGAAACTGAGGAAACAATGGGTCCTCTGAAGACTCACCGTAAGCCTCACGCACAGTTCAATCAATGCTCATTTGCCGCTGCGCTTCCTAAAAAAAGAAAGGCAACAGCTGTGTGGGACTAAACGAGTCAATTGGTCCTATTAATTGAGTGGGTCTTGGCTTGGTCCTAATCAGGTTAGGGCCTGAGCTCTGCACGTCACGTGGACATGTCGGGGACCGGCACTCTGCACAAGCTGCCACCAGCCTGCTAACACCCACTGCTACCACTCCCAGCCTTCACTCTTAATCCAAAAGGAGATTTAGCTGTATGGCGAAAGGCCAACAAAATGACAATAAACCTGCATAATTGTAGCGTCATCGCAGAAGGCGTAGCCCGACCCTTTTTTGCTGACCAAGAAAGGAAATGCTTTTACGGAGAGCATGCACAATATCACATTCTCCACGAGCCCCTTATTTATCTAAGACACCGCCTGGTGTCAGACCGTCTCTCCCCAGTTACTCTGTTACACCTACACTGTTTTAAGAATAGAATAGAATTAAATCTGCTGGGAAACCGCTGTCTTTACGTCTCACGCTGCCAAGTTTGCACAATTGTCATGGATTTATAGAGAGACCCTGCAGTTGAAAGTGTCAGCTGGACTGATGGATGGCTTCTATGTTAAGAAAAGCAGATAAACCCGTACATCTTACAGAGATCGGACTATTGCGCCATTTTCACATTCAAGATCTTTCACTTTCCACCTTCCCCAGCCTTATCGCACATAATACTCACTTCGCACACAAAGCCCATTTGCTCCAGCCTGGGATAAGTTTATTCTGTCTCTCTGTAAGAGCTGAGATGAGTTCAATGACTCCCCTCATCCCTCACTGCTGCGTCCCTCCTTCAGTCCTCCATTAGGCTGTTCTCCCACCTCGTCATATTCACCTGATTATGTGCATGTGTGTCTATGTGCGCATATGTGTAAGTGAGAAAACAAGTGGTGCTGCAGGGGGACAGACTGTCACCACTGTGTGTGTGTGTGTGTGTGTGTGTGTGTGTGTGTGTGTGTGTGTGTGTGTGTGTGTGTTTGACAGCACAGATTAGCGGTGGAGCATTGTCGTGTCTCAGGTGTGTGTTTCCCCCATGGTGCTTTGTGCTCAACCCCCCCCCCACCTCGGCAGGAACAGATATAATGATGGGCTTGATAACGGCTCGGCCCGCCTCTGTCACTTTATGCCAAGCCACCGATTTAAAAAAAAAAAAAAAAAAAAAAAAAAAAAAAAGGTTAGGAGTCGACCATGCTACCGAACTAAACGTTCACAGTGACGATGTTCATGTTTAGCGGGTGTCATGGTGACCGTCTTCACGTACATTTTTAGCTTACTTTAGCGTGATGCCATGCTAACATTTGCTAATTAGCGCTGAGCTAAAGCACGGCTCGGTGTCCGTGTCGATGCCAACGTTTTATTTAGCTCTTGGACCCTTGACCTATTTTTCGGCCCTCAGCTCGAAAATAGCATACCCATACGATAATGAGTGTTAGGCTTATTTTAATACTTTTGGTATTAAAATAAGCCTAACACTTGTGAGATGTGTTGATATGTGTAAATATCAGTATATACAGTTGTGGTCAAAAGTTTACATACACTTGTAAAGAACATAATGTCATGGCTCTCTTGAGTTTCCAGTTATTTCTACAACTCTGATTTTTCTCTGATAGAGTGATTGGAACAGATACTTCTTTGTCACAAAAAACATTCATGAAGTTTGGTTCTTTCATGACTTTATAATGGGTTAACAGAAAAAGTGACAAAATCTGCTGGGTCAAAAATATACATACAGCAACATGAATTAGCAATTTTGGTGACTTAGAAAGTTGTGTCAATGAAATGAGCTTCATAGCATGGCCTCTTAACTTCTTGTGAGTGATTATGAGTGACTACAACCGGTGACTTCTCTGAGGCCATTTAAATAGGGCTCATTGGATACAAACGCCCACCAACGCTACAATGGGAAAGTCAAAGGAGCTCAGCATGGATCTGAAAAAGCGAATCATTGACTTGAACAAGTCAGGAAAGTCACTTGGAGCCATTTCAAAGCAGCTGCAGGTCCCAAGAGCAACAGTGCAAACAATTGTTTGTAAGTATAAAGTGCATGGCACTGTTTTGTCACTGCCACGATCAGGAAGAAAACGCAAGCTATCACCTGCTGCTGAGAGAAAATTGGTCAGGAGGGTAAAGAGTCAACCGAGAACCACCAAAAAGCAGATCTGCCAAGAATTAGAAGCTGCTGGAACACAGGTGTCAGTGTCCACAGTCAAGCGTGTTTTGCATCTCCATGGACTGAGAGGCTGCCGTGCAAGAAGGAAGCCCTTGCTCCAAAAGCGGCACCTTAAGGCTCGACTGAAGTTTGCTGCTGATCACATGGACAAAGATAAGACCTTCTGGAGGAAAGTTCTGTGGTCAGACGAAACAAAAATCGAACTGTTTGGCCACAATGCCCAGCAATATGTTTGGAGGAGAAAAGGTGAGGCCTTTAACCCCAAGAACACCATGCCTACCGTCAAGCACGGTGGTGGTAGTATTATGCTGTGGGGCTGTTTTGCTGCCAATGGAACTGGTGCTTTACAGAGAGTAAATGGGATCATGAAGGAGGAGGATTACCTTCAAATTCTTCAAGATAACCTAAAATCATCAGCCCGAAGGTTGGGTCTTGGGCGCAGTTGGGTGTTCCAACAGGACAATGACCCCAAACACACATCAAAAGTGGTAATGGAATGGCTAAATCAGGCTAGAATTAGGGTTTTAGAATGGCCTTCCCAAAGTCCTGACTTAAATCCCATTGAGAACATGTGGACAATGCTGAAGAAACAAGTCCATGTCAGAAAGCCATCAAATTTAACTGAACTGCACCAATTCTGTCAAGAGGAGTGGTCAAAGATTCAACGAGAAGCTTGCCAGAAGCTTGTGGATGGCTACCAAAAGCACCTAATTGAAGTGAAAATGGCCAAGGGACATGTAACCAAATATTAGCACTGCTGTATGTATATTTTTGACCCAGCAGATTTGATCACTTTTTCTGTTAACCCATAATAAAGTCATGAAAGAACCAAACTTCATGAATGTTTTTTGTGACAAAGAAGTATCTGTTCCAATCACTCTATCAGAGAAAAATCAGAGTTGTAGAAATAACGGGGAAACTCAAGAGAGCCATGACATTATGTTCTTTACAAGTGTATGTAAACTTTTGACCACAACTGTATGTTACTGGTTAAGAGTAGATGAAGATGGCACACAGCACAAATTGAAAATTCTAATTTTCGACTGGAAAAAAAAAGCAATTTCAGGATATTTCTTTATTAGAAATCATGTAGCTACAAGCTTTCCAGCTCTCCCAGATCATAGAACTATATGTTGAGGGTCTCATCTTGATCTAGTACGGAGAGGTTAAACGAGGTCAACCAAAATGTAATCTTGTTCCAGCTGTTTCATTGTAATTTTATAGACTATATAATTATATATTTCACTTCTTTTATCACTATTAGTGTTCAATCTATCCATATGCAGCAGTTTGGCATCATCTAGAGAGCCTGGATCCTCTCTGAGCCTGTTAATGTCTGTCATCCATGCAGCACGGTTGACTCTTAACCTTTTTAATCGGTGGCTT
>NW_027176828.1:100000-120000 GCF_023349555.1 Cebidichthys violaceus
TGACAACAAACCCACCGGCGACACGTAGAACTCACCGGAGTTTGATGCTCAGTCATTTTCTTTCCCGTGCGCATCATTAAAAACAGAAAACAGATGTTTCAATTAACGCTTCGCTTCATTAATAAAGTGTTTTGTAGAGCCAGTTCAAGTGGCTTCTACATCATAGTTATCTGAAATCTGACAACGTGGATTTATGATTTGCAGCCTGAATCAAACATGTCATTGCCAAGAAATGGTTTTATTAACTTCCTGCTCTGTTTACTCCTCGCTAGCCCCTCCCAAAGGAAGGAACCGAAGCCACTAGACATTTTGAATTTGAAAAGCCTTGCTAAGGGGGGGGGGGAAGCAGATAGTGGCATATGGCGGAGAGGAGAGTTAAAGGTGGCGCGGGGCGGTTGGAGTCTCTTCAGTCAGTCCAACAGACACTCCGTCAGAGACAAGTGACCCAAACAGGACTTGGCAGCGAGGCGCCCGGGGACCGTCACTCTCTACCTCCAAACCTGCTCGGCTGAAGACGGACGAGACGCTCAACGGCCTTTTTCAGAGATCACCGCTACGGAGGCGTCAAAGCACCGTCCCTGTGTGTAAAATGGTCCCGCTCGTATTTATCAAACGTGTGTGCGTGTCCGTTTGTTTGTTTTTGGATTGGTAGATGACCATCGTATTGCATCATTAGCCCCGGGCCACGACTCCCCCCCCCCCCCTCGGGTTCGCCGTCTCTTCCGTGCTTTTGTGTAATTGCAGCAAATATTGACTTTGGAGAGGGCGACGGGTTTGTCTCTCTTGTCCGGCATCAAAAGGCCAGTGACAAAGCAATGTTCCTATAAAGAAAAACAATGCTGTTTTCCATGGCAGGGCTCTGGGAGTGGCAGGTGGTCAGTGAGAGTCTGCCGTGAAAAAAAACAAAAAAAAGCCACATCAGATGCACCTGTTACTGGACAAGACAGATTGGCTTGACTTGGCTTTACGAGGTCCCGAAGACATGACCCAAACCAGTGATGTTCCTTTGTGTTTCTGAGCCTCTGGTATTGTCTTCATCTCTGACTGAGCTCACCCAGTGTGTGTTCACATTATAAGGACACATTTGCCTGAGGATGCAACAGAAAGGTGTCGTTGCATGTGTGCGCCTGGTTTCTTTGAAGGCAAATGTGTTAAGAGCAGGTGTTAACCACAGGTTCTGAAGAGTGAAGCTTTAAAGCTGCATTCTCTGTAATAACCACCAGGGGGCGACTCCTCTGGTTGTATAGAAGTCTAGTCTAAAATGACTCTACTTCTCTCTTGATTTATTCCCTCAGTAAACATTGTAAACATGAGTTTATGGTCTCAATCTCTAGTTTCAAGTCTTCTTCAACACAGCATGATGTTCATTTAGTACATTATGGTCCATTTAGAGTCAAACAGACCATAAAGCAGGGGATGCTTTAGGGGCGGGGCTAACTTGTGACTGACAGGTAGCTACAGCTACCGGAGCCGTATACGTCTCTACGTCACTCCTCCGCATTCCAAATAAGAACACTTCCCGTTCACCGGTTGCAAAATTGTTGAACTCGAGGCTTCACAACCGCAGCCCAACAACCAACGGGTGATGTCACGACGACTCCGCCCACTTCTTATATACAGTCTGTGGTTGAGAAGGGTTAGCTCGTCGATAAAGACGTTAGTCTATGTCGGGCTCTGACAGGCAGCCCACCTCACGTAACATTTACTGAGCTAGGCAGTAGGTTACACACTGTAGTATCAGTTGCCCTTTATAAGACAGGGCTTCATTCAAGCGCATTTGTGTGACAATATTTGCCTTTATCCTAACAGGATATGTAAATGCATGTAAATTAGCAGCCATGGCGCAGTATGAGTCTTATGCTACAACTTCCTGCTCCTACTGGATGAAGAAAAATTAAACGGCACTTAAAGTCAGAGCTGCTACTTGTGAACTCGGTGCAGAAGCAGTCGTCTGAAGTCACACGACGATTAGCTATATATTTGCCTTGATTTAGTTAAAAATAATACATACTATCGTATAATAAAACCTGTTCTGCGTGTAAATTGAGGTCGAAATATGTCTCCGTGTTGTTTGGTAGCTGGTGATGCTCAACAATCTCTGAAAGTTATCTTCTCCGCGCAAAAGTTATTTGGTAAAACGTTAAAAAAATAAATAAATAAATGCCTGAAAACATGCGGAGGCTGCACTGCTGAGAGTTAAATCATGCGCACCTGGAACGCTTGGAGGTCGGATATTTAAATTGATAGAATTGCGACCTCCGAGTTGTCTTACTCTCAGGAATTTATATTGTTCCTTCTCATCCCGTCAGCTCCGGGGAGAAGCAGCGCTGACTGACTGCTACTCTTAACTCCACAGCTCTCCACTGTCAAGCTAATTGGCTGTATGCACCCTTGTTTGGGTACAGTGTGTGTGTGTGTGTGTGTGTGTGTGTGTGTGTGTGTGTGTGTGTGGCTTCCAGCCGTTTGCATTATTGCCACCTTTCTTAATATAGCCGGCAAAAGATTACGCAATTATGGCACGGTGTCAAAGTGATGAGGGGAGACTCTTTACGCGTGATTCTCCCTCAACTGAATTGTTGCAGCGCCACAGGGCTCGATGCAGCCAATTAGATTACGGCGTGATCGTTATTAAAATGCCAAACGCCGTGGTGTGTTAAGAACGTTGTTTATTTGGAAAACGAGGAGGGAAAAGAGTCACTTCATCTTCAGGTTCGGGGACTGACGGATTCGCCGCCGGTTTGACAATTGATCCCACAACAATCAATCCGGCTGACCTTTGACCCCGAAAAATGTCAAGGCTCGCATGGTGTCCAATGACCATAGAGAGAGAGAGAGAGAGAGAGAGAGAGAGAGAGAGAGAGAGAGAGAGTTGACATTTGATTCAAGTATTGATTGTTTGTATACTTGTGTCTATATAACCGCACAACAGAAGGATTCAGGCAGCTGCAGCAGGACAATGATGGAGGATAACAAACCCTGTTTGTTTAGAATCTGTACAGTATAATTCTACAGTTAAAACTCCTGTTTGCTCACCAGCCATTTTAGCTCCCGCAGCTCCTGCCCACACTCTTTCCTGTCCTGTCTGGCTGTTGTTGTTTTTTTTGTTGCCACATCGCACGTGTAGATTTTTGCATGGCTGGTTCTGGTTCGACCGCACCATTAGTTTAAGGAATCGCCTGATTTGAATTGCTCTGGAGAGACGATGGCGAACGATAAACAAGCTTCTCGACAGGAGGTCTCGCTGTGCTGCCCCTCTCTTTCTGATGGAGCCGGCAACTTCGTGGGCCGATCATGCGGCCGCTACCGTAAACACCTGCGGTTACAGAGCCGTGTTTCCTCTGCTGAGCCTTTTATTTCCTTCATGAGGAACACCCGGAGTAAATCAAATAAAGCTGTGTTTAAGTGTAATCCACTGTTAAAAGTGCTATTCAGTTTAATCCTCAGGTTAGTTTCAGGTGACTGATGCACAAAGAGCTGTGGTTCCCTACACTTAAGTGTTTCATTACTAAGTTTACTTTGGTTTACTTTTCATCATGAGATTTCTTTACATTGTCGTCAAGCTGAACGGGTTGCCATTTTTAGAAAATGGCAACCCGTTCTTGGCCTTTCAACCACTTTTTAACGTGTAAAAATTAGAGACAGCAAACAGTCAATTGTGCACCAAAAAAAAAAAAATACATCTCTTTCATATTTGTTGCATTAGTGATGTTTAAATATTGCTGGCACAGTCAGAACTGGAACCACACAATGCTGCTGCTGAAGTGCGTTCGCTGGCGTCTGCAGACCGCGGTGAAGCAGAATGAAGACGCTCACCTGTGTGGTGAAACGTTTGGACTATAGCCAACGTCACAAACAAATGATTCAGCCGGCGAAGAACCAGAGGAACCTGAACGTAAAGCTGGATGTGAACCGTGTCCACCGAAGTCGGTTTCTTTGTTGTGAAAATGAGATTCGGTGACTTCTTCACCCTCTTGTGGAGCAGGAGCGTGAGCCTCTCTGACTTTCTTTACTTATTTATCGGCTGGAGTGGTCCCAGACCTTTTCTCTTCGACGCGACGTCTCGTAAACGTGCTGCTGAATGTTTTACGTTGTACATGCTGCGTGTTGCTGTTGTCTGTGTTGGTGTTGCACCGACCTTTTTAAATCTTCACCTGCTTCTCCCTCAACTCATCCACAATTCAGAACACGGACGCCGTGTTGTAATCTTTAGCCAATTTTTCAATCTTCTCTCTTCCACGGAGTGCACCTCTTCTAGTTGTCTCTCATCAGGCTGTAGACATTATACACAGCACACCCTTCTGTGTGTGTGTGTGTGTGTGTGTGTGTGTGTGTGTGTGTGTGTGTGTGTGTGTGTGTGTGAGTGAGAGACTGTTTGTTGACATTACTTGCATTGAGACTAAATTGCGACGGCGACACTTTAAAAAGCTCACTGAATAGGAAGCGTTTGAGGAGCATATTTTGTGCAACAGTGACACTGAATGAAGGAAACGCTGATGCTCACACCATGTTGATTGGGGGAGATGCTGCACGTTTCGCACACACACACACACACACACACACACACACACACACACACACACACACACACATTTGCATTATAATGGAATGAATACATTGAGGCTAAACAAGGTCACAGCGGCGTCTCCCTCTCTCCTCTACATCCATAACAGGTCTTCTACTTGACTTTGGTGTGTGTGTGTGTGTGTGTGTGTGTGTGTGTGTGTGTGTGTGTGTGTGTGTGTGTGTGTGTGTGTGTGTGTGTGTGTGTGTGTGTGTGTGTGTGTGCGTGCGTGCGTGCGTGCGTGCGTGCGTGCGTGCGTGTGTGTGCGCGTGCGCTGTTGTCTTCCAGATTGTATTTCTCAAAGGCTCAATGATCAATCTGAAAGCAAAGATATCAGACACATGGTAGGAGTTATTTGTTTACATAATGTCTGTGAACATGAGAAAATAAATCTGTCTTTTGTTTTCAGTTATGCTCAGATGAAAAAAAAAACACACAATGTTGTTGTTGTTTTTTTGTCAAACTTTGTAATATAAATTGATGAATCACCGATTGGGGGCTTTAATTAAGCAGCTGGAGTTTAAATACTGGTGGTGGCCCTGAGGTGCAAAACACAATCAAAGTTCATAGAACAATGGAATAAATCAGAAATATTAGTAGTTGAATGTTGTTGTGAATTGCTGTGCTTTGCACTTCTCTGATGATTCGGACGTCGTCCACTTTTATGACCCGTGGTTCAACATCTTTGGAGAAGATGCCTTCAGAGACTTGATTTCACTGCATGACCTCGTTTAAATACGAGTGAACATTCCACATGTTCTTACCAAGGCGATGTTTATGATTTAGATTGATCACGAACGCTCCCTCTACAGGCCCCTGGTATGTTGTAAATAGATCCAAACTTGACTGTGGTAAAGTTTTGAGAGTCTTATAGGTGTACTGGAACCTGAGTTCGGCTTGGTTCGCCTAACATGGAACTCTATTAGGCTGAAGACAGTGGTTTAAACACACCCTGTGCGTGGGCTACAATAGAGAACAATGACTTATTACCTTTGGATTTCATTTATTCCCCTTACTGGGGAATGAGAAACATTAAATAACAAGCAACCCAAGTTCTCTCAGTGAGAATATGAGAGTGTGTGTGTGTGTGAACTGGAATAAGCCTCAGTCACCCTTTTGTTTCCTGTATGGGAAACATTCCAGCATTGCCTTCCATTTTTAATGGCATTTGGCAGAAAACGACATTCTAACTTTCGGAAACTCTTCTCTCATTTAAAACAGACTCAGGGAAAAATAGGAGTTAACCAACCCACAGTTCCTCCGAGACGTTGAATCGAGAACCTTTATTCAGTACACTGGAGGAACCTTCTCTCTCTGTAATCGAGAAAACACCAAAGGCAATCGGAGAAACGTGGTGTTGTACTAAACTAACTGTGTTCTGTTATTTCATCAAGCAGCTAAAACACGCATCTCTTTGGCAACTCTAATGTTGGTGATTACCATCAAAGGCAGCTCTATAATCTTGGCATTTATTGCTGCATAATATACTGTATGGCTGGCAGCTGGAAGCCTTGATATCCCACTTGATTGCTTGTCTTACAGAAAGCTGGACACACGGTACATGGCAGCTATTGGACATCTTCTATAAACTGTATCGATAACCTTTTAAATGAATGTTGATGAGCTCATCTGCTGTCACTGAGGCGCTGTATACTCTTGGTGCTTGGGGGGTGGGGGTGTCCCCACTGTTTGCAATTTGTATTATTAATGCTCATTTGCGCTATAAAATATTCATAGATGCACCCCTGGCATTGTTTTCTTTACCCTCTATCTCCAAGGGTATCCCACCTACATGCTGTATAGTAAGCAGTACAGATTGTCACTCTGGTGGTGGGTTAGGTTAACACTACAAAAAAACATTACAACACAACTCAACTGCACTCAATTAAATTTTTTGAGGTTTTTGAGCCGGTTTTAAACGCGTGATGAATGTTGTAAACTGAGACAAAACAAAAATGCAACAAAACTACTTGGTTATGTTGAGTAAAACGTCATGGTTTGGCTCAATAAGCACGTCTGTCAGTCATTTAAAGTGACTACAAGGAACTTTCATTTCGTGTTGATTTTGGCGGCCCCTGTGGACGAAAGCGGTAACGTTTCCTTTTTTTAGAAAACCTCTCATTTTACTGCAGCAGGTTCCGACAGTTCGACCCGGTGAGTAGCTCTGTAGAAACGGCTTCTCGCTTACTTATGTAGGGCATACAGAAGCATTATTGTATTATAACCAGTAACTTTAAGTCACAGACGTAAATTGGGTCGAAAAAGCGTTTGTTTGACCCATACGTCCATGCCGGCCTCTTCCCTACATGGACATTGCACTGTATGGCGTCTTGCACTGTCTAAAAAATAAAATTCTATACCAATTAATTAACATAGTTTTGCAACTTCCGGCGACATTTGGTGCGGGCTTTAGCGTCTTCCAATCGAATAAGAGGTCGAGACGGCGTCGCTGCAAAGACGAACCCGAGCAGAGAAAGTGAAAACAGGCTCACAGGGAGAGACGGATGGACAACGCGTCCCTCGTCTCTGCAGAGCAGACGGATAGCCCAGACAAAAACCCGGTGTATGCACAGTTGACAGATCGGTCTGGATGGGAACATGAAATATTTAGCCGCGGTAAATGGAACAAGGATGCAGTAGGTTGTGTTCTCTTGTCAAGCCGTGACGGTCTTGACTGTTTTCATTTGCATCCATTACGTTTAACGTTACCGGTGGCACCGGTCCGTCCCGTCACTCCCAGGCCCTCTTGTGTGTCGCTTCCAGGTCCTAACCAACGCCTGGGTGATCGGCCATGACACGTGCAGACAGATGGGGAATACGGGCTCACATGAACGACCGATGGAAGGAGTTCAGTGTCGCCGCGTTTGATGGAACTGTGAGCGATTCCCGTCCCCGGTCTCATGGATGACACGGCGATGTCTGTACTGACTGCTAATGTAAAGGCACACACACACACACACACATGGGAATATGCTCAGAGCGAGTGATGCAGTATATAAAGGGCGAGGGACTATTTTTTCGGTCGGTGGGAAGGAAGGTGGATGACTTTCAACCAGGAGACGGATGTTCGAGAACATGTTTTTTTTTTTTTTTTTTTTTTAGCGTTTAAGCTACTTTAGTGACGTTTGTGACGTCTTTTTCGTACTTTTGGTTACGTTGTTTACATTTCACTTTGTTTACATACTTAAGGTTCACATCATTTGTTTTACTTTAGGGCATTTTTAATCTTCCATATCTATCTGCCGGGGGTGCTTTAAGCCAGATTTGAGTCCTCATCTGTGTGGATTTCACTGCAGCTCTAACTAACTCAAGCACCTTGAAGCACCGGGGACTCCATGAGTGACGGAAATCAGAGAAATAAGTTGAAAACGGATCAATTGACCCGTGACCCGTCTGCGACCCAGTTGGCTACAGGAGTGGGAGTAAAAACTGTAGATGTTTGTCCTGAACCTAAACTAAGAGGCTTTGTTGCTTGAACCCTATCTTTGTTTCACGGTAACGACGTGGCGTGAAATGCTTCATCGTGACACGCGGAATGTCCTGATCACGACCTTATTAGGTTGTCATTCTTTTTTTGCTCCTTGTCTCTTCCACTCTCTTTTATTTTGTTAAATTGATTTCTATACAGGAACCAGACTCCTCACCGCTGAACAGCGTGACGTCCTGCTGTGTGCGTCTCTCATGTCAATTGATTCCTGTGGTATCTGATCGTATGACACGTTAATCCCCTAAATGTATTCCTGTTCATAGATCCTCGTGAGCACACACACACACACACACACACACACACACACACACACACACACACACACACACACACAGATGCGTCACCGACCGGCCGATGGAAGCGATTGCAGACATCTTGAGGGTCTGTTATTTTCCTGCGCCGTACTCCAGGAGTCCTCGGTGTGTGTTTGTTGAAGGTCGAGGAGATGTTCCAGAACAACTTTTAGTCTTTCTCAAAGTTGAACATGAAATCTCACCCCTGTTCAACAAATGCTCAATATTTCATGCGTTTTCTGTTTCTCTCATGGGGGGGAAACAAAACAAAACACCGTGGTTCCACTGTCGACAGGAGACTTTCAGTGCTTCACATGCACTCTCCCCTGTGGAGCTGACTTGTAAACAAACAGTTTTGTTTCCATTTCAGTGTTTCTCACCAACATTGCGCCGTGTATATTCTTGAGCTCTAACAAAAATATGAAATTAAATGATTTCCTCATCAAAGAGCTGGAGTTGTCAGCAGGTATGTGCTCTGTGGGTCCAAACAGAAGAGGCATCTGCTCATGAATATCACACGGCTTGATGCTTCACCACTTTACTTATCTGACTCGGCATTAACTCGCTGAGTCGAGCTTTATTTTCAACCGTGCTTTTTGGCTGCCAAAGATTATGAAAACCAGATAATTGAGAGAAAACGATCATTTTGTCTTGTGTTATGAATCCAGCGCACCTCTTCTGCTTTACGGCGGCGTGGTTTAGCCCCGCTCTGCGAGGGCGGATCCCCTCGCGGGTCTTCTTTCCGGTGACAGTCGGCCATTTTGCTCGTGGCACATTTCCTCCGCGGCGGTGGTCTGCCGCGACCGGCTCTAGGCCAGCCTGAAAAAGCCCAACGTGAAGGGGGGGGGGCTCGTCGTCTCCAATCATCAAGCCCACCTGGTTCATCTTGAATCACGGACCCCGTCTCATCTACCATTGCAGCGTGGTGACATTCAATATCTATGCAACGAATGAGTTTATGATTGGTGGTTGATTACAAGTTCTTCATTTAGCCTTTTTTTTTTTTGCATTTTGCTCTCAAAGTGCACGGATGCATTTAAAATGTACAAAATGTTCTCCTTTTTAATACACGATGCTTTCAAAGTCAATAAGTAATTATGGTAAAATATCGTGATCTCAACATTCACCAAAATAATTAATAAAAAAATAATGATTTTTGTCAACCGGACCCACCTGGAGTTGTCTCCTGCAGTGACTGCTGCGGTGGTGGGATCCGGCTTCAGTTCATTCAGGTTATTATCTTGAACATATGCAGATATTAGTTCAGGAATGAGGATCATCATTCATTGTCCTTCATGATCCCAACTGTCGCTGCAGAACACCAGCTTTCCTGCGTTGGCGTTTCCTTTCTCCTCCCCTGACGTCTCTTGAGTGACTCGTGTCAGATACGACCCGCCCTCTTGACATTCGTCGTGGTAAAATGACTCGTGTAACTCACCCACCCTTTCACACACACCTATCCCCGGAGGAGATAGGAGCTCCTCCGGTTCCTCCTGGAGGAGCCGGGGCGATCAAACCGCCAGTCTTTGGTTGTAAGACGACACATGCCACACATGCATGCGCTGCTTCTGGTCTCTCCCAGGAACCTGGTTCCTTGCATGTCAATCTATGGTCCATGTGTGACTCTGAAGACAAATTCAAGCACAACTTCCCGCATCTCAGCAGCTCTGTGTGTGTGTGATTGTGATAGTGTGTCTGTGTGTGTGTGTGTGTGTGTGTGTGTGTGTAAGTAGGTGCTGCAGCTGTTGAGACTCCATCAACTGATTTATCAGGTCTGAAATGAGCGTCAAATAGCAATCTGTCCAGTTCTGAGTGGCGCTCCGTCCACCGGCCTATTTATAAGTCCGTCCGTCCGCGTCTCTCTCTCTCTCTCTCTGCCTTCATGAGCAGTGCTAAAGCCCCGTCTGCCTTTTCTGTCTGCCCGTCTGTTTATCTTTTCATCTGCCAGTCCGTCCGTCCAAACCGTCGCTCTGTTTATCCACCTGTCTTTCCATCTGTCTGTCTCTGTCCAATTATCATATCTGGCTGTCAAGTCGCGCAGTCGTCCTGCTTTGTTCGCGCGGTTCGGTAATCACTGTGGCTGCATTGTGCGAATCAGTATTTTCCAAGCACCTCTTTTATCCTTACGGCTCAATAACGTCTTTGTTATGTAGTATTTATTCGGGGGGATTTTTAAGGTCTGTGCGTATGAACAAAACTAGGTTTAAAGGAGGCATGACTCTAAAACATATGTAAGAATCTTAAGAGAAAGATGTTCAGTATTTTCCCTCAATTTACTTAAAAGATAACCACAAAGTTATGTTACATTTCAACAATAACCCAATATTATTTCATCAGTTGCACCCTAAGGAGCTTATTTAAAGGGAGATGTCACGTAAGGGTCGATATTAATATCTTTTAATTCATTTCCTCAACCTTTTCTGCCGCACTGCTCGACTCCTGACGTGTTAATTAAGTGTTTTTCCTGCACACTAGCAGAACAAGCTCCTCATCAGTTGCAGCTCCTGTTGAAAGTGCTGGAGTTGTTCCTGGTCAACTCGCACTTCAACAACCCTGCAGGTTCATTAAAACCAGTCGAAGGCTCCTGCTGTGATTTCATCAAGAAGTCAGCTGTCGAGTCCTTCAAACCAAAAAGTTGTGTGGAATAATTTCCCCTAATGATGGCGGGAAGTTGAGGGGCGGAGCTATGTAGAAGAAGCAATTTCATGTTTTTCTTATCTTGACCTAAAATGTAACTTTAAGTAAGACTTCTCGACTATTGCTTTCCAGCTGAAAAGATTCTTTCTATTTTACTGCATTCAAATATTATATTATTATATATTATATATTATATATATATATATATATATATATATATATATATATATATATATATATAATATTTGTATATATATTTTGTATTTTTTAAACTGCTGAAATTGTCCCAATCGTGAGCTCTGAGTAAGATTTCTGAGAAACCAGAACAAAAAGTGAAAAAATTAAATAGTAATAAAACATAATCTGGACATATGAGCTGTTTTGAAATGATGGTTTGCTCCTCAGCCTTGATTCAGAACAACAACACAACAGCTTGCTCCACCACAGTGTTAACACTTTTTTTTAATCTTCCGTTTTGTTCATGTTGCTCAACCTGTTATCTCCAAAATGTCCCCAGTAGCCTCGGCGCCACCCTTTTACCCCTCAGCGATAACTTCTCCTCTGCATGTCCTCCGTCTGCCCCCCCCCGCCCCGGCTCGGCTGCATCTACTTGTCACCATATGTGTCTCGCCCCCCCCCTCGCCTCTTATGCTCCAAGCCTGTTCTTGCCTTTTTGCCAGCGAAGCTCTAAGTTCTAAATACTCACATCTCCGTCTCCCTACATGTTATGGATCTGTGAACTACGTGAGCATCAATAAAGGAAGTCTCACTGCAGTCTGACTGTGAGCTTCCTGTTGCACCGCCGGCTTTGGTGCGAGTTCTTCTGGGTTTTGCGTGAAGCGCCACATCTTTATTTAACACTTAGTCACTTCAGATGCAAAGACGGCCCATCTGCAGTACGGTGCAAGTGTTCATTTTTCTATTTCATTTATTTGTTGGCCCATGAAAACACAATATTGTTAAGTACTGTGTATGATATGTACACAGAGACAGTTACATATATATATATATATATATATATATATATAGACACACATATAGACACTTTTACCTCCACGTGTTGGTTGTGCAGGAGAGGTAAGAAGCAGATTTGTGTGTGTGTGTGTGTGTGTGTGTGTGTGTGTGTGTGTGTGTGTGTGTGTGTGTGTGTGTGTGTGTGTGTGAGAGATCATCACACTCATACAGTAGTACATTGCCTCAACACAAATAATGGCTCACTTCTAATCTCTTTCCCGCTAACTCTTTTTTGATTTTTTTGAAATTTTAAAAAATTTTGAATTTTTTTTTTTTAAATTGATCTAAAAGCAGATCAATTTAGATTAATGTGAATCTCAGAGTCAAAGCACCTCTCTACGACATTCGTAGCCTTACTGTAGCAGCAGAGAACTCTTGTCTATGTAATACACCTGACTGGAAAAATAACGGGACAACCGGTAAACGTGTTGCTGCCTTCGGAGTCTGTTAAAGAATGTTTGCTACACCGGGGGAACAGCAACACAATGTAATACATGTCTAAACAGCAGATGATGTGCTGGCCACGAGGCACATGCACTGTTGACCTTACAATTACACGTCACCCTGTTCAGTAAGCAAGCAATTCAACCATAACCCGACACACACACACACACACACACACACACACACACACACACACACACACACACACAGCTTCATGAATTACTTGAGCCAGAAAAGGAGAGCTATTCCAGCTGTTGCCTGCCTACCTTCTCCTTCTCATTATTGGAAACAGCAGTTGCATATAGGAATTTTCTAGATCAATGACCAAAGTAATGACATGGCCTTACAGACATCGAACAATCTACTGCAATGTACATCTGGGGTCGATGTTGGCAATGTTACAAAAACCATGAACACACAAAGAGAGAGAGAGAGAAAGGGAGACAAATTGTTTTGGCTCCCAGAGAATATTCTAACCCTCCTAAGGTATAAGCGGTCCTCCCAACCTGTGAAGTCTTCCTCAGTGATCAAAAAGGACGAGTCTATGTAGCACTGAGATCTAGTTGAGCCCATTAGAAGCTGAAAACCTCACACCACCTCGATGCTTTCAAAGATGGTGTAAAACACACTGGTGGAGCATCACCAGTCGAGTCTGAAAAATGTGATGCCGATGCTGAAGTGCCTTAAAGCTGCATTCTCTCTAATGACCATCAGGGGGCGACTCCTCTGGTTGCATAGAAGTCTAGTCTAAAATGACTCTACTTCTCTCTTGATTTATTCCCTCAGTAAACATTGTAAACATGAGTTTATGGTCTCAATCTCTAGTTTCAAGTCTTCTTCAATACAGCATGATGTTCATTTAGTACATTATGGTCCATTTAGAGTCAAACAGACCATAAAGGAGGGGATGATTTAGGGCGGGGCTTACTGTGATTGACAGGTCGCTGCCATGCCGTTGTCCGGTCTAACAGTTGTCCGTGTCTTCATCTTAGAACTTTAAAAATGTAATTCAGTGTACTTAGCACCACCCTCTTGTGTCACTCCTGGTTTCAAAAACCAAGATGGGGAAAGCCAAAATGAAAAAGTTGAGGCTGTAGTTCACAAACTAATGGGTGACGTCACGGGGGCTTCATCCACTTCTTCTATACAGTCTATGAGTATGACACGTGTCAAAACACCAGCATCCAATTGTTTCTCATCAATCCAAAAAGATTCTCATCTTTTCCCCCGCAGAGACGGACGCCGCGTTGCTGTTATGAGTTTGATACTTTGACACAGGGTTTGTACAGAGACTATCTTACCAATGGTGTCAAACTCACCCAGATCAGTGAGACGTTACGGACATAAAGCCCCCCTGTTCCTTCTGCCAGTCCCCTACGACACGAAAAGGCAATATATATATATATATATATATATATATATATATATATATATATATATATATATATATATATATATATATATATATATATATATATATATATATATATATATATATATATATATATATATAGTTCAATCAGGAGAGACGGGTCGGGTGAAGAGAAGATGATTGTTTGTTATTAACGGATGATACGCGATGATAAAGTCTTGACAGAGCTCGGCGCTTGGAGACTCTACAGGGAGATTTGTAATTGAGGGGCGTCTGCCCTGAGCAGCAGCAAGATAAAATCTCCCCCCCCCCCCCCCCTCTCTCTAAGAAGGTAGAGAGGCGATCATGTTTAAAAAGAGAGCAGCAGCAGGGTGATAGATGATAGGCTAACGGTGCAGTTGAGTCGTTGTGCCGTTGGACAGAAGAGACCAGCTGATCGGAACAGCTGATATCATGATTGACATGACAACAATGACGGCAAGGAAATTAGAAGTATGGCAGATGTGTGAGAAATAAACTATACGGGCCTGAGCATGCAAAAAGTATAGTCTTCCTGACTAAACTTACGCTAGAGCTTCATATCCATGAGATATCCATGAAAAAGCCCAAAAAGCTGTTTTCCTAATCAGCTTTTTGCTTGAATCAGGGAGGGAGTTGTCCATCAAAGCTGATCAAAGGATTTATGGAAAATGGCTAAAATTAGGCGCTCGTATCCTTTTATGAGAACCAACAGGCGCAAAGTGCCACCCCCGGGCCCAGCAATATGAGAAGGAAGAAAAAGACCCAGGACATTGCAAGGTCAAGAATGGAGGATAATAGCCGGAGAGAATGAAACGACGGCTCAGGCTGCAGAGCAGAAATGCGTGTTCTGTTACACACGGCCTCTGTAATGGAGAGAGGTGGGAAGCCTGTGTGTCACATTTTCACCTTCTAGCCTATACTGGATAAGGGCTGCGGAGCGCTGAGGGCGGGGAGGATTCATTTTTAGACGAGACACAGCGATGCGGGCTTCAGATCGACTTCATCGACTGCACCGGAGCGGCTGCGTCGGGTCGAAACAGATAGAATGACGACGCCGGGCCGAGAGAAGGTTATTGAAAGGTTTCAGACGGCTGCCGGGAATCCTCTGCTAATGACTGCAGATGTTCCACATCATCTACACGTCAAGAAACACTGCCTGCTCCCAACTGTGAGACTGTGTGGAGAAAGAAAAAATGAATTGTGTGGTGACATGGACACCTTTTGAGATGTTGAAGAGCTTGATAAGCATGTTAACCAGTGTAGTTTCTTTAAGCTTTATTATGTAAGACATTGACCCAACAAGCCGTCTATATAGCTTGAAATCCCCCTCAGAGTATTGATTATAGAGGTATTTAGAGGTATTTTTGTAGGCCAACCCGGGTGTTCAGCGAGATAATGAACACCTCTTTTATGATTTTTAAAGTATAAATTCAATATCCAGAAGTAGGGATGTCAAGATACCAGAATGGTAGCCAACACCAGTGAAATTCCGCAATCCTCGATACCCAATTTGAAACCACGGTAAAAGCCTAAAACAGAAGAATAAACACTTTGAGTGTTAATTCCCGCTCTAATACCTTTTTTATTCTGCTGTGAAAACATCAGTCACTCCTTTTAAACAACCATATTTATTCAGGTTTCTCTCCAAAAAAGATTACATTTGAACACATCATGATAACGTTATAATTTATCTTTGCCTGGGACTCTTTTTTTTTTTTACTGACCAGAGCTTGAACGCATCATAATGAAACTCAACGCAACCTCCGTTATTGTTAGCTATGCTGTTCACCGGCTGCTAACGGCTAACGTGAACTAGCTCTCCTCTCCTGCCAATTTCAACACGGAAAAGCTACATTTCTACAATGTAGCTTTTATCAGGGAAAAATAGTGAGCGTCACCGGCGTTATTGTTGACCCCCCCCCCCCCTCCATACCTGCGTAACTGTAGAAAAGCACATACGGATTTGTTACAGAAGAGCTATCACTGGACTTTAAGCTAACGTTAGCATGAGCATAAACACAACAAGGCTGTAAAGGCAAAGCACAATATCTGTACTGTCTCTTTAAGCCACTCTATTAAGACGTGAACGCTTTAAAATTCACGAGTCGTAGTAACTGATGTATTTTACATCGTAGAACAAAACGTGAACAAAATTCTGTGTTAACCACAGACCCTATTTTACTCCTGTTTCATCTATTCACTCCGGGGTTGTCAGCTGGAGGGCAAAATCTCTCCAGCTATGGCTAACCAGGAAATATGAATTATAAAAGTGAGCGTGTGGCCCGTAGATGGTTAGATATTGCATGTAGATACTGAATATATCTGACTAATCATCTGCCATGATAACCTCATCTGAAATACCTCTGCTATGTGGTGGTGCTACGCAGCAGAGTGCACTTAATGAGTGAGGCTTATTCAGTAACTGCATTAATAATGAGATGAGATGCATCAGGTTAACCACCTGTTGTTGCAACACTGGCTGAAGTAGCTGTTGCGGGATGATTTGTTTATCGCGCCATTAAACCTGGTGTTCTCCGTAGCCCGAAGAACAAACGTGGAGGCCAAGCTAATTAAAGACCCCAGTGTCTATAGTCGCTGTGATATTAATGAGGCTGGAAGCTTCCTGGCTGCTGGTGCCAAGAGAGATGGAGAGGAGGAGGAGGAGGAGGAGGAGGGAGCAAAGGTCAGAAGAGGAGGGGCCAGGAGGAGAGAGGAGAAGCAAGACTATGGGTCTGTAGATGTTGATGTTGAGCTGTAAAGACTTTTAAAAGCAGCCTCTATTATATTCTCTTTATCTCTCTCTCTCACACACACACACACACACACACACACACACACACACACCTGCCCTTTTACTTTTACAACACACACAATTTCTGAATCTGAATCTGAAAATCAAGATAAAAAAACGCCGCCGATATCTTTGTTATTCAGTCCCATTAGAATCTGACTTTAGTTTGCAGCCAAATGTTTGCTGCTGAAAATAATCCAATTTATTTAAAGCTGATCAATCGTCGGCTCAGCGGGGGGGGTTATTTCATTTGCATGAATTCTTGCAGGAGCAACATCAAAATTCCTGGAGAGACCGTTTTTATTTCCAGCAGGACGTCCACGTCTCAACCAACACCTACTTCATACGCACAGAACAAAATCCCTTATCTATCGTTACATTAGTCTAATCATCTCCTGTAGGATGTCTCAGGCTTTCGAATGGATGAAGATAACGTCAACGTCCCGTCATGTAGGCTAAAGCACCTAATCAGAGTTCTGATTAACTCCTTCAGTGCCACAGGGTGATGGACGTTTATGTTTTTATTTGTTAGTCATTAAAAGGTTTTTGTTGAAATTTTTTTGTGGTAAGGCTGTGGACAGATTTTTTGTTTTGCTGTAGATATGCGTTCTGGTGTGGCTCAAGGAATATTTTTGTTTTTTTAAATTCCGTTTCTTTATCAACTCCTTTATCTGTGTGTCTTGAGGTGTATCGAGGTCCAGTGTCTGTGAATGTAGAGAGTTGTGCAGCCTTGGCTCTTCAAGGTGAAAAAGTGTAAATGGAATGCGTTTATTTCTCCCCCCCAAGTTTTCCAGAAATCCAATCAGTGGTGTTGCAGATAATTGTGTGTGTGTGTGTGTGTGTGTGTGTGTGTGTGTGTGTGTGTGTGTGTGTGTTTGCTGTAGCGTCACCGCTCCGAGTGCCTGGAGTGTTGGAACAGCAGGTACCGCTTTGATTTTAATCCCAGTCGGCGAAGGGAGGCGTGCGCGGACAAATGCACGTCACTGTAAATTGGATGATCCTCCAAGAGAACAGGCCATGATGTAAAGACATAAATGTTAAACATGATGCATATACACCTCGGAGCAACAGGAGGAGCGTGTGTGTGTGTGTGTGTGTGTGTGTGTGTGCCGAGATAGTTGTGGGTGGAGGAGCTTTGAAGCTGATCCAAAGTGAAGAGGGGAAGAGGACAGAGGTGACGTTCCCGTCGCCACCCGGCAAAACCGAGAGGTCCGTATTCTGCCGCGCTGCGCGTCGCCCACGCATAATGAGAATGGAACAGCTGGGGCTCTCCGTTCCCCTCTCTTTCCCTCTCGTTCCCTTCATCCCGCTATGTCCACTGCCTCCTCCTCTTCCTCTTCCTCCTCCTCCAACTATGAGCGCTCCTTCTGCTCCTTTTGTGTGGAGGTCGTGATGTAACAGCAGTGGTGTTTCTCTGAGCTCTCCAGGGAGAAACGCAGCAGGACCACCAATGAATCATGCCCTGCGCGTGTGTGTGCGTGCGTGTGTGTGTGCGTGTGTGCGTGTGTGCGTGTGCGTGTGCGTGCGTGTGTGTGTGTGTGTGTGTGGTTGTTTGTCTTTCCACCTATTACTTATTCTAGGGCTGTCCTCGACCAAAGAAATTCTTTCACATTCACGATTTTGTCGCCTAATTGATTCGTTGATTTATTCTTAATCTGTAAAACTTGAGTTTCTCCACAAAGAATCCCACAAAAGCACCTCTTTGAATATCGTGTTTGTGCTCATAGGTTTCATTCAAAATGGAAAAAAACGGACTCTGATCAACTAAAGAAATCGTAGTCAATTGAAGGCCAGAACGACAGATAAAGGCTAATCTCCAGTAATGTCATGGCCCTGCTTCTGCTTCTCTGTGCTTCCTCGCAGCATTACGCACCTCTGCTCTGCCATAAAAAAAAAAAAAAAAAAAAAAAAACAATAACTAAAATGACAGCTGACAGAAGCTTTTGTGGACAGAGGAGAACACATTATGTCCTGCACTGTAAGTGTCCAGTATTGACTTTCCATCTTGCAGAGCAGAGGAGCAGACGACGCCGATGTGCTGGATCGATGTCGACTTCTGACCTTATCAAGCGGATTGCGTATCGGCTGTAATGTGGTCGATGAAATACAGTTTCTTTGTCAATTTCATTACAAAAATGTCTTATTCCACTCGGCCGTGGTGGGCAGCAGACGAAGCTTTGTTATCTTACATCAAACTAAATTACTTAATTTGGCAATTTAGGAGATGATGAGGCGGACGACGGTTCGGACGTGGATCGTTTCCCCGTCACGTTTGTGTCCAGGTGTTCGGGTTGACGGCTCTCAAATGGATTAATGATCAGCCGTGATTGGGTTCTTGATTCCCACATAAATCTAAATGTTTAATCCGCTCCACCTTTATTGTTTTTTTGTTTTTTTTGTACATCTGGCTCTGCCCTCACTGGTGCTGCTCTCTCCACCAGCACACGCCAACGTACCACACCAGTGTGTGACAGTCAGCACAGCAGGGGGGGGGGGGAGCAACATGTGTCTCCATGGGAACACGTCACCAAAGGGATGCGCGTGCTGTGATGTGTGTGTGTGTGTGTGTGTGTGTGTGTGTGTGTGTGTGTGTGTGTGTGTGTGAGAGAGAGATCACACACAGATCAACAGGTAGTAATGACAGTAATTGGAACTATTAATTCTTCATGCGGTGCAGCAAAGAAATGTGAAGTACTAGAATATATAGTCCCAGCTGTGTGACACCGAGGAACTGAAATATGGGGGAGACAGAAAGTGTTTCGGGGGGGGTGGGGGTGGGTAAAAGTGCCCTTAGGTTCATTCTAATTGAAGTGGAAGGAAATGGGGGGCAGGAAGAACTTCTGCCTTTCAACCAGTTATTGACTCTAACAGGCCTCCACACTGACAGTCTAATTATATAAATCTCTGAAACGGGAAACAAACAAATTCTGCCGCAGGCACGGTGGAAATAAATATTTATTGCGGTGATGCAATCTGGAATCTGGACGTAATAAAACACTTGTTGGCTTCCAGCCTGTTTGTATTTATTACATTTGTGCCAGTGTTTTTGGAGCACATTTGCAGTATCATTTGTAAAATCACAAAAGAAAACAAACCCTGTGTGAATGCCATTACCTCTGAGGGGATCTGTCTCCTATGAATATCTATCCTGTGACTGGAGGTTCCTTCATTCAAACCATTTAATGCTCTATGAATGCTACAAAAAAAAAATCTGATTTAATTCTCACAGTCCCTGGTAAATATGCCGATTAATTACATTCAGTTTGGATTTGAATTTACAAGACATCACAATGGCATAATGAGAACGGAGCTTGTGCTTCAGTCGGTGTGTAATTATGGGTCGAGACAACAGCAGATGTTTGGAGTTAAGACTGTGGACA
>NW_027176828.1:122500-193252 GCF_023349555.1 Cebidichthys violaceus
TAACTGGTCAATAAGACACACATCCCACTGGTGGGAGCTTTGCATTGGTTAAGAACTTTTTAGTCTGCATTTTATTGTTTTAAAAAAAAAGAACTGAAATCATCAGTTTTAATATCTACAAATGTATTTTATCAGGTTGAAAGTAGGAACATTTTTATTTAAAAGTATGTTTGTTGGCTATGGAGTGTGTCACCGTTAAAATGTTTGATTGTTTCAATGTTAAAACGTAGCGAAAATTGAGAACATGTTCAATTAAAAGCTATTATGCACTGATCATTTTGCATATTTCTAATTTAATCATAATACTATTCACGAATGTATCTGCCTTTCATATTTAATATTCTTCTTTACTACTACCCTCTTTTTTGTTCCATGGTCCCTGTGATTAAAGAGGACCTGCTTTAATGAAGTCCATCCCACAGAGCAGCAGCAGCAGCAGCTTGACTGGTCATTGATTATGAAGTGCAACTTTAAAGACTGACTCAAGATAAGAGTAGGGAGATCGGAATCATTCATATTTTCAAATTTAATGATTTGACTTTGAAAATAACTTGTGTGCATACTTTATATGAATCCATAAATGTATTAACTTTTTTTGTATATGGAAAAAGTCCACAGTGGACTCTTCCAAATTCAAAATAGCTACTGTCATCTGAATGTTGCCAAAGCCTTTTCATTTGCTTCACTTCTTTGGGGATTGAGATTTAACAGAGGAGGTTGGGGAAGAGCAGAAATTGCTTTGAAGCATTTCTGACTGATGTCTTGGCTGAAATAGAGCCTGTTTCACAGCTGGACCTTTGAGACGCTTATGAAAGACGGGAGCCAAAACATCTCGGTCGCCCCCTGGTGGCCGGCTGCAGTATAAGGTCATAAACCCCGCCCCCCCTCCAACTAAAAAAATCAAACTACGCGTCAAAATAATTTTTTCTCAAAGATGGTTTCTGTCATTTAAAGGTAGTTCTCATCACGCTTATGTATGGTGTTCATTGTTCTGATGAGTTTGGGTTTGATTAGTTATTTGATGCTGTAAAAAGGGGGCGTGGCCTGATACGATTGACAGCTGCTCTGAGTGAAGCAGAATAGGGATCACCTGCGGACTTTGTTTTCGGGAGTTGTACGTAGAGCAGGAACACAGACAGGAGATGAAACTAAGTTTGATTTTACATAACAAGCTTGGTCACTGACCGTGTCGCTAGCTAGCTTAGCAAAAGTCCACTAAGCCAGCGCTAAATGACCCCTAATTTGAAGCCCTTCAAAATCACATTCAAGAGACAATTTGTCTAATTTCAGATTTGATTTTAGAGCAAACGGTGCATAGTTACAAACTAATTTCACTTCAGGTTGGTAGCAGACCACCTCAAGGTGTCATTCAGAGAGAACCAGGACATTCTGATGTAGCATTTCAAAATTGAAGCCCTTCAAAATCGTATGAGACTGCCGTCACTCTGTTAGTCACTGATCAACCAGAGAGGTATACAGTAGCAATTGGCTTCACGATCAAAGAAAGTCTTTGTATCACATCTAGACTTTAATTTAATTTCTTACACTTGAGTTTGTGTTCGAAAATTTTGAAACAAAGATTTCCATTTTGAACTACAAATGTACTTTGGTTGCATTTATCAGTCATCTGCCTTCTTGATTACCGATTATAAGTATCGGCCCTGAAAAACTATCCCTAGTGTTTGTTTGTGTGTGTGAGTGTGTTTGTGTGTGTGTGTGTGTGTGTGTGTGTAGCTTGAGTGTTTCTGTTCCTACCAGGTTGTACCTGTGGCTGCAGGCATTGCTTACAAGTCAGGAACAGTGAATCACTGTCATCGTTTTGGATCGTTCCTCTTTTATTCTCATCACTGGCTGCCTTGTTCCACCTTTTCCGCCCCACAAATATTTTGTTTTCCCTTAGGTGCATCATCTGTGTGTGTGTGTGTGTGTGTGTGTGTGTGTGTGTGTGTGTGTGTGTGATTGAGAGAGCACGTATCCCTGCCTGTGGCTTTTTTCTGTGTCTTTCCATGACAGCTGAATTGGTGGATCACTTTCCAAGGACTGAATTGTGAATGTAATAGGTTTCACGCCCTCGGTGAGGCATGGGGTCCGCCGGTTTGAGCAAACAGCGGGGCCTCCTTTGATGCTGGCCCCAGCATGAAACCAGGAACCAAGAGCCCTGAAGCCCATCATTTGGTTACTTCCCAGTGTGGTCCACCGGCTCGCTCAACAGTCCACCGGACGTCCCTCCACTTCACCCTCTGGATTTATAGCATCTTAAGGATTGACCGTTAGTTTCCAGGGACTCAACCGAGGCATCTTAAAGGTCCTTAAAGTGGACACATGTGACCCTGCCTGCAGCTTATTAAGCCCCAGGGCATGTTACTGGAATATATATATATATTATATCCAGCAAAATCAATCAGAAAGGGTAACTCATAATAAGTAGTAAAACAAACCTGAATACAAATGAAAACGGGTAAAGGAAAAACTTACAGACCATCACAAGGCTAAATAAAGTTATTTATATTGTATAAACATGTTTCAACCATATAAAAACCATAATGCAAGGATTAAACGTTTTCCCTTTGCACAGAGCCAAGCTAGCCCCCCCCCCCCCCCCCCCCCCCGCTTCCAGTCGGTATGCTAAGCTAAGCTAACTGGCCGTAGCCTTGCAGTATACGAAACAAACCGTGGTTTCGATCTTCTCATCCATGACAGTTAATAAGCGTGCCAAAAATGTCCATCTTTTCCCTCGACCAGTTAATTGGGTTCAGGTGTTCGTGATGGTATAGAATATCATCACACATCACATCACATCATCGTAGAACACCGTTTCATGCTTCTGTCTGCTACAGTCACTCACCATGAAGCACCTGGAACCATTAACGCACACAGAGAGAGTCTTTTCCCTTTGCAGTGAAAGAGCCAGTAATCATTATCCGGTGTGTGACTCGCTGGGGTTGACGGTGCTTTTGGTGCATCATGGCAAGTGTGTGTGTGTGTGCGTGCGAGTGTTTATTCATGCGTGTGTGTGTGTGTGTGTGTGTGTGTGTGTGTGTGTGTGTGTGTGTGTGTGTGTTTGTCAGAGCATGTTACAAGGGTAATGGGTTCTTACATAATTTCCATTTCAGCCCCTCTCCTCTCACCACCACCTGTAGCGTAAACCGAGGGGGATCGGAGCTCCTCTCTGAACTCTCGTCGCGAGTGGAAAAGGCCGTCTGTCCGTCCGTCCGTCCGTCCGTCCGTCCGTCCGTCCACGCCACGATGCGCTTCATCTTCTCAAGGGCATTGTGGGAGCTGTGGGGTCACGCCAGCAAAAGCTTGGGGGTAAAAATAAATTACTATTGATCTACTACTGCTTTCTAGAGGTGTGAGAGCAAGTCCGCACCAAAAAAAAAAAAAAGCACGCACACTCTTGTCGCAAATTCATAACTTGCGCACGCGCGCACGCACGCACGCACGCACGCACGCACGCACGCACGCACGCACGCACGCACACATGCAGCCTTTGTATTTATGTTTTCTGTGCACGTGAAGCCAGCAGGGTTTCTCATCGATTTGCAGGCCTCTGTGGTTGTCATAACCGGGGAGGCGATAAAAGGGCAAGAAAAATGCGCAGTTGCACTTCTGAAACACCTCTCTTTCATCCTCTGTTTCACCTTCACTGTACCCCCCCCCCCCCCCCAACGCATGATTTTTCAACCTCCGATGCACCGCTATAACCACACAGATGACGTCATAGAAAATGATACATAATTGATATTCATTCTGCCGCGTTAATCAAAGTTCATCTTTGAGGCTTGAAGTTGTTTCTGCTGTTCTTCGTGCGTCATGAGGCTCTCGGGCCAGAAGATTATTTTACAGACGTTTGTGGTCTTTGTGTCAGATTCAAGCAAACTGGTGCGTATCCTTTATCACCAGTAGTGGTATTAATGTTCCGTCATGGCCCTCGAGGTTCAGCACACAGTTTACCATCATATTGTAGAATAAAGTTTACTGCCGAGCGTCATCGCCCAATATTAAGTCGAACATACTGGATCATGAGATCGGGATTAATGGTAGCTAAATGTAGCTTTTAGGTCGTTTTTGGTGATAAAGTTGAATAAATACAGATGTTAGATGGAGATGATTAGAGAGTGATTATTTAACTACCTAACACCAGCTCTAAGCAGCTTAGACCACTGATCATACTACTGATTAAAATTGCTAATGCCAAGATTTTTTGAACAATAAAAGTAAAAAAAATGTTTCCTAATCATTTGAATCATGTTTTTTTAAGCAAATAATCACTAAGATGACAAAATAAAAGGATAATATTTCGATTTTTTGACTGTCAACACTGATTTCAGAGGTGGTAATAAAACAAAATGACAAAAAACGACCTGCAACAGTCGGATATGGATCATAGACAATCGTTTTATCGGATCAGGTCATCTCTAGAACTTATATTTCTTTCCAAACGATCCGATCTGTGAATCAAAACTGCGATACGATCCGAACCGTGAGCTTTTTTTTATTAAGGCTTCTATTAAATTCAGACGTCCTCTCAATCTTTCCCCACCGTCCGTGCTGCCTTCATCCCTTTATGGATTTCAACTTTACCTGAAGTAATCGAACGGAGCGAATGATCGGTGGCAGCGCTTCCGAAGGTTCACTCAACAGTATCGGACACGGAATCGACCGTGAGTTTCAGAGGTTAACCCGCTTCTCGGCAGACACCGAATGCCTGCGCCCGTCCCTAGAAGACGACCACGAGAGAGCCGCATGGAAAGAAGTGGGTTTATTCGGCTTGATGAAGCAATCAAGGCTTGCACTTATCTCTGGTGTTTAATTTAGCTACATTAGGAAGACGCAGTCTCATTTTGGATGCTGAGAAGACCAACGCAGCCGGCTCCGTGTGCAAAACGGAGGGTCGGTGTAGCTGTGCCGTGGGAACGTCTTACTTCCGAGGTTGGCTATACTCCTGCCTTTTATTTGCTGGGTTTTTAGAGGAGCTTTTGTTGTGGCTCTGCAGCTCATTTTACGGCTTCATGGCTGAGCTGCTCTTTTAAACCACTTTCACCAATAAGCCATCACACTCGCCGCCGTGGGCTACGTAAATGATCTGCTACTTACTTTTGTTGGTGTTACGCACAGAAGCGTGGTTCCCACACAAAGACGTTGTCCTCTCCGTCCGCTGCAGCTTCTCTAGCTAGCAAAACAAATCCCATCCTCCCGTCGAGGCCGGCATCCACAGCGCAACGAGCAACTCTCTCAAGGCCTCTCTCTGGAGAAATAGAGCTGAGCCTCAGAATACACCGGCTGACTAACAGGGAATTATTCATGAGCTACACACAGACTAGAGCAAAAATCTACCAATGGGGAATGACTTGATTTTGAAGGACTTGGGAAGTAATATGGTAAACATGTTCTGTTTCCCAGGCACCACAGTTAGAGATGAAGACGCACACATTCTGTAATTCACGATGGGGGCGTCTAATAAGATCTTGATGGTGACATTCAGGTCTTCCAGTGTTGTAGTCAAGACCACCAAGACCAAAGTCATGACCAAGACCAGAGTGTATGGAGACTGAGACAAGACTTTGAGGAGTCCCACACTGCATGACACACTTAAGATATAATGTGGAACATGTAAGCCAGAGGCACTCTTCAAAACTGGTCTGAGGGGTGACCGTGGCTAAGTGGAGAGCAGGGCCGCCTTTCAATCAGAGGGTCGGTGGTTCGATTCCCAGCTCCTGCTCTGCTAGTCTCATGTCAATGTGTCCTTGAGCAAGACACTTAATCCCGTAGCTGCGTCTACTGAATCGTAAGTCGCTTTGGATAAAAGCGTCTGCTAAATGACCGTAATGTAATGATCTGAAAGATCCATATTCCCATAAAAACAAAGAAAACAATCATGAAGATTCCTCTTCATTCAAGTCCTCTTTAAAAAAGTGGTCTTGAGACCAAGGCTGATGTCGAGTGCTACAGAACTACCAAAGGGCAAAGCCACTCAGCCCAATCCTCTCATCGGGCTTCAATATTTGAGATTTCCTCCACATTGATCAACTCAAACCTCAACTCAAACCTCACTCCCCTACAACCAGAGCTTCACTGACCATCTCAAGCGTGAGATTGAGACGTCTTATGATAGCCGGTGTACCGAGGGTTACGGCCCGGTTGCCGTGAAAGAATGTTGGCATTGTACGTTTCCGCAAAAACAGGCAAAGTACAGCAAGCGACCGTCATTGAAAGTTGCGATGTATCGTAACGAGCAACAAGCCAGAAAGTGCACTCAGGGTTTGGGGGTCGTGGATGAAGGGGCTAACAAACGCAGGACTTTCACCCAGGAGGCTGCTGTTCGTGTCCCGTGTGAAAACAGAAGTAAATGTTGACTTTATGCTCATTACACAACGCTGCTTGTTACGTAACGTTACATAAGGAAGTCCGCTGAGGGCTGTTGTTGTTTGTTTACAGTAGTTACGTTTGTTACGTCATTCTGATCCGAGGCTGATGGGAATCCTATTTATGAACGTCGGCATTCTAGGTATCCCGTGGTTTGCAGAAACATGCAGTGACAACATGTTCTCTGGCAACTGGGTTGCAGGTTGTTGTTGTTTTGTTTGCTATAATGCATTTGCAACACATTCATTTACACTAAAGACTCAAAAAATGAGCACAGAGTTCAGTTGCATCTCATGCAATCACGACTAAGCTGGAAATGACGAGTTTCACAGAACGCAGGATTTGTTGGAGGCCAATTTGAGTGTGATTGCAAGACACTGTATGCAAATTGGTTTCTGCAATCATTCGCGAATCTGCTTCCAGCGTTCAGAGCAGCAGTGAGTGGCCGGTTGATGTGAGGATCAGTAACAAAAGCAGCTGAATTGTCAGATTATGGGGTTCAAATAGACTTATCCGTAAACGTGCGTTTGATGCTCGAGAGGCTGGTGCGACCGCTCCTCTCCTTCTCTCGCTTCCTCTGTCCTTCGTCCTACCCAATCTTTTTGAATAAACCAGAGTTTTTTTTCTATTGTGGCCTTTCCACTTGTGCTTACGTCAGGGCTTTGATGAGCCACAACTGCTCGGACACACTTCATTGTCCCCAGCGGGACGTACTTCTGCCCTCTCAGCAGAATTGAATGTGTCCCCAGAATGCCTCAGTATGTATCATTTAGTGGAGCAAAACACTGCTCACTCTTTCTTTCTTATCCTCCTTCCATTTGGCTTACAGGCTGATCTACCCTTCTCTCTCTCTCTCTCTCTCTCTCTCTCTCCACCTCCGCTTCTCTTTTTCCCCCGTCCATTTGCTCCATCCTCACTTTGATTTAATTGTTCTCCTCCATCTCTGATCGCTTTCATTCACCTCAAACCCCGGCTTTTCCTCTTTCATCCTGATTTCCTCTCCTACTCCACCCCCTTTTCTGCCGGCACAGCTGCACCGCACGGCGTCTATCCTCATGGAGACACGGGGGATGGAAAACCCAGTCTACCCAGTACACACACACACACACACACATACATATATATATATATATATCTATATATATATAGATAGAATTCTGTCCATCTTTTCCAACATACAGATTTCCCTCTGCTCTCCGTCGGTCCTGCTTACAGAGCTGTAATCTACTGTAAATCCCCAAAGAAAATTGGCCTAATTCCCCTTCTTCCCTCCTTCCTGCCTTCCTTCCTACCCTTCGCTTTTTCTTTTCCGCTTTTCTCCCGTCCTTCCTTTCCTCACCGTTGCCCTCTCTTACTCTCTCTCTCTCTTCTGCCTCTTAACTTCTCCAATCCATCATTGACAGTCTCACCTCTTACTCATCCAGCGATTCACTTTCGCAAATTTACTGCTTATCTTTGTCCGTCACCAGCTCTTCTTCTTCACCTTTTTGTCTAATCTCTCTCTCTCTCTGTCTCTCTCTGTCTCTCTCTGTCTCTCTCTCTCTCTCTCTCTCTCTCTGTCTCTCTCTGTCTCTCTCTCTCTCTCTCTCTCTCTCTCTCTCTCTCTCTCTCTCTCTCTCTCTCTCTGTTTCTTTCTCTCTCTCTCTCGCTCTCTCTCTCTCTCTCTCTCTCTCTCTCTCTCTCTCTCTCTCTCTCTCTCTCTCTCTCCCTCTCTCAGGCAGCTGGTGCCACCTTCTTTTGTTAAATTCCTATTAGCCGCCCGCAGTTCCATGCATACATTGAGGGGCCCCTCATCAATATTCACCACCACGACCGGCTGCTTTCGTGCATCAAGACCATGCACCTACCTCACCAATTATGCTGGCCACATAACGTAACATATTCATGGTTAGGGGCAGCAGAGATGTTGTGCACGGCTTTTGGGTTTTTGCCTCGTTTGCTTCATATCGTTTATGAAACGGGTAGAAAAGAAGATACAGATGTGTGGGGAACATGCAGCAGCTGCATTTACCTGGTGGTCAAACATCACATGCACCTCACATGCACTCTGATTATATTTGTGTGTGAAACCAGGAACCAGCCGCGCTCCGTGCTGCTAACTACCGGAGCTCCATAGAGCTCCTGGCTGCAGATCTAAGAGGCGGCCTGCGGTAAAAACGGTTTGAGCTGAAAGCCTTCAGACGTTTGTTTTCCTTTTTAAGGAACAGCTGATCTCCAGGCTCCTGGACGTTCTCCTCAACCCTGCTCCCTCAGTGGTCTCACCCTCGTCCCTCCCTGTCCCCTGTGAGGAGAACACACGTTGTATTTGTCCAATTATTTAGCCGTTAGCTCAGCGGGAGGTCCCCCCACCCGCCTTTCCAGAATCAGACGAACCAGTGCCGGATAATCCGATGCCTTCCACTGCAGTGGAGTTTATTAGGCAGCTCATCAAAATCCTGCTGTGAAGAGCAGATGCCTTCCTCCTGAACCGCTACAGATTGCGGTAATGCTCCGTTGTCAGCGGTGGGGTTACATTCTGCTTCCAAAGTCGCTGCTTTTGTTGAGCAGTTTTTGAATTCTAAGGGGTTTTTTTTGGACAAATGGTTTGATATTGAACAGAGACTTGCAAATTGCATTATTAATTATAGTTATTAGTGTGTTTTTCTGGGCTTTTGGTAACAATCGGTTCAGTTCTCAGCCTTCTGATTATTGAGCCTCTGCAGTGCCGCTGATATGGACGCATTGATCACACCTTCGGGAGAGGGTGGACTTTCAATCGGCCGACTGTGACCACAGGACGGATCTATTTAAGTGTCAGCTCGGCCCGGTATCGTCCTTACTTTCACTATAACCAGCAAACATGATCTCAGATCTAATCTCAACGTCCACAAGAGGAGGTCCCGGGAGACGTCTCTCACATGTAACGCGTCGTCTCATTTATGTTGACGTTTCTGAGGACGTTGAAAGTGCTACGAGCTCGGGGGAAAGCTTTTTGGAATGGATAAAAAAAAAGTGATTTGTCTCCGTTAGCTTGAGAGCTACAAGAAAAAAAACCCTCCTACCCTGGTAATAACTTTCGATCAATTAAGTAGACAGATGGGCTGAGCTAAGTGTGGTCGTTACAAGTCAGCGTCGCCGAGTCCCTGTTGTTTTGTGTTTGATGTCTGAGTACAGCAGCTACCAAACGTGAACTAACAAGACAACAACAATGTACGGCCTCAGCTCTACTGCGGAGCCGTCTGTTACCATGACATCAACCGTGGGAAGAATCCAACTAACGAGAATCACAAACGCAAAACAACCGGCAGTGGACTTCTCTTGCTTGTTTTAGGGGGTGACCGTGTCCACTACCGGAGAGCAGGGCCGCCGTTTCAATCAGAGGGTTCGGCGGTTCGATCCCCGGCTCACGTCAACGTGTCCTTGAGCAAGACACTCAACCCCAAAAATGTCTCCCGTAGCTGCGTCTACGGTGTGTAGATAGATAGTGAATTGTAAGTGGCTTTGGATAAAAGCGTCTGCTAAATGACCGTAATGTAATGTAATACTCTTCATCATACGACGTAACCTTACTTTCAATGACAAGTCATTGGTTTGCAGGAATGTAACTTGTTTTCCCAGCGACTGGTCTGTGTCTGTGGGATCTGTCTCTTTTGAGTGATCTAATCAAATCTGCAGAATTGGATCAAATCCCTCTCATAACTACACTCTGCTCACTATATTCAGTTTCACATCACGTTGTTGAAGATGAAGGCGTTTTGTAATTGCCATTTTATTTGACAGGGCAGTGATATCCTGCTTCTCCAGCCTGGTGTTAAATTACCCTTCAATGTTGTCTCGGAGATACTTGCCATTCAAAAGTGTGTTTTTTTTTTTTCACCTTTTAAAGTTTCTGCTTTATTTCCTTTTAAAAGACGTTTTGAGCGTCTCTACTTCCGCGTGTTTTAAAACAGATGAACTGAACTCGAGCCTGAACTGGACCCGGCGTACATTAGTGTCCCTCTCAGACAATCATGTCTCCGACCATCACCTCAAGAGTTCTTCGACGCCTGCCGAGTCGGCTGCAGGGGTATATGAGCAGTTGCCGTGACGATATCGAAACACGCAACGTGACCTTTAACCCGTGTAACCACTGTAGTGCCGCTTCATTCCTACAGCTACACAGCGGGCCGATGGAGCCGCTCCATCGCTGCAATTACTGACTTGAGTTTATTAAAAAGATGAACAAATAAATTGCACGGGACTCCATCCAGTCAAAGTATATCAGCCCGGCTGATATATCGGTATATCAGCCGGGCCTGGCCTCCAACAGACAACACCATGATGAATCCTCTATGAATGAGGAGTAGGGGGATTTCCATAACGTCCTGCAGGGTGCTTCATCACATGGATGTACATATGGGTTGACTGGCTGGTTCCATTACCAAGATGATGCTCCATGGCTCATTGCTTCATATTTGCTTGTGTGTTTAAAAGCTTACACACACACAGAGAGAGAGAGTCCAAATGCAGATTACATTGTTTAGGATTGTCCTCCTCCCCTCTTTCTCTGCATGCACAATCCTAGAAATACCTTATTAAGGCTCTGACTGTCTGTCCGGATCCAATTACCGTAAACACACACAGCTTGTCCCTCTTTGTGGCGTTTACACGAAACTGGCGAGATGTGCTGTGCGTGCATGTATTTGTGTGTGATACTAGAAAAAAAAAACAAACAAAAAAAAAACTATACCACCTGTTCAGAGCGAGCTTCTCCCCGGAGGTCGACGGCGCGCCACACAATGCCAGGACAGATTAGCGCTGGCACCGGCAGAGATTGAGCGGGAGACGGCGAGGGGACGGACAGGGAGAGAGAGACAACGGGAGCGAAAGAGACAAGAGAGAATAACTGTAGAAGAAAAGGCTTTTCCAGTATGACCTTATTTTGAAGAGATTGCCTGTTGGTTCAGACTTTCAGTTTCCTTTATTTCAAACCCGACACTGTCTCTTTTCGTTCTCTTCTTCTGGCTTTTCAAAGCGATTCTTCCGCGTTTCATCATCTTCTTTCTCCTCATAATCTCCCGATACTCCTTCCCTTTGCCTCTCCATCTTTCATCTCGTCCTTCTTTCGTACCACGTCTTTCTTCTCTGAATTCTCTCTCCGTCTCCAAACTCTCCCTCCCTATAATTGAATTACCCATCATGCATGGATCATGCTGATCCGTGCGCAGTAGCATGAAACCCTAAACCCTTCACTTTCCTTATCCCTCGCTCCCTCGCTCCCCATCTGCCTTCCGGAGCTCAGTTACCCCGGCGTAGTCGTCTTAGTTTCTCACTCGCGTGTCATTCCTGTCTTTTCTCTTTTCATTCTTTTTGATATGTTTCCATCTCTTTTCCTTCCTTTGTGTGTGTGTGAGTGAGAGTGTGTCCACACTTACCCAGCAACACTTTTTTTTTTTTCTTCTCTGTTTTTCCCTCACATCCACATGATGCTGGCATTTTGTTCACGACAGATACTTTCAACGCATTCTCGTACTGTTCGCATGATATCTTGCGTCCCAGCGGACAAAATTGGCAGTTTTTCGAGCACCACTGTCCCTTTTAGAAAACCTAATTTTACTGCGTTAGGGTCTGATAGTCTGCCCAGCTCAGTCCTGGTTCTGGTTCTCCAGTGCCTCCCTTCCCTCCAGCGGGTTCCAGCAATATGTCCTGGCTCTCCAGCTGGGTGGTGTTGGGTGCGGAGACCAGTGGAGCAGAGAGGTGAAGCTCTGCTCCTGGAGGAGGAGGAGGAGGAGGAGGAGACGCTGCTGGCGGGTGCTGAGCTCTCCTCCTCTCCCTGGAGCTTCCAGATCGGAGGCCTTCAGCGAAGCCGGATCTGGGTCTGACCACGGATGCCGGACTCTGAGCTGAAGGAGTTCCCGGTAAACCTGAGCGACATCATCTGATTTTGCACCGAATCCGACCCGATTGAACCGATGACCAGCATTAAGAATAACTTCACAGAAAGAGCCGATCTTCTCACTCATGGTCTCGTTTACTTATGTAGGTCATTTAGAGGCATCGGTATTAAAATGAGACTTTTTTCATAACCAGTTAAAAGGTTTTAATATGCAAGTAACGTGACAAATAAGTCAACGTTTGGGCTAGAGAAGTGCTGTTACTTAAAAGCAGGCTATCTGGCCCTCTGCTGATCAGATGTTGGCTCCGATGCTGTTTTTGTTTTCCAACCAAAAGGGGATGAATAATGAGGTCATTCAGCCGCTTTTTTTTGCTGCATTTGTGGATAAAGATCTTCAGGTAAACAAGCTGAAATGCTGTTCAAGTGTGGACGTGGTCTTGAGCGAGGGACGGAGACAAAGAGCGCTCTTGCTCACATAAATGCCCTCATGGCCGCGATGCTTTTAGCGCCGTTCGGTGCCATGTACTCGTTCTACCTCGCTGTACAAGTCGGCAGGGCAACCCGACAAAAACCCCCACAAACCAATTAGCAGAGAGAGAAACTGAAGCGTTTTGAATGCAGTGCTGTTTCACGTAACCCTGCCTCCGTCCCGTCCCGTGAGGACCATGTTCCACGTTATATTCTCTACACACTACGTCTTCACTAAACTCCTCTGCCTGTTAATGGAGCATTAGTTGAATTATACCGCTGGACGATGTGCTCGCGTCAGCTGATTTAGCTGTTAGGTGTTGCATTCGTGCTTCCGCATCGCCGGCTGTCTCGTTGATGCATTAGCCTATCGGCAGCTGAGCGTAGTCGTCGTAGTCGTGCAGGGTTTTGCGGAGCACTTTATAACCTGTAATAGCTCTCGCAAGTTTTAAACTCAGTGACTTAATCACAGCATTTGTTTCAATTTTGTTTTAAGTTAGTGCTGCATTTAGCCAAGGCCAGGTTTTATCAGTGTTATTGAGTGTAATTGTGCTTAAGAGGCTTAGAGTTGGACGTCAGATAAATGCTAAGCATAAAAAAATTGACCGTGAAGAAAATGCATCATTTCACTCGTGTTTCACTCCCAGCAGTACCGTTCCCCGATGATCACAGTCTTTCACAGTACATGCTGAAGATGCTCGCTCTGAGACAGCGCGGCTGCTGGGCCGCTGGGTTCAGTGAAACCGTGGCGGCGCTCCTTGACTGAAGCGCCTGGCTGCAGACAGGAAGGAAGTCAAGTTCATTGTTCCGCTCTCACAACAAGCTCCTCCGTTGGGGCTTATATTTAGCAGATCATTCTATTTTATTTATTTGTTTATTTGTAAGGGACGAGTACGGACGAACTTTGACAGCTGCAGTACCAACGCTAACAACGCCAGAGTTTAAGTAATCATTACAAATTTCATGCATCAGTTTTAAAAATCTTAAAATCAGTGCATATGTTTAGTGTTGTGTCATGTCTCTCATGCACTAATGCACTAATGCCCACTATATTGTTCCATCTTTCCTATATTAATGCCGCTTTGGTAATCTGCCTGTTTTTATTTATTCATTTCTATATTTGTTTTGTTTATATTTGTGAATATTACTATGATAAAACCCAATAAAACTTTTAAACAGACAAATGAAACAAACACATTTAAATTTAGAGTATAAACATAATGACTAGTTGGTGTCATGGTTGCAGTTTTAACCAGGACTTAACTGTTGTAGAAAATATGTTTTTATGTATTTATGTATTTACTTTGGCAGGAATGGATTTCCAAAGGGTCGTCCCTGTTTGTGCAAAGGAGGTCTTTCAGTGTCTACCATGATGAACCTCCACATGGTGTATATATATATATATATATATATATATAGATCAATGTGAAGTGACTGTGAGAATGAAGAGGGATCCACACGTGTCCTTCACCTCATATTCTGAGAGCGGTATCAGCCGGCAGCTCCGGAATTTAATTCAAGCTGAAGTAGAGTCTGATCTTCAGTTGCAGGGAGCGCTAAAGGATGCTCCTTCCTCCTTCCTCCTTCCTCTTTCCTCTTTCCTTCTCCTCTAAGTGCCGCTCGTTTATTTTTTTTGTTATTGCACCACAGAGTTGCTGCTGCTGGACCTGCGTAGCTGTGCATTCTCCTGGCTGTGACTGAACGCCCAAATTGTTCCTAATGATCAGGCCGATGCTCTGCACTGCCGCTCTGTTAGAGTGTGCGTGGGCGATATGAGAGGCTTTGTAGGGTCCATTTCTCTACCTGAGTGTTATATGTGGTCCATTTACCATCTAGTGTTGGGAGGCCTTTCCACTTTATTGTACATATAAGGTACAGTGTGTCCGGTTGTACTGATAGATGTTAAACCCTGACTCTGGGGGACGGGCTCAGGCAGTCTGTCAGGGGGACGTTTTCTCCTCTCCATTTGTAAAGATCAGTCCGTCGGTGAAGAATGTCAGCTTCGGGTAACAAAAGGTGCCGCCTTCAACAGGACGGGAGAGGAGGCTGGGACTAACAGAGCATACGCTGTACTTTGTTCAACTTTTATTTGAAGTGTAAAAAGGCAGTCGCTCTCTGATAGAAACGTGGTTAAAGGTCAAATAAATGCACCTCGGCTGAGAACAATGTCCTGAAACATAACACACAGAAAGTGGTTCTTACCTGTTGCGTCTTTTTTATTTTTGTTGTAAGCCTGTTACCTTATTGAGAGATTATAAACCGTCAGGTAATCCTTCTTTTGAACCTTTTTATTTACAGTTTTACACAAAAAAGGAGACCTGCGATCCAAAGCCCCATTCAGAATGGATTAATGTCTCTCAAGGGAGATGGGCTGACTTTAACCTTTCCTGCGCAGGTCATTGGTTTTAAGTGTTACCTTTCACCTCAATAATGATAACAGCTGCAAATAAATACTTGTTCTGCTCCTCCTGTAATCAAAATCCAGCCCTTGAGTTTTAAAGTAGTCTTTTTTTTTCTTCTATCGGCTCAATGGTGAAATTTGAAATTTGAAAATTTGCAGAAAAATGGAGAAAGTCCAAAAATGTTTCCGCTCGTCTAGAAACACGCTCACGCCGTCACGCAGGCCTATGTGAGGCTTCCAGCATCCGCTTCCACTTCCTGTTATCCATTTGGCCCGGAAGAGGTGAGCAGGAAGTGTTCTGTGAGCTCAGTGAAGGCGGTTTAGAGTCTCAGGGGAGCGCGGAGGACACCGGAGAAGGCTGAAGAGACCGTATAGGAAAGATGGTGAACTCCACTGCCACCTGCAGAAGTTCCTGCATCAGCTGCACAATTGTAGACGTACCAGATGTTCCAGATGTACTTCCTGAGCGTACCCCAGTCGCTCTGTGTCTGCAGCATCGTGCCGTGGATGTTCTAACATTTTGGTGTTGTCCAGAAGGACGTTTACCTCTAACCTCTTTCACGCTGTTGTGGATGAAAGCGATACTGATGAAAAGTTTGTTTACGGGTCTTTGGGGGACTGCTGTGGTTTAAGTGGAGCGGGAAAAAAAAAAAAAAAGTAGCTTGAAGAGTTTTGTGTCTCCAGAGGAAGCTGCGCAAAATCAGATGAATTGCCTCGAGCGGTGTCACTTGAGTCAGCGTCGGTTGTGACTGTAAAATTTGAAACTGAAACGAATCTGGAGGTTTCCAGACCCCGGTAGCTCGCCGCTCGTCTCTGCTCCAGGCGAGAGGCTCCAGGCTGTATTGCCAAGTGGCATTGTGGGTAATGTGTGCGCCAGGGTTTCGGGCGAGGAAGACAAATATGTGCGATAAGAAAAAAAAAAAACGAACCTCTGATTCTGCTGCATCGATTCTTTTTTTTTTTTTTTAAACTGCCCCATTGTGAGTCTGACAACGTCAGCATTATTGAGACCACCAAAGGGCCGCAGGAGACCCTTCCTCCCAACCAGCCGCCGGTCTCCACTGACGCCGACACGATCATCGCCACGCCTTTTTATTATAGTCCATCCACAGGCTGCGCTCCATGACGGTGTGTCTGCAGGACCGGGCTGCTATTTTATCTACCTCTCCCTCAGCGGACCACAATCATCCGCAGACATTGATGCAAAGGTCAGAGGAGTGTGTGTCCCCCCCCCCCCCCCCCCCCTGTCATCGTGTGACCTTTCTTTGAACATCCACCGACACAGCAAAAGGGCTTTAAGGTTCTCAATCTCAACACGCCTCGCTTCAGTCGCTGTACCACAAAAAAAAACCAACATATGTGGTCCAATCTATTTGAGAATTGTAAGTCTGCACAGATCAGGAGTTCAGAAAAACAATACGGTCAAAGAGGGAATAATTGATCTGTATTTCATTGATACATGAACTAAGAGACCTGAATGATGTTGTGAGCCGCTTTCATTGATCTAGTGCCACCACAGAGTTTCCTTTTTAAAGCATCGCGGGACGATTCCCACATCCGCTTCTCTGCAAAGAGCCGTCAAACCGAACCAAACGGGCGTTTTGACCACTGAGAAAAAGGAGCTTTGTCTTAAAGTGGGTAGATTATAAAGCGCTGGTCTCATGCTGTAGTGTAGCAAGGGAGAAAAGGAAAAGATAGAAGAAGAGAAAAAAAAAAAGCTTCATTCAGTTTCCAGAGGTTAAAATGTGTTAATCCTTTTTCTGTTTCATTCTTGTCATGCGGTAATATGATGAGAACCAAACCCTGTCTGCACCCAGTGAATGACACAGAGGAGCTCAGAGCTCACGTCCTTTTAACGTTCAAACGGGGATCTTGATGATCTAGAGAAAAGCTCCGTCTCTGCTGCCTGAACAAGGCTAGACGCTCTCAAGGCAGCCGACCCTTCTGCTCGATCCGATCGGCTGCCTGGGCCGAGCGTGACAGGGTCCAGAGTGACCCTCATGCTTTCCAGATGCTCTTTGAGTGCTGACACACAGAAACTCTCTATCCTCCTCCTCCACCTTCTTCTTCTTCTTCTTCTTCTTCTTCTTCTTCTTCTTATTCCATTGTCTCTGCTTTATTGCCTCATCTAAGTTCCGCTCTGCGGTGCCCCCACAAGCAATTTCCCTAATTGTGTTTTTCTTCAGAGAATTACAGCAGGAAAACGCCGAGCGGCTCTCACTGAGTCTGTCACGGCTGAGCGTCCCCCACGCCGGCTTCACTACACTGTATCCTGCTCCGGGGGAAGCCGGCTGACGAGGTCGAGGCATCATCGCTGTGTCGTAAGATGCCTCTGATAAGATCGGTGAGCGCCGCTCGACGCGGAAGCACCGAGCGGCATCAATATTTTAGTGGAGAGAACGTGCACAATGGCTTGCCTGTTGGTTTTTATTGTGACCTGTTTCTCCTGCTTTTTAAGGTAGAAAGATAAGATGTTGCTCTCTGTCGCGCTTCCTTTTCCTTTTTGTGGTACTTTTCATTTGGTGGACAAACCCGGATGTGGCTTTTCAGGCTTCTGTCTCAGTAGGTGAAGCAGGTAAAGTCCGTCGGGGTCATAACTTCCCATCATGCATTATTTCTAAACGACAACCAGGAAAACCAACAAATGATTATTCTCCAGGACTTGAATATAAAGCTCCTTCATTTAATCCTACTTGTTCTTTCATTCTCCCACACACTATTATACTCTCGAATATACACAATCGTACTTGTTATCCTCCAAAACTACTTTTCTCTGTCACTGGAGAGGATTATATTCTCTTACACATGGTGTCTTTATTCTGAAGAGGGCTGTAGTGTATGTGAGAGGTCTTACTATTCTTACCTCAGATTGCATTACTCTCCTCCATCCTAAAGGATTCTCTGCTGCCTCCTTCTCTCTTTGAGCCCAGTCAGTGTTTCTCTTTCTCTCGTATCGGTGCTCTGTTCTTCTTTCGCTGCCCTCTGTCTCCTCCGCTTCGTCTCTTTCCACTTGATAACAGCTTTGCTTTAAAAAAAAACAACAAAAAAAACTGCTCTTTGGGGGAGGGCCACGCTCTGGAACAACCATCAGATCGGTGAGGTGTTTCTTTTCATCGCTGCTGAGAAGCGCCGTCAGAGTGGCGACTTAAAGTTGACGTTTTGTGACGTTAAAAAGCGCGGCAATGTATTTTTTTTTCTTTTACACATTTAGCAGCAGCTTTTTGCCGTTGTCGACAGAAAGTTTCCGAGCCAGTCGGCCTGAAACTTGTCTTTTGACAGCTGCTTCCCAGCAACGTTTTCCGTCTACCTGTCTGAGGAATAACGTTAACGTTTCATCACCGGCTCTCCTGTTTGCCCTAACGTCAGATCCCTTTTGTTTTTTTCTCCACTTCGGATGATGTAGACTCGGACAGCGGTCCATGTTCGCGTGTCTCCCGAGATTGAAACCCCTGTCTGTGTATTCTATGAAATCCTGCAACAGCAGAAAGGCCTTGTAGGCTCATAGAGAGAGCGAGACAGAAGCGTGGATGTATATACACCGCGTTCCAAATTATTATGCATATTGGATTTAAGTGTCATAAACATTACATTTTTTGTTTTTCAATTAAACTCATGGATGATATTGTGACTCAGGGCTCTTTAGATCATTGAAATCAATCTCAGACACCTGTGATAAGTAGTTTGCCAGGTGAGCCCAATCAAAGGAAAACTGCTTAAGAAGGATGTTCCACATTATTAAGCAGGCCACAGGTTTCAAGCAATATGGGAAAGAAAAAGGATCTCTCTGCTGCCGAAAAGCGTGAAATATTTTACGAAAACTTAAGCGTGATCATCGTACTGTGAAGAGACTTGTGGCTGATTCAGAGCACAGACGGGTTTGTGCAGATAAAGGCACAATGAGGAAGGTTTCTGCCAAACAAATTCGTCGGATTCGGAGAGCAGCTGCTAAAATGCCATTACAAAGCAGCAAACAGGTATTTGAAGCCGCTGGTGCCTCTGGAGTCCCACGAACCTCAAGGTGTAGGATCCTCCAGAGGTTTGCAGTTGTGCATAAAGCTATTATTCGGCCACCCCTAAACAATGCTCACAAGCAGAAACGGTTGCAGTGGGCTCAGAAATACATGAAGACTAATTTTCAAACAGTCTTGTTAACTGATGAGTGCCGTGCAACCCTGGATGGTCCAGATGGATGGAGTAGTGGATGGTTGGTGGATGGCCACCGTGTCCCGACAAGGCTGCGACGTCAGCAAGGAGGTGGCGGAGTCGTGCTTTGGGCCGGAATCATGGGGAGAGAGCTGGTAGGCCCCTTTAGGGTCCCTGACGGTGTGAAAATGACCTCGGCAAAGTATGTAGAGTTTCTGACCGAACACTTTCTTCCATGGTACAAAAAGAAGAACCGTGCCTTCCGTAGCAAAATCATCTTCATGCATGACAATGCACCATCTCATGCTGCAAAGAGTACCTCTGAATCATTGGCTGCTATGGGCATTAAGGAGAGAATCTCATGGTGTGGCCCCCATCTTCCCCTGACCTCCACCCTATTGAGAACCTTTGGAGCGTCCTCAAGCAGAAGATCTATGAGGGTGGGAGGCAGTTCACATCAAAACAGCAACTCTGGGAGGCTATTCTGACATCCTGCAAAGAAATTCAAGCAGAAACTCTCCAAAAACTCACAAGTTCAATGGATGCAAGAATTGTGACGGTGATTTCAAAGAAGGGGTCCTATGTTAACATGTAACTTGGCCTGTTAAGATGTTTTTGATTGAAATAGCTTTTGATTTCAGTAAATATGACCCCCTAATGCTGCAAATTCAACAAATTAGCATTTTTAGTTCTTTAGAATCTATAAAATGTTTTTAAACTCTGTTGTGCATAATAATTTGGAACAGTGCATCTTGAGTTTTTTATTTTTGAAAAAAATACTGTTATCATTGGGAGGTTTGTTCAATAAAATTTGAATTATACTCTAACGGTTGATGACTTGAAAATTATTCTGACTTTCATTTGCATCGACTATTTAGGAAAATCGGAGAAAAATATAATTTGCATAATAATTTGGAACGCGGTGTAGAGAGCTGGACACGGCGTCAGAGGCAGCGCCCCATTCATTCCTTCTTATGGCAGTTGCTCAAAAACACGTTTGGGACGTGGTGGGAAGTTGATTTATTTAAGTCTATGGGACCAAGCGTTTTTTGGGCCCCATGGGAACTTCCAGATGACGGAGCACGCTTCCAGGCGGCTGCCCTGCAGTCCGTAGAGGAGTCGGCGCAAACGTCAGCTGAACATTCTTACGAGAAATCGCTGTAAATCTGCGCAATACCCGCAATCCTGCGCTACAATTGAAGCCCCCGGTTCATGGCCCGGGTGATGATGTGTGTGTGTGTGTGTGTGTGTGTGTGTGTGTGTGTGTGTGTGTGTGCGCCCCGTGAGATTGCAGTGTGCAAGAGAAAGTGCGATTTATGGTGTAAACAGCCTCTCATAGCAAATTGAACACGTCTAATTTAATGTAGTTACACACACTGGAGCAATATTGGTGCCTCTTCCTATGCTTTAGCCAGACAGGAGCTCGACCTTTGCCACCACTCAGCCTCTGTAGGCAGGTTACTATGGTGACAGGTGGCAGGATGCAGCACTTGTGTGTGTGTGTGTGTGTGTGTGTGGGGGGGGGGGGTTAATGATCAACTTCCTTTTACAGCTCGACTACTTCCTAATGAGCCATTAACACTGTGATTGGGTCACGGCCAAGGGATGCAAAAAGGAGACCGAATGTGGAAAGTGTTTGCTGTGACTCTCTCGTGGTCTTATTATTCTCATACTCCTATTGCCATGTACACACACACACACACACACACACACACACACACACACTCGCGCTGACCCGTGTACTCACAGATACACACACACACACACACGCATGAACACACAGGCAGTAATAGCCAGTGTCTCAGCCTTCAGAGAAAAGAGAGCTTGAATTTTAGTTCTATTCCAATATTCATGATTAAAGAACTTTGGTAAGACATGTTGATTTGTTTGTGTGTGTGTGTGTGTGTGTGTGTGTGTGTGTGTGTGTGTGTGTGTGTGTGTGTGTGTGTGTGTGTGTGTGTGTTCTCTCCCCTCTTGCAGTTTCTCTGTAATCAGATTTGGTGCAGCTCTCCATGCTGCCGGGGGTCTTTTAAGGTGATCTACAGCGTCTATCTGCTGCTAGAATTTAGTACCAGACTGAACTCATTAAGTGTTTGGTAATATATTCACTGACAAAAAAAAATATTATTCCCGCTTCACCGCCGGTGTGTTTCTACTAATTGTTGCTCACGCCTCTACTTCCTCACCGTGGAGAGCGAGGGAGTCGTACGGATGCTGCAGTGAAGCTAACATCACTACCAACAAAAAGTGAAAACTCTTCAATCTGTAATGATCTCTCTGAATTTAAAATGATTCTAGTGGACAGGATAAGCGTGACAGGCCATGCTGTGCACCGCCATGGGGGGGGGGGGGGGGCTCCTTTTTCTTGTTTTCAGGAAACTAAGCAAGCTGTGCTGAAAATGATGAACACGAAATGCTTCCTCACATGACTTCTGGAAATATTGAGAAATATGTACAAGGTTGTTTGTTGTCTTATAATAATGGAAACACAGCAACAAATCTCAAGTCACCTCTTCGCTTGACGCTCAAGCAACGTATCCTCGCACAACGGCTCGTATCATATCTTAAGAAAAGTTATTTTATTATTTTTTGAATGTCCAGCAACAGATCAGTGCAAAAGACCCTGTGGCACCAAAACTACTTGGTTAGGTTTGGGTTGAAATAACCACTGAAGTGTCGTTTAAAGCGTTTAACTGGTTATGAAACCGTCTACATTCTTATACTGATGCCTCTATTTGACCCAGATAAGTAAACAAGACCATCAGCAAGAAGATTTCTTTGTAGTTGATCTTCATGCTCGTCATCGGGGGCCTCGGGGATAAAATCCTGCAGGTTCAACCAGAAACTCCTTCGCCTCGCCGGTCCCCCGCGCTGCCGAAGGACCAGGGCCGTATTGCTGGGCCTGCCGGGAGGGAAGGGAACCAGAACCAGGACTGACCGGAGCAGACTGTCAGACCCTGCTGCTGTAAAATGAGAGGTTTTCTAAAGGGACTCTGGTGCTTGGGAACACTACCCGTTTTGTCCACAGGGACCGCCAAAATCAACACAGAATGAAAATTCCTCGTAGTAACTTTAAAGTGTGAAAGTCATGTGACATTCACAAAACAGTGGTTAAAAGTGCTCGAAATGACAGACCAGTATTTAGCCTTTAGCCCAACACATGGTCCTGATCCTCATGCACTGTCAAGACATTTAACTAAATGAACGGGGACCTCGGCGCACCTGTGTGAGTCCACTCGAGATAGATGTACACCTGAAGCTAGACATCAGAGTGAAGGTCAGACTGTATCAGGAGCCCATGCTTCATTGTATGTGGTTGAATAGGAGAAATCTATTTTTAAAACATTAAAAAAAGGATGAACGCAGGCAGCTTTGTGAGCTAGTGCTCTTAAGTGCTCGTCTGGGACGGATGGAAGTAGTAAAACATAAAAGCGGATATATGTTGTGAATATGTAATATCCAGTGTGTTCCTTCAGCCTTTTGTAGTTCACAGGCCACAGACATTACTGTAAAAAAAACAACCAAAAAAACTACGAGACCTGTGACAAATGGCCTCTAATCCCTGCACTGTTCTCTCTTTGCGTGACTAGCTTTGTACGACCGTGTTCTCTATGATTAAAGAGAAAAAAAGTCACGGTTAATATCATTACGATTACTTCCTCTTCATTTTAAATAGCCAAGACAATTTGCTCGCTGTAATGAGTTAAAAAAAAAAAAAAAAAAAGACAATTTGACAGTCACAGTTGAATTAAATCTTCCACATTAGACTCCTCCTCTGCCGCTAATGAGTGTCCTCACAATAAACGGCTTCAAATTAAAGCTGATTGTCGTGAGCTTGTCTTGTTTATTACCGTTTAGTACTATGATTAGATTAAAGTAATGAGTGAATGAATAACAAAAGTCATATTCACCTCCTAGTTGTAATCCTGAAGATTTGGCAACCCCTGGTTAACCTGGCAACGGCGGATGGGGTTCAATAAAAACAGACTGAGCAGCTACTTTGTCAAAGAGCCACAACAGAGGAGCAACTGGCGCTGAAACAATTCAGCGATAGTTGATCGTCAGAAAGTCAATCGGCAACCATTTTATTGTTGGATTAATGGTTTTTAAAGGGCCAGCGTAGCGTTTCAGGGGGATCTATCAGTAGAAATGGAATATAATATCCATGACTATGTTGTCATTAGTGTACAATAACCTCAAAGAAAGAAGTCCACCGTATTACAGCGCCATTTTTCTACGGTGGCCCAGAACGGACAAATCAAACTCTGGCTCAGAGAGAACCGTTCACGTTTTTTCCCCCGAAGGCCACCGTAGTTCTCCTGTGGCACCGACAGCCTCCGTTTCACTTCCTTTGCTCCTAAAGTAGCGGCATTATGGGATGGATGGCCCTTTGGTTTTTGCTCTCAGCGGCTCTCGTTACCGCAGTCTTGTAAAGGGAGGAGGGAGCGGACCGGTATTCAGTCGGTTGCAATCTGCAGCCACGCCGCTCGATGCGACCAAATCCTACGCACTGTCCCTTTAAGTCACTGCAGTTTTCTGCCAGTTCATAGATAACGTGACGAATCAATTGGGCAGAAAAACAAAAGGAAGATTATTCAATATATAATAGTTGTCATTCGTCGTGATTCGTTGCAGCCCGCCTCACATAGTTCTAATAAAGAAGTCAGTCAATAATCAGTTGTGTTTTTTTCCATTGTAACATGCAACAGTGATCTTATTTCACGGCACCAGTAGTTTTCCACTCAACAGGAGTCGGAGGTGTGCAGCCTGTTGCCGGCAGCTCTTCGTCTATCGGCTCACTGTGGCTGCTCCTCACTGCTCCTCACTGCTCCTCACTGATCGTTACTCCCTGCAATTTAAAAAACTGATCCACCAACAAAAAATATGGTTTTTTTTAACACATTTTTGAATGTGTATTTCCTGTGACTGCTTCAGCTACTCTGTGTTACTGAGTGCTGGTTTGCATTGGCGGTAACGTAGTAGAGCTCTGATAGAGCTGTAGGGAAGTGAACAGTGGGGCAACATATCCTCATACAATGGCTACTTCTCATTGTTCATAGGTTTTCACAGGATGCAACAAAAAAAATCATCGTTTGGGTTAAAAATAACTACGCGACTACCGTTACTGAAATACTACAAAATAGAGTGTAAATGCATTGAATGGCTGTTGCTGACTGTAAATAGTATCACAAATGATATTAAAGCACTATTTTACAGTAACAAAGTTGAAGAACTCTTGCATCTTTACAGGGAAATAAATGTGAGGCAGTCAGAAGATGACCACATTTGAGCTTTTCTGGATGCGATTGCATATTTTCACCTACAAAGAGAGACTGTGGCAATGAGTAAAGTACCCACTGAAGGGCTAGAATCCAAGAGCAGTAGTAGTGCGGTTATCTAAAGAGGACTATCTCTTATTTCTTGCAGCCCGTTATTGACTCATATTGGCTCTTAAGAGGAGAAGCGCTCCTTCACGGGTCACTGCCACGCTGTACTTTGAGCTCTCTGAGGAGCTTTCTAGAGGGCCGATGATTGAAGCCATTCCTTTTGGTTTGAGTTCTCTCTGTATCAAAAGAGCCTGAACCCACAGAACAGATTCTGTCAGTGGCTGTAAAAAGAGTGAGGCCTTTCAGATCGGTGTGTGTGTGTGTGTGTGTGTGTGTGTGTGTGTGTGTGTGTGTGTGTGTGTGTGTGTGTGTGTGTGTGTGTCCCTATCTTCCATGTCAGCTGTTATCAGTTATGTGAGCAGGCGTAACAATGTTAGTGGGAATATTGGGCTCCATTCAGGTCCATTGCCGCAAACCATCTAATGTAGTTCATTATTGTCTAACACGCTGTGTGTGTGTGTGTGTGTGTGTGTGTGTGTGTGTGTGTGTGTGTGTGTGTGTGTGTGTGTGTGTGAGTGAGAACATGTGAGGGAGTTAGAAACACTGTGTTCTTCTCATCAAAGCCCCACCCTCCCCTCTGTCTCCACGGAAACGCAACACAATTGGTACCTGTCGCCTGGCAACATTGCCCGGTATCTTTGGGACACAGAGCTGCTGGTAGAGAATAGATGTACACACACACACACGCACACACACACACACACACACACACACACACACACGCACACAGTTGTCAACTGTCACCGAGGTGGTTCGTTTCACATTTCTTTGCAGCAGCCGTCTCAGCTGAAGCCCTTCAGCACTCGGTACTTTTTGGAGAAGGAGCACACACATCGAGTGTGTTTGTGCGTGGAGGCCGATGCGCTTCTTATCGGCGGTATCGATCACGTGTTGTACGTCAGTGTTCACACACCGTGGAGTGAGATAACGCCGCCTCTCGCTCTGCATTCCAACGTATTCGCACCGCAGAAATGTGACAGAAAACGACTGGAAATAAAACTAGAATGTGATTACGCACGACTCCCAGGAGGTACAAACGTTTGCCTGCAAAGGTGGAAATACATTTCATCATTATGACCATTTGGCTGAAAATATTGCCACGCTTGTTTTAACCGTCTGTGTGATGCTCCTAAAACATAAAAAAAAACAACCTTTTGTGTCACAGCTGAGGTGTTTGGAAGATGTTACTCCAACCAAGATCAGTCATTCTAACTCTTCTTCTTGTAGAGCTTTATTTATTCAATTTAAGAGCTTCTATATTTTGCATTTTGCTGATTTTTTTTTTTTTTTTTTTTTTTTGGCATAAACATATGATGAACATACATAAATAAATTCAATTTAAAAAAGTAAGTACACAAATCAAGAAACAAAAAAAAAGAAAGATCAAATTCTCAAAGCTTTATTGTAGAGAAAGCTACATGACGCAGGTGAAACCTGAATAAAATGAAAATGTGTGAGCCGTAATAGGGGCTTCAATCCGCCCCCAAGGCACATCACCCGGAGATAAAGTTTTAATGTTATCGTTTAGCCGAGCGGCTGCTAACGCTGCAGCAATTAGGCCCTAAAGGTTAGGCTCCTCGGGGGGGGGGGGGGGCAATTATTCTCGAAAGTCTTGTGTTACTGAAATGTCACAAAGTAACTCTTAACTCTGAACTGAGGTTGTCAATGTCGCATTCAGCTCAGTATATTTCACATCCATGAAGCAACCAACACTGGTTTAGGTAACCGGTTTTTAAGCAGGCTGATTAGACACACACACACACACACACACACACACACACACACACATTCTCACACATTCTGCTCCAGGGAGACGGCTGTGACAGCGACATATTTAGTTTTCTATATTTGCCCCATCACACACTCCCACTGGAGGAGGAGGATGACGCGATGGAGGCCGATTGGACGATGCGTTGTCCTCGTGTAGGCGCATGTGTGTCCGTGTCCACAATATATGTACAATATATGCATAAAAGAATTTGAATTTTAGAGCAAATGTGAATCAAAAACAATCATCTTATGAACCGTCCGGAGCTCGAGAGGGTTTACAGGAGAAGAAGAAGCCGCTCGTATACTGTGGAGTCTTTGAAGTTAAATGACCGATCTTTAAAGGTGCAACGTACGATATTCAGAGCATTGATAGAGCAGCTAATTACCTATTCGTAATTTACAGATGTAGTGGAGCGTAACGTCTGTCTGTGAAGCACCCCCCCACCCCCCTCCGGTTTCGACCATAGGTAAACACTGCCGTAGTTTGCACTGTTAGCACCGTTAGCTGCTAGCCGCCGGCTCAACCGTCGCCATCTTGAGAGCCGTTGAGAGGCAGTAGAAATGCTACCAATCTTGTTTTCAGCCTGTTTAATGTAGAAACTAGGCCCAAGCTAAGCCATTTATTAGCATATACCATGGACACACGTGATTTATCTAAACACACACACACACACACACACACACACACACACACACACACACAACCCCACTGACAGCCAGAGTTCAGCTGGGTGTCAGCCACTGCATCTGTCCCTGGAGACACAACACCACCACCCTCACATCCTCCCATATACACTCTCACACACCAACAGATGCAAAGGGTTGATATGGAGACCCCATCACATGGCTGGGTGAGCCGGCAGTAGAGCAGATGATGGCTTGATTTACAGTAACTAGTATCGGTCACACCCGATCGTTTTATACCTCTTTTCATCCAACAAAAATCTCTTTTTTTTTAAAAGATTTTGAAATACCTTAAATTCTTGAATAAACCCATTTTAATGATTGTGGATAGCGCACATGTTGGAGAAGATTGCGCGTGTAGAAACAGATTATTTCTCCCAGTTAGATCATCCATCAGTCAGATGAAAGGATACCAGTGGAACAATACTAGCTAGAAGCCTGTTAACAGCTCCACCATTCACTTTGAAGCTCAGTCTGATGACGCTGGAATAATAATCTTGTGCATGAACATTTACCCTACTGTTCAAAAGGATTTTTGGTAGATTTTCTAATTTAAAGGGTCAAAAAATTTTCTTTTTGTTGCTTTAGTTTGCAAAAGTTCGCCGTAGCATCGACATATCGTATCCAACACGTCATTTTTCGTCAGCTCTGGCAGCAGAAAAGAATTGATTTGGAGGTTGGAAGCACTGATCTTCTCACCTGTAGAGCACCACAAATGACTGGTGCATGTGTAAGCCTGGAGACTTGAAATGAATGTAATCAGTATTCTAACGTCTGCAGCGGACCCCCTGGCAGGTCGGAGAACGAGTCGATGTCAGGCCTTCAAAAGTGAAATGGAGTTATATAACATGCTGCATGTAATAGACCGACAATCAGTTATTCATAGCAGCGTATGCCCCCCCCCCCCCCCCCCGAAGAAAACACTACCAGTAGTTCATTCAACATGGATAACTGATTCCAGGTGTTGCTGACCTTCTTGTCTATACTAGCAGCTGTTGTGCAGTTAAATTCAGCATAATAAAAAAAAAATGTATTGGAGTGATTGGCGAGCGGCGTGTCCGGCGGCGTTATCAGCCCTACGGAGCAGACGTCTGAAGTCACGGTTAGCGGCTTTGAGGAGGGCGATGTACACAAAATGGGTGACCGTAGCTAAGTGGAGAGCAGGGCCGCCTTTCAAACAGAGGGTCGGCGGTTCGATCCCCGGCTCCTGCTCTACTCGTCTCATGTCAATGTGTCCTTGAGCAAGACACTTAACCCCAAAAATGTCTCCCGTAGCTGCGTCTACGGTGTGTAGATAGATTCTGAATTGTAAGTCGCTTTGGATAAAAGCGTCTGCTAAATGACCGTAATGGAGGACTTTCCTTTCCTCATCAATGCTAGTTTTGTTCTGCACGACTATTGAGAAGTTCACAAAGAAACGGTAAACAAACAAAAGCAGAAATGCTCTCTAGTTCCACTGGGATTTCCAGCCAACCAGCAAAACAACAAGTGTGACAACAAGGAAACCGAGGAAACAGAGTGACAGACGTGTGTTGACCAAATGTATTGATCTAGTAAACTTTGATGTGTAAGTGTTCATTTTAAAGTACATGTGATGCGTGTGTGAGAGGGACAGACCTGCAGCCTTGTAACTAAGTTTGAAAAATAAGAAATTTGTCTATATATAGGATAGTATAGTACTCATTTATAATTATATACATTTTTGTATTTTCTGTAACTAAGCGATCAATATAATTCATGTGTACACCGGTGCGCACATGCCCAGTATACGTGAACGGTCATGTGACATTCGTCTTGGACGGAGATCATTCATAAAACGGGGAACGCCCGTTTCTTTATAAAACCTTGTTTTTAACGTAGTTGGCGTTGGACGTCGCCTTCCTAGTCTTCTGACCACTCATAGCACTTTACTTACTATGTCAACATTCACACATTCACACACTGATGGCTCAGCCTCCAGGAGCAACTTGGGGTTCAGTATCTTGCAATAAATCAACATAAAGAAGACTACATTTTACTAAAGCAACAAAAAATACAATGTTTACTCTCACTTTTGTTTTAATAAGTAATAGTGAATACTTTGCTGGCCTCAATTCCATGTTTTTCTGCTGAAATGCAGGTGCATATTATTAAAAAACCAAAAAAAATTATAATTCATTTCAAAATAAACCTTTTTCTTCCTGGTCAGTGTTTCCATGAATGGAGGTGTGTGAGTAACGGCAGTGCTTGTGTCTGACGCCTCCCTCAGAAACCTCAAGCACCCTCAACGCCACGGCCAGGTTGTTCTATCCTAAACTTCTGTTTCCTTTCATCTGACAACATGATCGAGTGGAGGAAGGTGAAGAAGAGGAGAGTTCCGCTAGAAGGAAATCACGGAGCAAGGAGTGAAGTGATTTGTGTCTCTGTGGACGAGAGCAGCCCCACTTTTGTTTTTCAATCATTTTTCCACACTGCATCTCTCTCTCTCCCTCGACTCTTATACGTTCCCTCCTCCTCTGCCATCATCTATACTTTTGTTTGTTTCCTTCCTCCTTTTTTACACAGTCTCTGTATACACTGCCCCCTGTCTCATCTGTTTTCCCAGCATGCTCTCTCTCTCTCTCTCTTACACAATATCAGGAGTCCCGTGTGTTTTTAATCCTGCATTGATCCCACATGGGGGCTGATATTCTCTCCGCTGCTCCTCAAGTCTGTTGATTCAGGTGCCGACGAGACGCAGCTGCAAGTTCGCTAATCTGTGAAACGCCACCGACTATTTACAGACTCGACGCTCATCATTATGTCTTCTTAATCTGCTACAGCGGTAAACAAAAGGTGGAGGTATACAGTAATCCAGCCCCTAAAGGGCATCGCACACACACACACACACACACACACACACACACACACACACACACACACACACACAAGCAACTGCAACCATTTCCACCTTTTCAAAGCAGCTGCCCAGGGTCCCTTTAAAGGCCCTTTGAAAGGACAGTCTATAACTAGCATGCAGCTACAATCCTCCAAACACACAGGCTTAAGAAAACTTGCCACAGACTCGTATGAAATATTTCAAAAAAAAAAACTTGTGTTTTTTCTGAATCAGTGTGTTTTTTCACACAGATACTTCCTTTTGTGCTTCACTGTCTGTGTGAGGGAGCGTTGTGATGCTCAAGTTTAGCACATGAGGACTTGTCGAACCGTTCAGTAACGCAAGCCTAATCCGCTCTGGGGTGATTTCGGGTGGGAGGGGGGGGCAGAGCCTTTCACACCGCCATACCGTGTCCCAGTCGGCCCTGATGAGTGTTACGAATGAGCCGGGACGGAGAGGAGAAACACGGGAGAGGACTGACGAGAGCGGAGGAGGAGGAGGGATGGTCAAAAGAATACGAGGGGAGAGAAGTGAATCTGTGTTGTTGATGTGCAGCGGCAGTCGACAGGCAACGTGCTGATCCAAATGACCCCGAGGCCCGTCTCAGTGTGTCGATCGCACTGCGCCGCGTGAATCACGGTTGATTCGCACAGAGACGCGTCCTCGTTTTTTGGTCGTCCGCAGAGAGGTCGGAGGTCAGAAACGCAGCTTCCGGAGAGAACCTCTCCAAATTTAAAAAAAACACGCCATTTACACATCGGAGCTGCGCCGCCGTCGTGTTGATGTCCAGAGACTGAAGAGAGACGAATGAGCGTCTTAAGCGGTCGCAGAAGCAATCTTAACGGGTTCCAGGTGCACAGCTCCTGCAGCTGTTGGTAGGAATTCAATGTTCAGGGCTTTGATCTGATTTCTAATTTGTCAGAGAGGTCAAAGATGGAGGTTGGGTGGGGGGGGGGGATTTGGAGATGTTCCCGCTCCAGTGAGACCAGCCTACGTTATCCAAGATAGAATTCACCAAAACCCCCCCGAGTTAGTCCTCATCCTCACGGTGTTTGAAAACAAGCAAAGCAGAAATCTAACCTCTGTCTTGCTTCTCAAAGTAGTAGCCTTTGTAAGCGAAGCCAAACAGGGGTTATGTTAGAAGGCAAAATCAGGTTTTTACTTATCATACTGTACCAAGACTTATAGCTCTATACTTTGCAAAACAAGAGCAATACTGTTTCTTTATTTCCGTGGTTTTCTACGTGGATCATCAGCTGGTGACTGTGGACATGCTGCATTAGGCTTAGTGTGTCAGCATGTAGCCATCATGTGCAAGACTCCTTTTAAAACCTTTTTAAAAAAAAATAACGAGTCAGCTGGAAAAATGCAAACAGACACTCCTTGTTATCATATTTAGTCAACCCCACAGTTTTAATTGACTGAATTTGATCTATTTTAGTCATCAGATTATATTGAACGCTTCAGTCAATCTAGTTTAGACAGAATGTTGTCACCTCGTTTCTTTCTCCCACGCCCTCGTTACTGTCTCGTCTAACGAAAGGGTCGACGAACCAATTTAGCGATGGTTTCAACCAATTCCACGGCGCTAACATTAGCTTAATTAGCTAGCCACAGCTGATACAAATCAGCAGGAATGGGAGGCGGGGCTTGGCCGACAGTCATACAGCGACTTATATGGCTCCGCCTCCTGTCTTACTTGGTGTCGATGATTGTTCACCCGCTTTCTTTGCTCTTATCTGTGTGTCTTCTCTGCCTCTGTCTCCTGCTGTCAATCCGTCTTTGTCTGTCTTGACAGGATGTCTATCTCGAGTCGTGTTGCCATCAAAGAAACACTCAGAGAGCAGAGTGCGATTGTGCTGCTCCACGCACACACACACACACACACACACACACACACACACACACACACACACACACACACACACACAATGTTTGATAGGTAGGGATTTATTTCTCTGACAGAATATGAAGGGCGTTTTTTTTACCTCAGATGTAGACAAGAATAACCAAAGAGAAGAATTTATAGATAACGATTCAGAGGGTTCCTCCATTAAGACGTCGGTACTTTCACGTAAACACTCGCTGCAAAGGGAAAGGTTTGCCAGTACAGCTAATCCCACTGAGATTATTATACCAACTGTGCATCTAGTGCACTTCCAGCTCAGCGTTGTTTTCTCTGCTGGTCCATAACGTTCACATCGGGGGGGGGGTGTGCTCAGCAGAAAGGTTGGGGACCTGTGCTGCTCCTTGACACATGCTGTCACATCATTAGCCGAAGCTGCCGGCTGATATTCAATTGTGTGTGTGTGTGTGTGTGTGTGTGTGTGTGTGTGTGTGTGTGCCACTCTCTTCACTTTCTCACCACACACTAGGAGACGAGTGTGGCGTTTTAGGAGAGTGCAGTGGGGGTGTTTTTCAACAGCTGGTATACCGTAAAGCGGGTTTTGAAATGCAAAAAACGAAATGTATCGGGCTTTATTGGACGGATTTTGGACGCCGCACGTGTGCGTCCGAGTCCGTAAGCTTGTTAACTGCGTCTGTTTGTTCACATATGCACTTTCTGTCTCACCCGTAAGTCTTCCAGATGCTGCGTAATCCAATCACAAGTTAGGGGGGGGGGTGGAATAATTATCCAATCACACAACATCCCCGGTTAATCCAATAGAGGAGCAGCTCAACGATCAATGCAAGCGGTCATAAGCGAACTCGCAAATCTCTCCCGTCATGCACACATTCAGTCGCGTACCGTCCAAGACAGCAATCACCTCCCGTTGGTGCCAGGCAAGCGTGTTTCGATTATTCATCAAGGGCCGTACGGCTGCTGTCCCTTCAGGCGTGTTTGCAGGGCAGATTCTTCAGCCTGTCCATCTCTCCCTCGTGATTCATCACAAACACACACACACACACACACACACACACACAGCATCCATCACGGAGCAAAGGAATAATGAGATGATTAATTATTAACCGTCTGTAATATATATACACGACTCTCTCATAAGCCCTGCAGTTTGTCCCACTTCGTTACTTAACTTGGATACAGTTTTTGGACTTTTCATCCATTTCACAACCAGAGGAGCTGTGTCTCTACAGCACTCTCTAAAATGGAGCCAGAGTGTGGACATGGAAGAAAAAGACGGAGCTCTGGCCATTTAGGAGGTTGACAATCTGTCAATCATACTGTTGCATTTTCAAAGCGCTTCCTCTTAGAAAAAAAGTTACAGGACGTTTATAACGGCGCTGCTGTGATCTCAAGTCAAGTCAATTTATTTATACATTTATTATGAAATCGCTAATTTCTCTCGAGGGACTTTATTTGATTTCCTTGATTTGGAAATTTGTGCCTTGCATACGAATTACTTTAGTATTATTTGTTTTTGCGCACACATGAATTATTTGTTCCCTTAAATTCAACTTTGCCTCCACAAATGATTTGCCGTTAAGGAGACATATGATGCTCAATAATAATAAGTTTCTTTTCTTTTTTTTTCCTCTCTCTGCTGCACCACAGTGACAAAGCAAAACAAATTGAAAAAAGGACAAAGAAACAGTTTAAAGAATATTTTCCCAATCATTTACTCGACAGTTCATAAAGTCGGGGAACTATCTGAGAAACCAGCAGAGACACTTCTATGTGATCGTATCTCAGAAAAAGTGGCTTTACTTTGGGGACACCGATTACGATGGCCGTTCGTTTGTCATTAATTGCAATTGTGCAGCAAGAGTCATTAACAAATACAGAAATAAAAACTTTTATGTCGGCTCTGTTGATGTTGATTTTGTGGAAAAAAATGCCTAGAGAGCAGCACAATGTTAAAGTCTGGACATAATAGATGCTACACTGGCAGGACTTGATTACTATCGATACTCACTACTTAAGCTTGACTTCCGTATCTAATCATCCAGATGTAATTGTGGACCATCCTTTAAACTGTCCTTTAAACTCCCTTCCAGGAAAATGGAAATCTGTGAAACGTTGTTCATGTGTGACGGAGCACTAAAGCGCCGATGTACAGTTCATAACTTATGTAACGTTTAGAGCAGAGCTAGGTGAGATGAGAGTGTTTTATTTATGGTGGTTGTGAGGAAGGAAAAGGTTCAAAGCTGCTCTGCAGTCTTGCCGGTACTGGAGCTCATTTGGCCTCGGGGTTAACGGGTCGTGGCTCAGGTTTCGTTATTATGTGGGCTCTGTGGCAGCTGCATCTCACCGATGCTTCTGCCGTGGAGAGAAGTATCAGTGGTCAGATTTTGATTCTGATCAGGCCCGTTTGATTGTCTACCTTGCGCATGCCAACCCAGCTTGTGAGGTTGACGTGTCCATATTGCTTTATAATATATATATATATATATATATATATTATAGGAAAGTGTGGGTGTGGAGGGTTACCATCCTGTCACCAACCTGCAGTTGATGGTCGTGTTTCCGGAGGACATCAGAATTGCGTCTCTGCTCTTTGCAGATGATGCGGTTCCGTTGGCTCCTTCAGACCAGGACCTTCACGGACGCACTGGGCCGGTTCTGCAGCAGAGTCTTGAGTTTGGATGAGAGTCAGTACCTCCATATTATGAGGCCACGGCTCTCTGCTAGAAAACGGTGGATTGGGAGTGAGTCACCCTGTACGTCTCCCTTTAGAGCTTAAGAGGCCCAGAGGTTGACACAGAACACGCTGGAGGGATTATGTATCTTGTCAGGCCTGGGTTCGCCTCGGGGTCCCCCATGAAGAGCTGGAAGACGCTGCTTTGGAGAGAGACGTCTGGAATACAATGCTAAGCTCTCTGCCCCCACGACCCGGCCCCAGAGAAGCGGAAGATAATGGGTGGCTCACTTACCACTGATTTTACACATCATCGTCTATTTACTACTGCACTACTTCTCCATCTAGACTCACTACCGCTGCAAATGTTCTGATTTCCTCCAGCTATGAAGCCCCCCCCCCCCGCTGATGTTTTGCCTGACGGTAGTGTGTTGTCATCTGGAATCGGAAGCGTTTGAGTTCTCTCCAGATCGGGTGCAGTCATCGGTGTACAGGACGAACAAGAGGATGCTAAACACAGGGCCCTGGGGTGCGCTTGTTTTTGGGGAGTCATGCGGTGTGTGTGTGTGTGTGTGTGTGTGTGTGTGTGTGTGTGTGTGTGTGTGTGTGTGTGTGTGTGTGTGTGTGTGTGTGCTAAACCTAACTTTCAGTTGGGGAAGAAGGGGAGCAAAAAAAACATTTGTACTCGAACCAAGCTTGCGAGAGCACCAACCTAGTTTCAGGGGAGTAATTGTTGTTATTTCCGAGGTGTGTGGAGGGCAGTAGAGATGCTTGACTCTGTTGTTGATCTGTTGGCAGGGAATGCAGACTGACGGGGGTCCAGACTGGCTGGCATGTGGTCTTTGATGTGCAGGAGAACCAGCTTCTCAAAGCACTTCATAACAAAATGTGTGTGTGTGTGAGTGCCAGAGGGCAGTTTATTATGTGGTAGTGAGTGAGTACACATCCGAGAAGAGCTGCATGCTTAAACTCTTGCTTAAGGGTGGACTTTTAATCCCATCACACTCACACACACACACACACACACACACATGCATGACTCACAGTCATGTTTTCATGACTTTTGGGGACATTACATTGACTTAGATTCATTCACTAGAGACCTAAACTTAACTTACTTGTCTCCAAAAGGAAGGAGAGTCCCCACAAAGTGACTGTATAAACAGGTTTATGTCCCCACAAGATGGGTAAAACACAACCACACACACACACACACACACACACACACACACACACACACACACACACTAAAATGTATAAGTGATATCCAATATTCTACCAAGGTGGACATTTTGCAGTGTCCCCGAGATCCTTGATTCCATTGTTGGTCCAGTTGGTCCCATGAGTTTTAATGGTAACTTTGTAATATTTGTGACTTGTGTGTTGATCCTTTTTTGCGTCTGGCATTCTTTCTAAAATAGCCATTAAACGTATTAACGACTCCTCAGCTGCCTCGCTCTGCAGTAGGTTGGGCGGAGTCCGCCATTTCCGTGCTGGATTCAAATGTTGTACACGTGAACACGGGGTTCACGTCAAAAGGCAGCAAAATACCGTATGTCACGCAATGACATCATCCAGAAGGGCCGAACAGCCGAATCTTGAAGATGAAATATAGTGTGTGTGTGTGCATTGGCTGCATCACATTTTCATCATGACTGAACATTAATTTCAGAGCTAATTAAAGTGTGTTTCCTGCCCCCAGTGATTAACACGCATTTTTGAACTGAACTCTGGGACTTTTATTATTAATATCATTATCGCCAGTAACCACAGGTGTTAAGAGGACCCAGACATGAAGTCTTCAGGATTATAACTTAGTTCATATTTAATCTATATGGTTAGTTTCGGCCATATCAAAGTAAAAAAATACAGTAGACCAGTTTGACGTCCAGACCACCTTGCAATCACCTGGAGTTCTCTACTTTACAATTGGAAGCACTCAGTCATTTTTATCTGTGTGTATTTTTTAAATTCCTCTTCTAATAACTAGAAACAACTTCAAAATATATCAGCATCTTAGCTGAAGAACATGTGGCATGCAAGAACTTCAGAGGGACGTTACGGTAGTTTAGGTGAAAAACAACCCTGGGAGTTTAATTCATTGTTCTTTCCTGCATTTATTGACAAAGACATATTGTACAAAGGACAAACAACAGCACAACACACTTGTTGTTGTTGTTGTTGTTGTTGTTGTTGTTGTTGTTGTTCTTGTTGTGAACGTGGTACATGGAGCCATACAACAAGTGTCTGTGGCTCTGTGCAGGACAACAGGCCTCACCGGGGACATGCTCCAACGTGATTATGACTTTGTTCAGCCGTCGCCCAAAGAAAGACGTTAGATCACCGCGGTGACAAAGTGATGAGATTGGAGACTTAGAAGCACACATTAATGTCCAGTCATGGCTGTAGCTTCCGTCGTTTGTCTGGGTTAGCTGCTGCCTCAGGCGGCATTTTTAAAGGTACATGTAAGTATTATATCACAGCGCACGATATATTGTGAAATTGCACGAGCGCAAGATAGGCCTACAGACATTTATTTTATTATGCTACAAATGTGAAAAAAAAACCTGTTTTATAAGTCGTCAAATGTGTGATTTATCCTACGGCATATCCTTTGTGTGTGAATATGCACTTATATTTTATGATTATTACCACATTCATACATTGTTTCACGCATTACTCTTTGTTTATAATACTCCAGTACCTCATACATGCTTTTTTTTTTTTGTACAAAACATATAAACATACAAAGCTTTTTTTCAAAGCTATTTTTGCTTATTGACTACATTCAGTGATTTTTATTTATTTTTTTTAGCTCCGTGTTCCTTAAGCCAAATCTGATTTTGTTTCCGATATTTATGACGTGCACAGTATGGTGGTACGAGTGAGTCACCAGTGATCTCCACGCACTGACATTAGCTCAGGCTCAGGCTCCTGTAGTTGCTAAGGAGACAAAAATCAATGGCAGCGAATGTGCTCACCTTTTTGTGTATTTCCGACGCTTGACTGTCCTCTCTGACCTCCCTTTAATCCTCCTGTACGAGCCACTCCATTTCTGACTTATTGAACCCAAATCAATCGGAGTCAATAACCGACAGAAGAAAGCAATGAAAATCTCACAATACCAACAGCGAGAAAGCTGGTGGCCGATTTAAAAAAAACAAAAAAATCCGCCTTTGGCTTCAACTACTGAATCAGGTGTTTGTTGCTTTGGCAGCATATTTTGAATTTGTCCCGGAGCCATGCAGACAGCATTCTGGGTGCAGGGATGTCTTTGCCACGTGAATAATTGCCACACTTCCTGAATATCTACATGATGTCCAGAGACGCATCATGCAGCTCAGAATGAAAACATAGTATAGTCGGCAGAGAATTCCGCTGCAGAAGCGAGCTAAAAAAACGAAACAAAGGCGCGATTAGTCCGCGGTTGCATAAGTGTTTTATCAGTTAGTCAATCAATCCGTCATTTATACGGGGGCAGAAGTACAATGAGTACAACACACACATACAGTAGGGCTGCACAATGAATCCAATATTAATCGTGATCTCAATTTTGCCTGCAACATGAATGTTTAAAAATGTGCGCTTCGCTCGTAGAAAAGTCTGCTGCATATCGAATCTAGCGCTTCCAGAAATACCAGCCAGCCGCTATTGGCTGATGGGAGTGTTTTGGCTTCACTTTTTGGGGAGCTGTCATGCCAATGCATACTCAGCCTGCAGCAGCAGCAGCCTGTGGAGAAAAAAACAACTTTCCTGAATGCTGCGGCTGAAGTCCAGAGTAGAAGAGTGACGCACTGTATGTTAAATGTATTCAGGTGAATCAGAACCTTATTTTAAGTCTTGTTTTTGATGCAAAAACAAGTATATTAACAGCAATGTGAAAGCAGTGTTCCGTTCATTTACATGCGAAAGTACAATACAATGATTTCGTCCTTCAAATCAATGAATAATCATGTCAAATAAAAGCTATTGCGCTTATCATTTTGACCCTAATCCTGCAGCGCTAACTCACAGTAGCTATTCTTGCACAGAAGGTCAGATCCAGCACCTCTCGTTTGTAATTTGAGTCGCAGACGGCCCCATTTGACCTCACAGAAAAGTGACATAACTGCGGAAGACAAGACAGCGAGACGTTCATTAAAAACCAACTCTGAATTTAGAATTGAGGCAGGAAGGAGATGGGAAGAAGGCAGCCGAGCGAGACCGAGCAGGAACCGACGAGAACAATCAAAGAAGATGGCGTTGAACTTCTATTTAACAAATGAGAGAGAGAGAGAGAGAGAGAGAGAGAGAGAGAGAGAGAGAGAGAGAGAGAGAGAGAGAGAGAGATGTGACAGTGACAGTGACAGTGACAGTGACAGTGAGGTAGAGAAGGAGACATGGATCAGGGCAGTCATTAGGGGAAGATGTACATGAGAGCTGTTTCCTGGCAACAGAAGACGGTGAAGACTAAACAGACCTAATAATGACTGCGTGATCATTTTAGAAGCCTGAGTTAGACTGTGTTCCTGCATGCCATCATGGTGTGTGCCAAAGTGCCACAAAGATGTGTGACTTCTGTTTTCCTTCTGATTTAACTGAACCCTATAATAATAATAATAATCCATGCGCTATATACATGCATTGTTTTCATATTGTCAACAATACCTGTGTAGCCAAAGCCTGATATATCGTATTCTTCTGTCCCAAAAAGGTAATTGTTGTCTAAAAATATAAACATATATATATATATAGTCACTGTGGCCCTGGGTGACATGAACCCCAAACACACCGTCCCGCCGGTATAAATATGCGCATTAATCTGCAGCCGCAAATAGTCTCCAACAAATGCACCAACGCTTGTTTGAAACTACAGCACCCAGGTTGTTTTAGGACATTTCTGAGACTGTTTAGAATGTGAAACGACACTAAAAGTCAAAATTGAGCGAGAACCCACGAGTAGAAAACAATCAAATCCAAGAGAAGCGGATGTGACCCAGTGTTGTTTCTTATTATCCTGTAAACTTAGGTATGGTTATTTTGACCCAGTGTTAGACGCGACAAGCTCAACTTTTAACCGTAAAGCTGTCACAAATGCATCGTTGGTCGTAAACAAGCTAGAAAAGTTTGCACCCATAACCACATTTAGGTTTGGGGAAATAAACCGAGCGCAATATAAAGAATAGCAAAGTGTCAAAACAACTCATGGGAAAAGTTTACCCAGTGTTGTGTCGGTGCTACGATCACCTGGGTCCATTTGTAAATATGTGCCACAGACGGGTTAGAAAAGCCAGACTATAGATTTTGACTAATGAATTGTTCATTTTGGTCTTTTCATGAATTTTTTCACAATTAGAACCCCCAGTCTTGACACCAATGGCCAGTAAGGTGTTGTAAAACACACTTCAGATGGATGCAGACAATTGGCTGGAAGACGTCGTATAAGACACGTCCTACAATATTGCCAAAACCTAAATTTTAGAGCTGTCTGCCCGCTTAGCAGTGGCTGAGTTGCGGGAAAGTACAGCAGTGTGTGTGTGTGTGTGTGTACTGGTAGCTTTTGTTAGCTGTTAGCCAAATACCGCAAAACGTTATCACGCCGCTATGTTAAGATAAACAGGCGATAAAAGGTGTGAGTTACCGCAAACCACGGGAGGTCCTTGAGGACGCAGCAATGATTGACCACCCCAAAAAAAAATATTACGTAGTTTGCTGCAGCAGAATCCGCGATCAGCCGTGGACAGACACAGAGAAGCACTCACTCACTCACTCACTCATGGAGGGACCGCATACAAGCGACCGGTCGCGTGATTCTTCCCGTGAAAGCATAACAACGTCTTTTACAATGCAGCTGAATCACCGGCTTCCAGAGGCGAAGTTGCTGGAGACATAATATGTAACTCGAATTACCTTGGGTGAACCAGCGCATCACCTCTGTCACTAATTACTGCGAGTCGAGCTCTGGCCTCTGCGCCTCACGTCTCATGCCTGGATGCATATCCAAGCACAGCGCACCAGATGACATCAGGGTCGATTCCCACTGGAGGGATAGAGACGGGAAGTGTGGACGGCCTGCAGGATGCTAATGGAAGGTGGTCTTCACTTCTGTCATTTGTTTTTTTTTTGTTTTTTCCGGTATCACCGGATATCTCTGCCGTCCCCCGGGAGACGATAAATAGAGGGAAAGCGAGAGCAGGAAAGGGAGGAGGCGTGCGCATGTCAGACATGGGAGTAATTAACTAATGAGATGGTTTGTTTTGAGAAACGCTGCAACATGTAACTTGATAGACGAACATCACAGCCGACAACCAGCCTCTTTTAAATTGACATCCTTCCCTCCTTATGTTCCTTTCTCTCTGATTTGATAAGTCCCTCGATGCAACGCGTTGAGCTGTCTCTCAAATGAGCTCGTAGGCAACCCAGGCACACACACACACACACACACACACACACACACACCTCACACACCAGCGTTAGGCCATAAAATATTCAATAAGGGGGTCTCGAAGGCCTTCAGAATTGATGGATCAACGAGAACGCCTGGGCACAAAGTAATAAATAGTCCATTTTAGAGAGTTCGCCCATCTACATGCCCGGGGCCATTAACTGAATATGCACTGGCCAAATTTTCCACTTGGTATTTACACACACACACACACACACACACACACACACACACACACACACACACACACACACACACACACAAACACAGATGGAAGCAAACAGAGGCTCACGCCGGGTTGCTGCTTCTACACAAGATTGTTACTTGACGGAGGGCAGATGTGCTTATTGGCTGCATCAAATAATGAAACCTCATAAGGTTTTTGTGACTCTTGACGGTGTTTACCAAACCCGATCAATTCTTGTTACTGACCCGCCGGGCTTCCTCGCTCTGGAGACCTGAGCTTCCAGCGGTCCGTCTCCTCTCTGCTTTTCACGTTTTGAGTCTTTTGATAGAAACACACGCCGTGGAATGCAGAATACAAATATGGTGTGTGTGTGTGTGTGTGTCTGAGTCTTACTTTGAGTGTTTAAAGATTGAGATTGGATCGTTTTTTTCTAACTAAACTGAAAAAGTCTTTGAGGTTTTCCCAACAGACGTTTACACCTGACAGGACTACAAAAGTCTTGGTGAAAATCCAAGAAACTTAGAAGTAGGAACAACACATTAGAAACAGTATTTACACACGCATGTGTGATCTAAGACATATCGGATGTCGTGCTCTTAGAGGTCCAGCACAAGTCGGCTCTTTCAGTGGTTCTCCTTTCACGACCGTGTCGATCACACGTCCTCTCTTCTCTCTTTTCGCAGACAGCAACTTCGTCCTGGGAAACGCCCAGGTGCAGTCGCTCTACCCCATCGTCTACTGCTCCGACGGTTTTCTGCGAGCTCACGGGTTACGCCCGCGCCGAGCTCATGCAGAAGAGCTGCGCTTGCCACTTCCTGTATGGCACGGAAACGAGCGACCGGTTGACGGCGCAGATCCAAGGAGCCCTGGATGAGAGGAGGGAGTTCAAGACCGAGCTGGTGTTCTACAAGAAGGAAGGTGAGACGGCGGGAAGGAAACTGTGTCCTGTGTCCATCAGTGCTCTGTATCACGTCAGCTGAGAGCATGTATAGTTACAGTATATATAACTACAGTTATACAGTGCTATGAGCAGATAATAAGGCATCATGAGTATGTCTTTAATGCATTGTGAACATAGGCATCATAGAAAGTCCAAATCCCCAAATTTCTCTGATAAATAAAGAGGGAAAAAGTAACACCATTCCAAAAAATCCTGTATAAGTAATCCTGCTGATGAACATAGTAGATGGAACGCTATGCCAGACTCCACATGTGTAAGTCGACCGAGGAATGAATGTGTGAATCACTGAGTCATACATATATATTATATGTCAAAAGAGCTTTTGAATCGGTTGCTGCGCGTGTTTCACCAGCAAATAATCCGCTCCAGCGCTCCAGCAGTCAGCCGGGGAGGGATTTTTTTTTTTTTCAAAAAAAGGAGAAAGAGAGCAACAGAAAAATGAAAAGTCTTGAGAGAGAAGATCTTTGTGAAAGAAGAGCATCAACAGAATGTTCATTTATCTACTCTTTATTAATCAATAATAGTAAAAAAAAAAAAAAAGGGGAGGGAGACGTGGACACATCTGCTCCTCTGAGATATAAGCCTCTAACAAAGAACAACACGGGGTTATAAAAGCACACACACACACACACACACACACACACACAAAAGACAAATTAGAAGTGTTTCATGCTCTTTATCATCTCTCTATGAGCTCACATTAGCATTTAAGCGGTTCCCCAGGGGAGCAAGGGAAAGAATAAACCCATACATATCCAGTTCCCTCTCTCACATCAAAGCCTGGGGCTCAATTTTAAAATTGCATTTTATCCACGGAGCACATTCTCATCATCTATTCATATCGACACGATGTACAGGCCAACAAATGAAGGAAGCAAAGAATGACAATAAACGTTTAAAAAAAAAAAATTACAAATGGAAAAAAGTTAGGGAAAAATTAAGAAAAAAAGGAGCCGACGATGGCACCGCTCATAATTGTCAATCTAAGTAACTAGCTAATGAATGACAAGCGCATCACAAATTAGCTTCACTATAACCTTCTCACAGTAACAATGCTGTGCTCTACTAACAACATGATCAATATGAATCGATATGTATATTAAAGACAGCCGTTCCTTCTCTATCTTTGCATGCTGCTTACGGTTGAGCCTGCAGAGGCAGAACAGAGGACAGTACATGCTGTTTCGGTCCCGCGATTGTTTACCGCCACGTTAAAGTCAAACGGGGACAAATCCCTCCTCACTGATGTTTTTATTGAGGCGGTCGTCCTCGCTCGTTTTTTTTTTTTTTCGATGCATTATTTACTTCTCATGATCCCCTGGAGGGAATTAGTCTCGCAGTGGCAGGAAACAGTATGCGGCGTGTGCCACATGCAAGCCCGCAAGGACACGAGTCACAGATTACAGGTGCGTAATGGAAAAACCCACGCAGCTCCTTTTAGCCTGATTTCATGCATTCATGTAGCAGCCAGCAGGGGGTTACTTACCTCGCTGGATAACCTTATTCAAGGACAAAGGCTGGCGATTTCCCTAACGTCAACAAATCCCACGAAAAGGGACAAAACCAGCAGTGAATCGATGAAGACGACGAGGATTGTGTGCGTATCAAAGTCTGACGCATCTTGTTCCTCTGCTCCATAGAGTTTAATACACCTGCATTCTCTCTAGTGTCCACCAGGGGGCGACTCCTCTGGTTGTATAGAAGTCTAGTCTAAAATGACTCTACTTCTCTCTTGATTTATTCCCTCAGTAAACATTGTGAACATGAGTTTATGGTCTCAATCTCTAGTTTCAAGTCTTCTTCAATACAGCATGATGTTTGTTCAGTAAATCATGGTCCATTTAGAGACAAACAGAACATAAAGCAGGGTATAGCCGTATGCGTCACTCCTCCGCAGTCCAAATATTGTCACTTGTTACATACAGTCTTATGATTACCATGAACACACACACACACACACACACACACACACACACACACTAGACGTAATCACACATACTTTGTCAAATGTGTACTAATCCGTGGCTGAAAAAAAAAAATGCAATATGTAACGTTTTGTAAAATCTGTAATGAAATATTGAATTAATCAGCCAACGCACTTTAAACAGAGTATAGCAAATCCCTAATTAAACGTGTCAAAAGTGAGACAAAGCTTTCTAAAGAAGTTACAGTGGGCAGTGTGCAGGCTGCAGACTAACCCCGCTGTCCTGTCACCATGGAGAAGCAGTCCAAAGCTTAGGTGGCAAAATCTCAGACGGCCATTAAATCACCGCTCTCAGCTACTGCCCCCGGGCAAAGGCACAGAGTCCCCTGTGCAGCTCGCTGCCTCAGCACACAGCAGTTCATAACTATTTATTGAACTCTGATTCAGTCCTCACCACCCAGCACCTCCTGCGCTTTAGTGTGTCCTATCTGGATGTGACGTGTTTTAATTTACCCTTTTTTAATTGCATGCAAAATGTAGACAAAGTCTTTTTTTGCTATTTTATTTTATTTCTATATATTTGTGACCAGATTTTATTTTTTTTTGATTTATATCTTCAGAAGGAAACTTTGGGTTGAGTGTCGCACGCAAAGAAGGTAACTGGTGGAAGAAGTACTCACATCTTTTAGTATCAATACTACAATGTTAAAAAATTCTCCAAATATCCAAAATATTATGGATATATATATTATATTTAGATATCATGGATGTAATATCCAAATATTACATCCATGATATCCTGCATTCAAAACTTAAAGATACAAAAATATTTGCATTTAAGCACAAAAAAGTACCGAAAGTAGAAGTACTCAGTTTCAGAATAATATAGATATATATGGATTATTAGAATTATCGATGCATTCATTTGTAAATGCATCATTAACATTGCAGCCGGGAAATATTGCATCTTATTTTAACTATAATGCTTAAAGTACAGCTTCATCCATTCAAATACATACATCATTTATGAGTGTATTCATATTTTGTATTAGTAATCTCTGCAGCGTATCAATTTGTAACTAAAGCCAAACAAAATAGATGTAGTGAAGTGGAAGTAGAACGTCACATAAAATGGCTTAAGTTTGGTACAAGTACCTCAAATTGTACTTGAGTACCTGAGTACTTCCCTCCACTACTGCAGTAAATCGCCGCTTTGAGCCTGCTGTTGAATTACTCTTTAAAGTCCAATAATTAAACAAACCTTTGACGAACACAGTCATTTGGTATCATATCTTTTTACCAACTAATGGGACACAAACACACCAACACTGGTTTCATTGAGATTCTAACTATCTGCTGGACTCCTCTCAGTAATCCCATCACAAAGACAGATGTCTTAAATGATGCATGTCCTGCGCCGGCAGCAAATGTAACCAGAGAACCAGAAAGCTGTCTTTGCAAGGCAGTCAGAGGACTCGTGTCCAAGGTGGACGTGTTGTCTGAGCTATTCTAATTTACAGTCGAGACACGGCCTTAACGGGAATCCATACTTCCTGCACTCTCCCTCTCCACTGCTGCACCTATACTCACATGGGCGCTCCGGTGGAGTTCTGAGGGTATAGATGGAACAGGAAGAGAAAAAAGAAAAAGAAGCTTTTCATCCAGGCTGAAGGGCCTCTGTGGTCTCGTGTCTCATTATAGCTGCAGGCTGCCCCGGTACCCCTGAATGTAATGGACATGCGGTCTCACACACGGAGGCTGAAGCGGTCCGGTTCAATCATTCCTCCTGATGAAAGGTGTCCAAACCACGGGGCGCTCTGAGGGACGCTGAGAGACACGTCCTTCCGTTTCTTCCAGTCGTTCCAACATGCAGCGAAATTCAAGAGTTCAAGGTTAATAACTGTCGTTATGCAACAAGTGGTTGAGCGATGAAATTAAGTTGTAGCCCGTTTGATAGAAAAGAAAAAAAACATGACGAACGAAACAAAAACAGCAGAGTATTCCTGTGCATTTTTTTAAATTTTAATTTAAATTACAGGTATTTAAACATAAGAGCTCTTATAACTGTCACTCACTCACATATGTCTTCCATACAGGCGCTCATTCTCAACAGTGTAATGCTTACAAGTGGTGTCGAAAAGTACATTCCTCTCGCGTACAATTTTGAGTATTTCCTAAAAGTATCTGCTACATCTCGGAGGCTAATATTGTACTTTTTACTCCACGCATTCATTAGTATAACTTCAGTCCCCTGTTACTTTACAGATTCTGATTAAATAATACAAAATAATAATCAGCTAATAAATTGTGCCGTATTATTTAAGATTATACTTTATTAATCCCCGGGGGGGGGGGGGGGGGGGGGGATTCAAAGGCTACCCAGCAGTATATAAAGTAGTTCTAATGAGCTCCACCTCCAGCAGCTGCAATATTAACGTGACGTGAACACATGAATGCATCAATTATTAGAATACAGAAATAGATTTCGTATTATTCTTGGAATGAGCATAATAATGACTTCTTTTTTTGAATGCAGGAGTTGTAACAGGGGGGGGGGGGGGGGGGGGGGGGGGGGGGGGGTGGGTTTCGACACTGCTGCGTTGCCATTTTAAGGGAAGGACTTAAATTCTCTTTACATACAGACAGCAATCAATAAACACAAGGCTCTGACAAATACAAGTGAAACATTTTGGTGTCATTTAAGATGTGTCAATACTGAGCTGGGACCAGTTTAAAATCTAAATGATTAGTTTTCAACATTATCAACATCTATAGCTTAAAAGGAACCGTACCAAAAAAAAAACAACCCATCTTCCAGGTGTGTGTGTTTTCACAGCGTTGACTTGTCCTGCTGTCTTTGACTAAAGGAACATTAAGTGAGCCTCCGGAACAGAAGGTGACATTACAGACATAAACACACACACACACACACACACACACACACACACACACACACACACTGCCAGTTGGTCTAGCTTCCTCCCCACGCACTTTATTCACGTGGCACAAATTGATGCTCGCTGCCGCAACAAGTAGACTTGCTTAAACTCCACAGAGCTGCCGAGGCTAGCTTTGGTTGGTAGGCTGTGATTGGATTCAGACACGAGGCTGCACTCTGTCACGGTGGTGCTTTGAGCTAACATGCTAACATGCTCACAGTGGCAATGCTGTTGTGCTAGTATTGAGTAGGGCAGCGTGTTTACAACCACACATGTTGACCTTATTAGACCTTATGAAGAGATTTCAATCTGGATCAAAAGGTTGACCGACCCGCTACTACGTATTCTGTTCTGTAAGTGTTCATCTTGTTGCAGTGTGTGTTGATGTACACGACAGTAAGCAATAAGAATATCTCTAAATATGATTTGTCATGTCATTATTATTGAGTGGATGAGGGGAGGTGAAGGAGCAACAGGTTACGCTCATAAATAAATGTTATTATACAAGGTAGTCCATCATAATTTAATGTACGTGTGATCTCTTTCTCTCTCTCTCTCTCTCTCTCTCTCTCTCTCTCTCTCTCTCTCTCTCTCTCTCTCTCTCTCTGTCTCTCTCTCTTTCTCTCTCTCTCTCTCTCTCTCTCTCTCTCTCTCTCTCTCTCTCTCTCTCTGTCTCTCTCTCTTTCTCTCTGTCTCTGTCTCTCTGTCTCTGTCTCTCTCTCTTTCTCTCTCTGTCTCTCTCTCTTTCTCTCTCTGTCTCTCTCTCTCTCTCTCTGTCTCTGTCTCTCTCTGTCTCTCTCTCTTTCTCTCTCTGTCTCTTTCTCCGTCTCTGTCTCTCTGTCTCTGTCTCTCTCTCTCTCCCTCTCTCTCTGCCTCTCTCTCTCTCTCTCTGTCTCTGTCTCTCTCTGTCTCTGTCTCTCTCTCTCTGCCTCTCTCTCTCTCTCTCTCTCTCTCTCTGTCTCTCTCTCTCTCTGTCTCTCTCTCTCTCTCGCTCTCTCTCTCTCTCTCTCCAGGAACACAGTTCTGGTGTCTTCTGGACATTGTGCCCATTAAGATGAAAAGGGTGAGGTGGTTCTGTACCTCGTGTCCCACAAAGACATCACCGACAAGAAGAAGGACCAGGATCCTGAGCACGGACCTGACACGGGTGAGTCTTACCTGAGTAACACCTGCTTTCAGGTCTGGTAGTCAGCTTTCCATCCCGTGATCACCGACTCTGTCGTCACATGGTCGAAGTTTCCCTTTTGATGACGACCGAGCCAAACTCTCATTCGCGCAGAAGACCACGCGATGCAGTTGAGAGACTTCTAGTAAAGATTATTTTGTAGAAGTGGTGTCAAGAAAGAGCCGTCACGCTCTGGAGCTCATAATATTTTTGAAGCAACAAATTCAAATAATCTACCAACTGAATGTGGTCGGAGATGCTCTCTATGTTCTCTATATTTTAAATATGTCAGCCGTGTTACATTTTGGCATTCTAACAAAAACAAATAGCGGGTTTCCTCACAATCTTCATCGTTAACTCACTGTGTAGTTTCAAGATCATTTTAATTACCCCCCCCGGAGAGGGCGACGTCACGCAGAACGTTTTGCCTTTCAGCTACTAAGTGCCACCGCAGTTATTGGAATTTCAAGCAAACAACAATCAAGCATCAATTAACAATTTTTCATCAGCGTAAATCTCACCCTGATTAGATAAGTGCATCTGTCAATTTGAATAATCCGCTAATATTAATGAGTGCCTCTAATGAAACGCACACGGTGAACCACAAACACTCGGGTAGAGACGGCACACAGCTCGTGATAATGCAGACACTCGGTCACAAATGAAATTACCAGGAAACTCCACCGCCATCTTATTGTGAAAGTCAAGACGTAAATGGATTTATCTTATAGTCATAATTGATAGTTATTAATAACTGTTCAACACTCTTAGAGAGACGACATGTTTTTACACTCAGGTAGTTAACTACGACGGGTCCAAAAGAGGAAATCAGCTGATGTTCTCACAGAGCAACACAGTCTGTGTTAGATGGAGGTTTGGGGAATTTGGATTGATGGATGAACGGATCAACAAAACGACGGACTGAACACGGGGGGACAGCTGTACGCTTCCTGTTTCCAGAGAACTGTCAACAATGTTGTTGTTTTATTTAAGAAAGACCGGATTTTGTTGGACCCAACCACCTCAACTCAATTTCTTTTCATATGTAACACTACGAATGTATGAGAACAACCCTAAACATGACAAAGAAGGTCCCATGACCTTAATTAATACCGTGTTTTAACCCAAACCATGACCCCTCCTTACACCTCACCAAACCTTCATTAACCAAAGCTTTGTCACGTAAAAAGAAAAATTGATTTTTAAAAGGTGTTCCTGCCATCACACGGGGGCTTCTTTGTTTCCTTCTAGTGTCTGTGGAGGATCATTTTTTTCCTCTTTCATTTGGAGGACTTGATCCCGATCTATTTCATTATTTGATTTAAATCATTAAAAGGAATTTTGAAGACGTCTAAAGCTTAGCTTTAAAGCTGCAGGCCTTGAATGTGAAACATAACATGAGGATATAGCGCACCTGTTGGATTTATGACCTCGTCCAGGTCACGTTCTCTCCGCTATTAGGTTGTTGTTTTTTTTCCAATGACCTGAAAGTAAGTTCACCTTCCTGACATTCTTAAAGTAGAATTACAAATGTGTTGGTTGTATTTGTCTTGGAGCACACACTATTGATTGACCCTCCATCAGTTCAGGCTGTTTCAAGCTGTTTGTTTCTTTGTACACAGTGAGAAATCCCAGCATGCAAAGCTGAAAGAGCAGATTTTAGAAGTCTTGAATCGTTGTGTCGCAAAACTCTGCGTTCAGTATTTTTGCAAGCCTTGCAGTCGTTGTACTGCAAACATTGAATGCGCAGCTATTACAGAAATTAAAAATCGTACTTTTAAACTTCCAAATCCTGTTGCCGGCCGAGTTCACCGCAGGGAGTTTTTGAAGTTGAACGTAGAGAGACAGTGAGCGAAGCAGAGTAATCAAAACCCTTAAGATGAAGTGGAGTGTTTAAAATGTTAGTGTTTTTTGATTGGCTTTCAGAGCGGCCGTCTACAGCGCTTCCTGGTGGGAGAGAGCACCTGCTTGAAATCACTTAAGCAATTTTCCCCCACTTGCACAGGCTCGCTCATTTGGCTGAATATCTCATTGCCTTGCAGCCGAAATGATTGAAGGCTGCTTTCATGTACTCTGGCTGTGTTTTACAGACCGCATGAGTTATTGCATTTTAAATCGAAGCTACCAGATTTGGAGTGCTGTACACACCCCAGGGGACAGAGGACAAACAAGCAAAACAGACGGGAAGGAAAGCAGAGAGAGAGAGAGAGAGAGAGAGAGAGAGAGAGAGAGAGACAAAGGAGGATTTAAATGGCTTCTATCCCTGATTCATCACTGAGACACGACTATATCCATTATCATAACTTTAGGGTCTCTGCTAAATCTGGCACGTCTTGATGTGAGAAATGAAAGAGTGGAAAAAGGTGACAGACAACTAGAGAATGGGGGGGGGGGGGGGGGGGGGGGGGGGGGGGGTAAAGGCTTTGACATTTACGAGGTGACACAAACAATCCCACTTACCTGCTTCTCTGCTCTTTAGTGGGAAATTGCCGGCTGGGTGAACGGCTCACTTTTGGCACTTAGTGCGGCGCGATGTGTATTTTCTTAAGCGTGGAATCAGTCGGTGAGACGGAAATGTGAATGAGAGGGAACGGGAAAAAAACGACGCGGGGCACATTTACGATGGAAAAAAAAAAAAAACCCAAACAGACACACACTGGTATATGCAAAAAAAAACCTGCTCTCACACACACACACACACACACACACACACTTCCACACTGTGTTAATTGACGCTGTTAATAATTTAGAATGTATAGCCAGCCCATTTCCCCCTCTGGCGAAAAAAAACATTCTCCTCCAGAGAACATACTGTATGTTCTGGAAACCAGCAGTATCAGTAATCACAGCGTAGGAATAAGAATGTGCCCTAAGGCGTGTCAGTACAGCCTCCTTCCTTCTATTGCGTTCCCTTATCCTGCCAGCAGTAAATGCATGTGGCGCAGTCACAGGTGAGAGTGGGCAGTAAACTAAGAATTGTTGTGTTTTTTGGGTAGCTCCGGTAAGGAGCAGGTTCTCTTCATGGAAGTCCGCCATGTTTCTACATTTGCCCAAACGGCCAGCCAAACACCGTCTGGGACAAACCACGGCACCCACAGCCACCATCTGACTTCTAACGTGTTTTTGGTTCAGAAACGATGGCGTTCAGCGGATCCCGAGGTTTGCAGAGACGTACAATGCCAACATTTTCTGTAGAGACTGGGTTGTTGATTTGATAATACAGGCAGAAAAGCTGGATTTTGGGGGAAATTTGGTATGACTTTATATTTTATCATCCCTGAAGGTGAACCGTTTCCCAGAAAGTACACCTGCTGGTAAATTCCAACCTGGAATCTCTACCAGTTTTGAAGTCGTCCCATCGGCCTCCACTGGCCTTGAATCCAGCCGCATTGAAAAGTAGTGAGAACATTCTGCTGTAATGTAGTCCAGCAGACAAACCGGTGTACATCGATTTCTCCTGTTTAAAGCTTCCTTTCAACTAAAGAGGATCATTGAATCTACATCCGTCATAACAGATGCAGGTTCAGACAATGTATCGCAAAAGACAATAATAATAATAATAATAATGGTCTTTTACAATACATACGAAGAGACAGAACGAGTCAACAGCGGTTAGTTTCTCTCTGTGCCGCACCATCTGAGCTGTTTAAAATCCACCCTAGACACGATGAACAAATCAAATTTACTGGCTGATTATGAAAATGATTCGGTTACAGAGGTTGCCAAGCATGGCATCATATTGCAGACAGACAGAGGGACGATCATAAGAGGAAATGTAAAGTGGAAATGGAAATCGCCTTGACGATTAACAGGAAACAACTCCCCTCGATCTACCTGCTGTACTTCTTTGTGTCCCTTTCCTTCTTTAGCTGATCTTATCTCCCGTTACTCCAGAAATGACCAAAAAGGATGACATGAATGAGGTGTTGGAGATCGTTATTGATCCCGATCTGTAAACACAGAACTGGATGTCAGCCCGGCATCGAATTTTACCTAAAGAACACCTTGTTTAGTTGATGAAGAGCCGCAGAGAGCAGAGAGCAGGTCGATGTCGCATCAAATATTGACACAAACAGCAGCATGTGTACATCGGAGTATAGAGCCGGCACAGAGGAGTTCACATCCATCGCACTAGGATTCTAGATTCGTGGTATAAGATGACTTTCACGAGGACAGGAGGTGCAGGGGGATGTTTTCTCTGACTTGTTAAAGAGTGTTTCAATCGACCCGCGGAGCTCAGGCCGAATGTGTTGCGGATCGGATCGTGGCTCAGCATGTTCCCAATCTCCTTTTTACAGATGAGGAGACGGGTCTGGAGGTGCATCAGGTAACCCGCCCTCCGGGCTTCAACGCCAACCGGCGGCGCAGCAGAGCCGTCCTCTATCACCTGTCGGGACACCTGCAGAAACAAGACAAGAGCAAACTGAAGCTCAACAACGTAAGTGGCTCCGCAATCACCACTTCCACATCCGTCACGCGACGCAATTGGGCCCTAAAATCATTGACTTGCATTAGGAAAGAGACGTCGGCAACCCAGCGGAGCATTTTTGAGGTAAATCAACTATCGAGTACGAACGCATGAATATCCTTTATCTTTATTAGGTCCTAAAATTTGTATAATCCACTAATAGCCCAGTTATTTCCCTTCCTCTGTTGTGAGAAGGAGGCTGGACCGAGGGCCCCAGAATGCGTAAGATCGTTGGAAGATCCGGATCATTTTATCTAAATTCTTTCCTCGGAAGTCAAACTTTTATTTCATGGGAATGAAACCGTCTCCGGCGCTGTGTCCAGGTCTCTTCGGATGTCTCTTCGGGAGGAGGTGGAGACGCGTCGTCCATCTATAAACACACTCTGTGGTCTTCACTGATCGATGGAAACGGGTTTAATCTATTCCCAGACTGACTTTGTGCTCAGCGACTACACGGGGTTCATTACAGTCTCAAGATGTTCGGGTTGCCCTGAGATGTATTGCATGCCAAACCAGCCCCGGCTCTGCCTCTCACGTAATCATTATTTCTCACTTTTGAGACGTTTGCACTAATGATTTCATTCAAGTCGCAGAGGTAAGGATAAATATAGAACACGGCAACTTTTAAAAAACCCCTACAGGTTGTTCAACAACAAAGAATCCAGATGGAATACAAAGTTATTCACTTCTTTGCAATACAAAGAAGTTTGTTTAATTGTTTCCCAAGATGCAACGGGGTTTTCTTAAACCAAACAACAAGACGCAGCGGTGTCTGTGGATCTCCTGCAGCGCACACACACACACACACACGCACACACACACACACACACACACACACACACACACACACACACACACAGACACACACACACACACACACAGACACACACAGACAGATGGTGTGAAGGGCATCTGGAGTGAGCTCACTTCTGTTTGACTTTGGGGGTAAAAGAGCTGCGATTCGCTGATGTCAGTGATAAGAACAAACCTGCAGACCTTTGCAGTTTCCATCCTGCAAGTTTGACGCCCACTTATTGAGGGATTATCTATTTTTAAGTATCATCATTTTTGGTTTTCCTTTGCTTACACATGGAATTTAGCTGTTTTTTTTATATTGTATATTGATTATTAATAATACTTGTATCCAGTTTATCCTTTTAAACCTTCTTTAATGATCATCTCAGTTGTGTTTCCTCGCTGTATTAATGTAAGCCGTTTATGAGGACCCTGTTTACAGTAACCATCTATCTGAAAATGAGATTAAAACAATATAGTCCTTTTAAAACATACATATACATGAATATATAGACCAGTGGAAATACAGCGTGAAACTATGTTCCCCGTTTTCTTCTTAATGTCTCTTTATGAAAACACAATATCTAACATCATTTTCCACGATTGAATATATCAAACTTAAAGGTGCTCGGTACAGAATTCAGAGCACATCTAATGCTTTCACTCAGTTAGCAGCTAACAGCGCTAACAGTGCTGAGAGAGCTAATAGTGTATCTCTCTCTCTCGCTCTCTCTCTCTCTCTCTCTCCCTGTCGTCCGATCCAGAACATGTTCGGGGAGAAGCCTCCCATCCCGGAGTACAAGGTAGCAGCCATCCAGAAGTCTCGCTTCATCCTGCTCCACTACGGGACCTTCAAGGCCGGCTGGGACTGGCTGATTCTGCTGGCGACCTTCTACGTGGCCGTCACCGTGCCCTACAACGTGTGCTTCACGGTGGTGGGAGGGCGGGACGAAGGGAGCAGCACCGCCCCGCGAAGCCCGCCCAGCGTCAGCGACATCCTCGTGGAGATCCTGTTCATTTTAGGTGAGAGAACGTCGCGCGTCCGCGAAAAACGAAGAGCCCAATGAAGTCGTTTTCACGCCTGAGCGCTGACGGTAACGCTTGTGTTCAATAAGCGCCTTCTTTTAATCAAGCGCCAGTGTCCGCTTCGGCAGTGAACGAGACTTAATAATTAAAAAGATCGTCTATTTGTTCTTCGATTTATCAATCGCCCCCCCCTGAAGAGGAGCCGACGAAACAGCCCGTCTCTAAGAGGCTCATCAGTCGTGATGAAAGTTTCGTCGGGAGTTTTTAACGATGCATTCACAGCAGCGAAAGGATGTGAGCCATTCACAGCAGATCATTAAGCCTCATTGCCAACCCATTTCCTAGAAAACAACAGGCCTCTTTGTTCCCACCGTTGTCCATCTAGCCTGTGGGAGAGTCGTACGAGGGCTCTTCAGTGGACAATCTGCCTTAATGGGAAACAGTGAACAAGAGCTTCAACCAACTTCTGCGTCGGAATTATACGAGCCGCCCGCAGTTAAAGGCTGTCCTGTTGGTTAGAACTAACAGGCCGGCCTGTTAGTCACTCATTCGCTCAGCGGATTGAAGTGTAACATCAGGCTTCTGATTATTTCTGTTCATAAGAGGATTTTTTTATGAATAAACTACACCCTAAAGGGTCTTAATAGGAGTCATAAAACATGACAAAACCACCACAAATTGCATTTTTTTTTTTTCAAACCTAAAGAAGTAAAAGCGACAAATTGATTACTAATAAATCACAGGACGTCTCCAACAAGTTGAAAAGTCCCCTTCCACTTACAAATCTATTCACTTCATTGTGCAGACTGATGGACAGTTTGACACTAGGAATGTGTGTCACTTGAGGAAAGACAAAGTCTGTCTCTGGTCACCTTAAATCTCAGTTTAAACACGATAACACGAGTTTGGAAACTAATATTGTTCCAATATTCAGCTCGAACAAATTCATCACACGCGAGTGTGAAGTAGGTCTTGTGTCCAGCGGTTCATCTTTCACTTACATCTTCACAGATGTAAATTTAAGAAATGTTAACGAGGTAATTGGACAAAACCCATATCAGACAGAAATTATGATTCAAAGCAGTTCATGTCATAAAACATGTGTTTAAATATGTATCTATTGGGTTTCATATTGCATTGAAAAAATGGAGGTCAGTTTCTTCCTGGAAGGTAATAAATGAATAAACTGACCTTTGAAAATAATTACTTATGTAGTATTTAAACTTGATTTTCAATCAGCTTTTAGTATAACTTTTGTCTTTGTCGTCATGTCTTTTGTTTTTGGCCTCTTTGTTCTCTTTCAGGTTGTGTTTCTAGTCCGTCTGCTGAAACACGCTGATCCTCTGCTATCGTTCCTGAAGTACACAAGCGCTGCTGATGTCTCTCTCTCTCTCTCTCTCTCTCTCTCTCTCTCTCTCTCTCTCTCTCTCTGTTATCGTCAGACTTACGTGTGATTCACTGAGTGACCGTCGCTCCGTCCCGCGCGTCATTCGTCCTCGTGTGTTTTTCGGTTGTCTCTGTCCCGGCGGTGCTTCCCTGCTGTCAGCTTCTGCTGTGCTTGTCGTCCTCTGCAGACATACTGCTCAACTTTCGAACTACTTTTGTGAGCACGTCGGGTCAGGTCGTGTACGACGCCCGCTCCATCTGCGTTCACTACGTCACCACCTGGCTCTTTGTCGATCTCATTGCCGCCCTGCCCTTTGACCTGCTGTATGCTTTCAACATCAGCGTGGTGAGTCTCCTCTCTGTGTGTGTGTGTGTGTGTGTGTGTGTGTGTGTGTGTGTGTGTGTGTGTGTTTACATCAGCAAGGTGTGTGACAAATCATGCCTCTTAATAATCCACTTGAATATGGACACACACTCTGTCTCCTGCATTCATTATCCACGCTAACACACCCATGGCAACAAGCCAAATTAGGAGGGGAAAAAAAAGGGGGAGAATGAATGCATGATGCCGTTGGCTTCCTGGTGAATTTATTAGCCATTTATCAACATTTCATCCAGACCGACGCTCAGAAAGACGAACAAATGGGACCGAGCCAATCTGGTGTCAGTGCACACACACTGCGGGTCTCGTTCATTTCTGATTCCACGCTCAGAATCCAAATAAATGATTTCAAACTGTGGGCTGAGTTACTTACAAAAGTAGTTTTAAAATTTTAATTTGGAGGGGAAAAATGTTTAATAGCGTGTGACGAATAAGATCTATCTTTTGAGTAAAACCTTCACCTCCACTCACAAAGTATTAATAGCACACGATGAAAGGAACGTAGTAAACAATGCTCAGTAAATTGACATGACAATGAGAGAACTTTTTTGCAGAACCGTGCCTTTTATGTGTCAGAACCACGAGAGGCTGAGACGGTGTGGTGTGTGTGTGTCTGCCTGTGCAGTACTTTGGGGTCCACCTGTTGAAGACCGTCCGGCTGCTCCGGCTGCTGCGGCTGCTGCAGAAGCTGGAGCGATACTCCCAGTACAGCGCCGTGGTTCTGACTCTGCTGATGTCCATGTTCGCCCTGCTGGCCCACTGGATGGCCTGCGTCTGGTACTTCATAGGGCGCAAGGAGATCGAAAGTCCTGGCTCCTGGGATATTGGTCAGTACCCACTATTTTCACCCACACGCATGGAAAGACGTTCACTCAAGAGCTGCACTTGAGTTTAGCGGTGAGGAACATTTACTCTACTGGTGGTTCCATAGTAAATATGATGCATGCATGGAGAAAATGTCCAACATTATAAAGAGTAGTTCTGTATATTGCATATTCTGTCCTTTTTGTACTTTGCACTGTGCACATTTCTTGGACAATTTTGCACATTTCTGCACAAAACTACCAGTTCTTTCATTTGTATTCAGATATATTATCTATATGTTATCTATATGTTTTTAATGCCTCTGCGCCGGCGATATCTCAGGAATTCTCGGAGGGATTTTCTTCAAGTTTGGCACAAACATCCACTTGGACTCAAGGACTCAATTTATTTTGTTTTATTTTATTTTATTTTATTTTGTTTTATTTTGTTTTATTCAATTTTATTTAGTTTTATTTTATTTAGTTTTATTTTATTCAATTTTATTTTGTTTTATTTTATTTTATTTTATTTTATTTTGTTTTATTTTATTTAATTTTTTTAATTGTATTTTGTTTTATTTTGTTTTGTTTCATTTTATTTTATTTTATTTTATTTCATTGTTAAGCACCAATATACCAAACCAATTTCCTTGAATGTGAAAACTTAGTTATAAAAAATGAACCAGATTTAGATTGTGGATTCATTCATATTATGCAGAATGGCTTCTTTCAGTGGTTCATATTATTAGAAACTAGTAACTTTTGCTTTTAATACTTCATGTACAATTTGCTGCTGATACTTTTATTCAAGTAAAAGTCTGAACACAGGACTTTAAACTGTGTGATTGCCTCTTCTATGGGTTACATGTACAAATGAACTGTTCCTATTTGGTATTTACAGTAAACTGTGCACTCCTCAGCTTTATATTTAGTGTCCCTGGGGGTGAGAGTGGAAAAATCAATTTTCTCTGAGTCGAGAGCTTTTAGCGTTGACGTTTTTTAATTGTCACTGTGCCTGTACTGTAAATATCCTGCCAGAGCCAGAAACCAGAATTTCATTTGGGCAAATTGAGCAAACCTAAGATTGGATACTCCATCACTCTTCTCAATTATACTGTAAGCTCTGTCCCCAGGAAAGCAGTTTTAGTGCTCCCGAATGCAGATTAAATGAGATCTTATCTTATTGCGGCCCCTCTCTCCGTGGTTTTAGTGTGATGAGAAGTGTACATTCTTACATTAAAAAGTCTCGCCTCGTTCACTTTGAAGCATTTGCGCATCCGCCTCCCTCGTCCTGCTTTTAAAGACAGACCTAAGATGACACTCAAACTCCTCAGAGTGATGTCAGTAATTTTGCATCGGCAACAAAGGCGCAGCGAGCGGCAGCGCTTTATGCGAGCGCACGACGCCCAAGTGTCTGGATTTCCAACACGGCCGACGCTTCTGATAAGACGCGGCTTTTGTTGATGTTCCCCGATCGTCTCTCGGCAGGGTAATCTTCAAATCCTGCAGGTGACATGAAACTCATCTGATAAAGCTGTAGAAACAGATGGGCGGTTACCAAGGGAGCTAAAAGGGGGGGGGGGGGGCGAAGATCAACCAGAGGCTTTTGTTTTATTCTACCTGAGCATCCGCATGATGTTGAGTCAAATAGGAAATCACAATGAGTGTGTTTTTCTAAGCTATGGACTCGACTCAGGGACACATAACGAGATGTTTACTTCTCTCCCTCGCTGTCCCGCTCTCCCTCCCTCCCTCCCTCCAACTGTTCTCTCTCTCTCTCTCTCTCTCTCTCTCTCTCTCGTTGATTTGTCCCAAACCACCTATCATTATGCTTTCAGCGAAGCACATAACGACACAAACGCAGCAGTCAATGCATGTCGGCCGTTTCCCTCGATTTACTACTCAGACGAACGGGGGAATCCGGGGGACAGCGAAGGACCAGCGGTGACCTTTCTGTTGTGACACTAACTGAGATTCACAATAACGGCCTGATATCGGTTTAACTGCCTCAGTTGGCTCGCGCTCGGGAGAGGTACGGTTTTGTCTGCAGGGCTGTCGGTAATTGAGGAGCCACGGCCGTCCCTCGCCGTCCCTCGCGGAGCTGTGGACATCACACGAGGCTACTGAGCTGGACAGAAAGGATGAAGAAATGGACATAAAGTGGACATATTACATGTTGTCATGCGTCCTGTGGGTTTCCAAAGGGACCTTTTGGATTTATCTCTCGTCCTGCGAGTTTTTGAGAGCCAGAAAATCAAAATTTGAACAACAGCTTTGTCGGCCTTAGAGGGGCAAGCAGGCGCCGACTACCACTGCTGTCAGTCAAGCACAAACAAACCCAAATATATACAGTACACCTCTTTAATTATTTACATCTTCATTTTGAAAACTCAGCTCAGGAATGTTCCTAAGTGAGAGAAATTACCTAGAAGTATTGATTGGCAGCCATGATAATAGAATTCTCTAAATGCTAAGGAAAGATGCCTCAATGCTTCCTTTCTTATCTCCTTCGGCATAGGGAACACGGGACCATCCTTTACGAAAGGAAAGGAGATCATGCCGTGAATAGTGCATTTTGTTTTAGGACTATTGTCGTCTGTGGTTTAACACACATTTAGTTCTCACGCGAGTATTCATGGCACTGCGATGTCACACCTGTCCTCTTTAATATCGGTGGAGCGAGACGCTTGGTGATGTTTAGTTTAGTTGAGAGACGCATTTGTCCCATTGACTCCGGTCTCACTGCAAACCATGCCTCTTATATATGAAACTGGAAGGTGCATCACAGCTATTATGGTATAACATTAGCTTGTTGTTTGCTCTGCCAGCTGTACTTTTGAATCGATTGAAATCCACTGAACGCTGCGGTTCCATCACAATAACTTGAGTCTGGTACAGACTTGGCGTGAGACAGAGTGGGAGGCGGGGGTTCAGGACCACGGACAGCTCACATGTGAGTCCAGTCAGCACCTCGGACAGAGGCAGAGAAACACCGCCAACGCTTTCCACCAAAAAGGAATAAACAGGAAGTTCCCGACTTCACTTTGCCATTTTATGAGTTGGCTTATTTAAATATTTACAATGTCTCTGTCATAAACTAGCCACTGAAGGCAGCAGATGAAGGCTGAGCATCGAGTCATAGAAAACCTTTCCTTCACTTCAGCGTCTGTCTCCAGACCGGCACACTCTGTTATAGCTTGGCCCGTTCTGTAACGTTAGTAATGCCCTTCACGTTCCCTCATGTGTTGACAAGATAAAAGAAATTCTTTGTAGTTTATTTTTTTCTTTAATATATTCTGATCTCCAGGCACGGACATGCCTGATTGCAGTATAACAGCTTAGCAGGTCCACATTTCCTCGGGAAGGTGGAGGTTAAGTTGTGTGCTAATGACAACGTAATTAGGAAACTACTCAGGTGTTAAATCCTCTAATGTTGTTGGTTTAGCTGCTTCGCCGGGACTCTGCTCACTGCTCAATTGTCACTTCTGCTTATTTATGCTGGCAGGCTGGTCTCACTATCTCAGAACACACACACACACACACACACACACACACACACACACACACACACACACACACACACACACACACACGCGCACACACACACACACACACACACACACACACGCACACACACAAGGTCAAAGCAGCCGGTCTGTAGAAGTGTGTGATGCCGGAGATCAACGAATGGATGCATCCATATTGTATTATTCATATTCCCTCCCTTGCCGTCTTTCTGTTTTGATTCTGCTGTCAGCGGCTCAGATGGGTTTCACCGCTCCTCCGCTCACAAACGCTGTCTTTCAATAATTCATCTTTCCTCTCTTCTTACTCTCTGCCTTTGTTTTTCCTTTCCTTGGCCATCGTTTTTTTTTTTCTTCTTCGTTATTTCCTCTGCAGCTGAATTATGTTAATATTTGTTTTTAAAAAAAAAAGTTAACTTGAATCAAAAAGTATTACGCTTTAGACAGAACTTCGGATGTACATGTTCCAGGTAAGTACATGTAGTGCCTGCAAAATGCATCTAAAGTATGAAAGGTAAAAGTACTCATTATGCAGAATGGCCCCAAAGGTCCTAAAGTATTCTGAGAAATCTAGTGCTCACAAGATGATATAATACACGCAAGTTATTCTCTTGTGTGACACATTACAGCGTTATCATTCTTATTGGCGACCTCATGTAAATCTGTATCTACCTCCAACATGAGCAGCTCTAATATATGATTATGCATCATATTTTATAGGTTCATAATATGTTTTAAATGTCAAATCAAAAGTAGCTGTAGCTGTTAAATGTATTAAAGTGAAGTAAAATGTACAATATTTCTCCCCTGAGATGTAGTAGAGTAGCAGAATAAAGTCCCATAAAATGGTACTTAAGGACCTATTGGACTTATTCAGCTCTAATGGAGCTTTAGCAGGAATTTTGTGCACAGTTGGAGATGAAGAAGGTCTAGTGTTGTGCTTGTTATCGTTTAAAACTATTTAATTTGTCTCAGGTAACTGTCAGTGCTGAATTCCTGGACCTTTTTGCAGTAAAATAAAGTGTGTTTTTTCGTTTCATTTCTCTCTCACAGGTTGGCTCCATGAGCTGGCCAAGCGTCTGGGGACCCCCTACTTCCTGCCCGCCCTGACAACGTCGGTCCCCGTCACGGTCAGCAGCTTCCCGGCCAACGGCAGCCAGTGGAACGTGTCGGGGTCGGAGGTCGGAGGGCAGGGCTCCTGGAACTCCAGCCAATATTTTGGAAACGTGTCCGGAGGCGAGGCCGCGGCGGGGACGGGCGCCGGCGGCGGGAGTTTCGGGGTGCTGGGCGGCGGCCCGTCGATGCGCAGCAGCTATGTGACGTCGCTCTACTTTGCTCTGAGCAGTCTCACCAGCGTGGGATTCGGAAATGTGTCAGCCAACACGGACTCGGAGAAGATCTTCTCCATCTGCACCATGCTCATAGGAGGTGAGGAACGTGTGTTTGAGTTCCACCAGTTAGGGATGCACACATCCGACTTCTTCAGCCCCGATACCCACAGCAGGGCTTTGGGTATCAAAGCCGATATCAGTGTTCAGTTAATAAGATGAATGCCTCACCGTCCAGAAGAGACTGGGATCATTCTGTTATGTGTAAGGCAACATCACTCTTGACTTAAACATTGCTTTACTAACTCATAGATATAAATTCACTCAAATATTTATTAGTAAAATAATAAATCCGACACAAGCGACTTTGTAAAAAATCCTCAAGTGTAAACATTTTTCATGCAGCAACAAATTGATCAAAGGTTAATTAAACAGGAATTAAAATAATATTATTACATTACATTACATTACATTCATTTAGCAGACGCTTTTATCCAAAGCGACTTACAATTCAGTATCTATCTACACACCGTAGACGCAGCTACGGGAGACATTTTTGGGGTTAAGTGTCTTGCTCAAGGGACACATTGACATGAGACTAGCGGAGCAGGAGCCGGGGATCGAACCGCCGACCCTCTGATTGAAAGGCGGCCCTGCTGTTATACATTCAAGGATCATTTATTGTCAACACAATGCAGTTGTAGCCCATTTACAACACAACAAAAAAACAAGACAAACTTAAATCAGCAGTGCATTCCTGTAGTGCATTTGTTTTGAATTTGCATCATAAGGAACGTGAACAGCAGCAACAAAAACATATTCTCTGGGGAGATTGCATGGCTGACGTTTTCACATTAAGTACATTTAGTTCACAGGCGGTCTCTGGGTGGGTTCTGTCTTCTGATGGGTACCAATGATGTCTTGGGTGGTTTGAACTATCCGCTGCAGAGCTCTCCTGTCCTGAGCCGTGCACATCCCGTGCATGCTTGTCGTGTTTTTCAGTCAGGATGCTCCTCTTTAATAAAGTCAACGAGAGCATTGAGTATCGGCCCGATTTGGGTGCATCCCTACTTTGTGTGCACGTCAGTGTTTCCTCTGGTGGCGTCTTCTTCTTCGCCTCCTCTTAAGAACTCACTCAGCTCATTGTCTGGCACCAGTGAGACATCGACACACAGCCGAGCACAGTTTGTACAATAGATGTACCGACGCGCACTCTTGTATGCAAAGCCATCCATTCAGCGTCTCATTAGTCCCTTGTTTCTTGATTGAGGGGTTTTCATTACATGTTGGGCCGTGTCGCTTGTTTATTCGTTACCAGGATGTATCACAATCAATTTACTACAGATTGATTGTCCGTCACTAAGAGTTAATAGCAAATAGCTAACGCTGTTTGCCATTAACGAAACAATTATTTTGGAAAAGGGGCATTTAGCTACATACTTACTACATGTAAAGCTGCAGAACTGACAGACTATTCATTTTAAAAGCATCACTGAAGATAACACAGAAGCCCTATAAATCCCTTATTTTTTTATCTGAATACAGTACAAACTAAATAACGTGTTATTTTTCAGCTGAGCCATTTGAGCGACGCCCTTGAGTGTCTCCAATCACCGAAAAAGTAGTTCCTTAAATACTTCAGCACAGTATATTTACCGATCCTCTGAAATGCTGCGATTCAACATGTTGGTGGATGGAGTTTTAAAACATTTGTCTTATTTTTAATGAGCTGCAGTAATAATGAGTCGATAGATAGATCCCGTCTCTATTATCGCTTTACTAAAACATAACGTATGTGTTGGATACTACCTGGTTGAGTTATGAATTCTGATGTTCTTGTTGCCGATCATTTATGACGAGAGCTGAATGTTCTGGAACAAAGCGATGACATAAGAACTGAGAGATAAATGGAAAGGTTGGTGAGATTTATGGTCAGAGGACACACTGATGTGTGAGGATGTCTTTGGGGCACTTTGGGTGGGCTGTAAATGTCTACACACACACACACACACACACACACACACACACACACACACACACACACACAGCATTTAGGTAACAAATCACAGTGACTTCTGTCCCTGCTCGGCATTTCCTGGTTGATAGAATAATAAAATCTGCTATTTTCCTTCTGAAAGGTGCAAATTAAAAACCCTATTAAATGTTAGTGTTACAAGGCCAACACTGGGTGTGCTGGAATTTATAATATTATTTTTAAATCTCTGCTGATTTGATTCAGCTTCACATACGCTGTCTTAGTGGAGCATCAGATAAGTATTGATCCGTGGTTTCCAACAGATGTGCTACTTCCTGCTGTTACGGCTGCTAAAAGCTGCAGTACTCCGCTGTGTTCGGAAACTAGTTTTTTAAAAATGAAACTGCATATTTCGAAGCATTTTTCTGTCATGAAGAGTGTAGCAGGTGGACCCAAAAGCAGGAGACTGCAGGCCACGGGAACGTGAATTAATCTTAATTCATAGTTCGTGCAGACAAAGCAAAAGTGAACATTACAGAACAAAACCAAGGCAGAAATATGACGTCTTAATGTCTTTCCCTCCACCTCGATGGAAAACGCCACGAGGTGAAAGATGTGGAGGAGAATTCATAAGGACTTAGGAAAAGACAACAGCTGTGCTAAAATCCAACTTGTTGTTGTTTTTTTATCAACTTTATTTATAACACATATAAATTGCTTACATTTACAAACTCAGTGCTGTACAATTCCAGTAAATATTCCCGTCCAAAACAGAATCTCACCTCCTAAGAAAGATGTTGCTTTAAATGTTGCTGCCGCAAGGCATTGTGGGGCGGCATTATCTCCTTTTGTAAAGGATGGTCCAAACATCAAAGCACCTTTTCTTAGCAATTTTTTTTTTTTGAGAAAACCCCCAAAAAATAACATTGCAGGCAACAAAAAGTGAAGCCTTACATCTTCATAAGGAACAGATGAGCTTGGTTGTTGGTTTTGGTCTTTTTATGGGTGTTTTTTTTTTTTTGTGTTGCATTGATTTTTAATAACCTTGCATCCACAGAGATGTGAGTATGTGTCCTCTATCAAAGCTAACTGAAACAGAGAGAGAGAGAGAGAGAGAGAGAGGAGACTCTGGCTTCATTAACCTCTCTCAATTGTTCTGTTCTGTGAGCCTTTAAGCTCTAACTGAAAGATATTAATGCGTCCAGAGTGTCGCTAAATGTGAGGTGGGTCACTCTGCCTGCGGGAGCAGCCGTCCCAAAATGATGTCATTAGTCTGGGTGTCAGTGGACTGTGTAAGTGTCCTGTGGTCTGAGCGCTGTGTCAGCAGCTTTTCTACTTGGGCAAGAATTCAATTTAGGGAGAGAAACTGTCCGAAAGGTACTTTATAAGATAACTGCTGGTTAGCTGTGTTTACATTCAAAGCCGACCTGTTTATTAAATATTAATACAACAACCGAGAGTCGTTTCACGTACCGGGATTAGAGCTGGTTTTAAAATGATAATTTAGTTGTTTTTATGGTGTTTTTCTCACCAGCAATACAATATTTATTCAACATGGGGGTTCTTTTTATTTCAGTAGTGTCACTTTCTTATCATAAAAGCAATAATCCACTTGTGGCAGTGCGTTACAGTGGTGTTAGAGCAGCTAAGTCCCTTTAAAGCGCCGCGCTCTTTAACTTCTTGGGGCTTATAAAGACGTCCTATGAGGCTCCCTGCTGTGCAGTGAAGCATTATGGGATTTTCCAGAGCCGTCCAGATAACAGCGAATCAGACAAGTCTGTAATTAAATCTTTATCATACTGAAAACACACCACCTTTTTTTCCCCCCTCTTCCGCAGCGCTGATGCACGCGGTGGTGTTCGGTAACGTGACGGCCATCATCCAGAGGATGTACTCGCGCCGCTCGCTCTACCACACCCGCACCAAGGACCTGAAGGACTTCATCCGGGTCCATCGGCTGCCCAAGGCCTTGGAGCAGCGCATGCTGGAGTGTTTCCAGACCACCTGGTCGGTCAACAACGGCATAGACGTCAGCGAGGTGAGGAGAGAAGCAGGCCTACATCCTCCTCGTGTAACGCAGAGCTACATTTCAGCATCCTCTACATTTAGTAGAAACTACTTCAGGATAAAAACATTGAGGTTCGTCCTTTAAAGCAGCGACGTTTCGAGGAGGACAAGCTTCTTCTTCACATTAAGGATCTGAGCTGTTTGCATCGCCTGTTTCTCTTGTTGTTCATGTCAAACATCTATTTCACTTCTCTTAACTTTGCACATCGTTTAGCTTCCAGAATGAATCTTGACAACCTGAACCTCATTAGCCTTTTTTTTTTTTTTTCAACTGTCATTGTGCTCCACATTTTCACACCTCACATTGTGTTTGGGAATTTCCTGCAAGTCTCAGGTAATTACAGATTTATGAAAGGCTGTGTTTAAGACTGCCCTTTATTCTCAGGCTGCACATCCACACTAAAACGATCTATTCACGTACACCGGGCATGCGGGTGCCGGTGTAAACAGGAAGTTGATTGTTTACTTATTTACAGACAATACGTGTCTGTTATAGTATTATAGTACTCTTTAATAATAAAAGGTTGTGCTTGATACTTAAAAATCTTTCTCTATAAACTCAAACGGAAACGTTTTGTGGAAAGTTTTAGTTGTTTCCCTGTCGTACTGGAGAGCATTTATGTTTACAGTTTCTATGTGGGAAAAAATAAGCACTAATAATTTATAATAATGAATAAATTAGAGTCTCAGAACATCTGTTAACGTCTTGCTTGACAGCTACTGAAGGACTTCCCAGACGAGCTGAGGGCCGACATCGCCATGCACCTGAACAAGGAGCTGCTCCAGCTGCCCCTGTTCGAGTCGGCCAGCCGGGGCTGCCTGCGCTCCCTCTCCCTCATCATCAAGACGTCCTTCTGCGCTCCGGGAGAGTTCCTCATCCGGCAGGGAGACGCCCTGCAGGCCATCTACTTCGTCTGCTCGGGGTCCATGGAGGTCCTGAAGGACAACACCGTGCTGGCCATACTGGGTAAGTCACGGGGGGGGGGTGAGAGAGACGTTCACGGTCATGTGGATCCCTTTGGCATGTTTACAGGGTTCAATGCACCCATTCAAAATAAAAGATAAAAGATAAAAGAGGGACACAAGCAGCAAAATAACTTGAAATAACTTCTCGCCTTTAATATTTGATCTATTTTCCTATTTGTTTCCTCAAATTACCACAAGAATTTTCTAATTAATGAAGAGACCGGAACAAAAACAGGGATAATGACCTGGCTTTAGCTGATTGTTGGATTGTAAGATGACATGAATTTGAGCTAAAAAAAATTGGATGAAGACTACACAGTACCTCCGCAGCTTTAGCAGACAATTACCTGTCACAATGAGACTTAATGAGAGGATGTGCAAATATGTGAGATCACTTCTCGGTGCAGTGATTTCATTATTATGATCGTTCTACAGGGATGGGTTTGATTTCATCCAATCAGACCCAAAGAGCAACTTGATCCGGATTTTAGTGGAAATTAGGTTGATGAGGGAGACGAAGGAAAGGAGGAGGAAGGACAGATGAAGGCTTGTGGGCGTATATCACTCAAATGACAGGGGAGGCATGGCTGAGGGAGGGCTGATAAAGAGCTGTTGTTTGTGCTCCACTGCTTTAAAGAGTTATCACCAGACTTGACACACACACACACACACACACACACACACAAAGTCAAGGCTTCCCCACAGTGTTGAGCCTGCGAGCTATACACAATAATCCTCCAATCCAGCATGAACAGAGATGTAGGAGGCTATCAGACCTCACATATGGCAGAGTATAGATGTGGAGAAAGAGATGAATGAATGAATGGAATGGAATGAATGAATGAATGAGGCTGTCCTGTGTCTTGTGTTTGTGCAGATAGTACGAATACATGAGAACCAGATGAGGCTGAAGCACATTGGCTCCTCAGGCATCATTTACATTCTGCACAATGCCAACACTGCTATAATTTTCACAGTGATATATGTGGCACATATATATATATATACACATATATATATATATATATATATATATATATATATATATATATATATATATAAAGCTGAGAATCGCAGCAGAAGGACCACTTATTGGAAAGTTTCTAGAGCTTCCAGTCAACTGAGGACATTTCTTTAAAATGTTCCAGGAGGTAAACCTCGTGCTAGGAATTTGTTACTTACTGTTTAAGTCATAACAATGTCTTTCTACATGTGCCTGTGTGAGCAGATAATACAATATCTCATCTAAACACGATTAATGCGTGCCGTATTTATGTTCCGCAGTAAATTCAGCGTTCACACACGCATCCAATAAACCCTTGAAAGTCATAGAAACATCGTTACCATATCCCCGAAATATCGTGTCCTGGAAAGCAATGTCTTGGAGAGTATATGAAGGTGCGACAAAACAAAATCGGCGTCGTTACACAGAATGAGCTGAAACTAGTGCTCTGTTCAGGGTGAAGTCGGTGTTTTGTCTACAGTCTATGATTGCTAGTGCGTCATTGGTTCAGCTACCGTGCGCCAATTGTCGCATGCGTGTCTAAGGTTGGAGGGATCACCACAGTTATTACAATTCATCTTAAGGTGAACATGAATGTATATAATGTGATTTAAAAAAAACCCTGTTTGCAGCCTTTCTACTGCAAAATCTCAAAAATGCTGCAAATGTGCTCTAGGAATCTGGCTAAAGAGTGTTACCTCACACTCCTTCTCTCTTAATGGCTCCGGTAACACCAGAAGCCAATCCCTGTGTCTCTTGGGATGTTTTTTGTGAGTCAATTATGTTTGCAGACACACAACACATTTAAAGAACAAAAAACAAAAACCTGAATCAACCAGCATTCAGCAGTAAAAAGTTAGAGACAACTGGCACTGAAAGGAATCGTGCAAATTGGAATTTGCTTGGTCAGACACAATGTCGCACCTGTGACAACAGCTTAGAATAATTTCTTTAGTTGGCTGGCTGTCTCGCAGGCTGAAATCTAATTTCCCCTGGATGTGCTTCAAAGCCTTTGCAACACTAATCCAGCAAACGGGGCGAGCTTTCCTGAGGTGTGTTTGTGTGAATGTGTAATGGACAAAGTGATAGACGGAGAGATGAGGGAGAAAGGGAGGGGGGGGATTTACATGTTACGATGGATGTATACGTCTTAAAAGTCAGTTTCTTAAAAGGTCAGGATGTATTGAACTAATGGGCCGTACCTGTGCACCCGTGTGTCGACATGTGTGTGTGTGTGTGTGTGAGATGAAGTGGATTTATCTTCAAATGCCAAGCCCCCGGCCCATATTTGATCTTGATCATGACACACATACACACACACATATCAATAGACGGAATGCGGGGCTGTGCTGGTATTAATAATGAATAGATTTTTGCATTATTAAAGCACCTTGATTATTAATGGTTGAAGTGTGGATCGAGCAAAGCCCAGCAGAGCCCAGGAAGCTGTTGGTACAGCCCATCATGACCTTTACCAAGAACTTGCATCTACAGCGTTCTTCCAGGAATTATACTGTACTCATGTTCATTTGCACAGTTCATTTCCAACTACTGGCCAGTCTGGCCAAAACAGATCCCTGAGTGCAACCACGCGTTCAGTCAATTAGAGTCACGGACGAAGACATTTTGTGCATCATGCAATGTTAACAAACATGTTCTGAAACATGAACACACACACACACATATACTCACCAGCCACCAGCAATATGCTTTGGAGCCAGTACATTGTAGACTAGAGCTGGTTATCGCACCTGTTGGGTCTAATTTTCAGCCTGTAAATTTGGCCTTAAATTGACCTTCCCTTTGGCCATCACACCAAATCAGTGTAACGTATGATGGGATGTATTACGTAGAATTAAATTAATGGTGTGTGACAGTGGCTTAAGGTAGTTACGACAGGCAGTGCACTCTATTATGATGGGCCCCTAGTGCACGCTAGTTACTAATTATGAAGCACACGTACACATATTTTTCTTCCTGTTGCTTTTATGTTTAAAAGGCATGACCGCTCGCTCGGTTGCGCTCAGCTTGTCAGTCTTGATTATTCCTTTGTTTGAATAGCTCAATATTTAGTGGAAGTGTACAGTGGTTGGTCATACACGGACAAATGGACCAACAGTGAGTCCAGAAGTTAAGTCATTGATGATCACATACCCACTGAGCCAAAGAACAAGTGAGCCACTCTACAGCAAGCTAAACCATTAGCACATAGGCTAACCCAGTACCACAAAGTCTAACCTCGTAGCATTAGCACATAGGCTAACCCAGTACCACAAAGTCTAACCTCGTAGCATTAGCACATAGGCTAACCCAGTACCACAAAGTCTAACCTAGTAGCATTAGCACATAGGCTAACCCAGTACCACAAAGTCTAACCTAGTAGCATTAGCACATAGGCTAACCCAGTACCACAAAGTCTAAACTAGTAACATTAGCACAGAGGCTAACACAGTACCACAAAGTCTAACCTAGTAGCATTAGCACAGAGGCTAACCTAGTACCACAAAGTCTAACCTAGTAGCATTAGCACAGAGGCTAACCTAGTACCACAAAGTCTAACCTAGTAGCATTAGCACAGAGGCTAACCCAGTAGCAAAAAGGCTAACCAAGTAATGTTCGCACAGAGGCTAACACAGTAGCGTTAGCACAAAGGCTAACCCAGTAAAGTTAGCAAAGAGGCTTAACACAGTAGTGTTAGCACAAAGGCTAACCCGGTAGCACAAAGGCTACTGAGCAGAAGAAGCCGTTTCAAACTAAAATGGCAACAGGTACTTTTATGGCGGCTAATAGGCTTGTGTTCATATGATTGTGACGTGTATCAAAGTTGGTTATATATTCGTATTGCATTAAAAAAAGAGAGAGCTTGTAGTAAACTCTGCAGTTCCTCTCAGGGACTCCCCAGAACTGTTCGCCCCCACAACTTCTATGGTTGGAGGGCCCTGCTCTATCTACAACAACTTC
>NW_027176828.1:193352-245852 GCF_023349555.1 Cebidichthys violaceus
CAGTGGGAGAAGATCTGTGTGATGTACTCCTGGGTCTTCTGTGAGCGGCTCAGTAGAGACATTAGATGGGGAATCACAGTGGGGTCCTAAAAAAAAAACACACACATCACCAAATAAGATGGAAATAGTTAGAATGAGCCTTATAATTAGAGGAAGACTGAGCGGATCATATCTGTGTGCAGGGACAGAATGTGTATGTTTAAAGTATGTGTACACAACAGGCAGGGCAAGGACAAGACAACCTACAGTATAGAGCAGCTGCACAGGAGTGACGGGACTGATGAAGACCGTTCTGAGGCATCGGAGACAAGCTTCGATGAAGATCAGGTCCGGACAAAGGAGACCTGCGAGCGCAAAACGCAGACGTTGAACAGGTCTCCGTCTCACCAAAGATGTTGTCCTCTGCAGTCAGTATTTGTGTGTGTGTGTGTGTGTCCCAACCTTGAAGAAGGGCAGGGATGATGTGACAGTCCACCAGGGACTTGATGTTGTTCTCGGTGCCCATGGCTAGGCTGCCCAGCACCACGGCGCACTCGGTCCGTAGCTCCGGACTGGACGAGCTCTGCCCGAGCAGGTAAAGCAACCTGCAGCACAAACGGACAGAAACACACACCAACATGCAAATAGCTGAACTCTCACACTCCGCGGCGTTCACTTCCCGACGCATTTTCATATTCCAGTACGATTATTTTTTTTTTTACCTCGGCACAGCTCCCAGGACAATCAGATTGGCCTTCTGCTTGTTGTTTCCTATGACGGCGTTCTTCATGTCACTGAGAAGTCGGAGATAAAACGCACAGATGATACAGTGTAAGTTGGTTGTAGGTGTATTGTGTTCATGAGTGCATTCAGCTACAAGGGAACAAGATGTGTAGTTAGGGAATAAGAGGAACCTAGAAATGATTTACACTGTAGTTTAGAGAGATTGTGAGGGACAGTCTGCGGATGAGCAGAAGTCATGAAAGAAGAATAAAGACAGCAGGCAGACAGAAGTCAGCCGGGCAGACAACAGTGAAGCTTCCCAGCAGATGTGCCACATATTGTTGCAGGACAAAGAATGAGCCCGCTTCATTTGCATGCATTCTTTTTTTTTTTTTTTGCTTTCCATGCAGCGTTTCCTCTGCTCTGCTCTGCTGGCGCCCCCAGATGATATCATATAGCAGGTGAGCGAGGCTAATGGAAAAGTACAGCTGCAGCAGGCAGTCAAGGCAGTCAGGTGCTCGGCTAGCGGAGCGCTACGAGCCGTAACCAGAGCTAGTGCCTTCAGAAGTTAAAAATAACGATTGCGAGAGAGAGAGAGAGAGAGAGAGAGAGAGAGAGAGAGAGAGAGAGAGAGAGAGAGAGAGATATGAAGTCACACTGATGACTGAGATGCACTTTGAAATAGATTGTCAGAGGAAAGCCTGTGCATGTAAACATGGAGGTCATGCTCACTCAACCAATGCATTTCAGCACAGGAACAAAATATCAGCTAAAGGCTGTGCTGAAATACACTGGCTTAATAACAAAACACACACACACACACACACACACACACACACACACACACACACACACACACTCTCACAAATGAATACATGCTGCTGGACTTACATGACTCCCTGCAGCACTTTCTGTGGGTCGGGGTCAAACAGTCGGTCAACATAATGGCGACTAGTGGCAGTGACTTCCTGCATGAGCACAAATATAACAGCAACATTAGTGACACAATTTACACACACATTTTCAGGCTAGGGCTACCTCGCTAGAAAAGGTAATCCGATTGAATCTCGCTCTCCGTACTTAACGGCCTTTCATACATTTTATAATCAATTTAACGACAAAGTTGAAAGGCTGAGAGAAAGAGCCCGTCGCACTACACGTCTGCATCATCTGCAACAAGCATTTAAAGAATTCAAAATGCTATTTCTTAAAAAAGCAACAGCAGTTAAACACAATTTTGAGTCTTTTGATTTTAGATAATTGAACTAAAATAAAAAGCATCGCTCGACCCACAGTCATACACACCGACACATACAGCAGCATGGCCCTTTAACAGTTATTATATAGGGCACCCAGTGGCTACATGTGACACCATGTGTGTATATATCATTGACAGCTTGAACCAGAACGTTCCACATGAAACCAGGGGAGCAGACCTCACCCAGCCAGCAACACGCTGCTGCTGCTGCTGCTGCTGCTATATGCTTTTGATGTTCAGCACAATGTGTACCTGTCTTTGATTCACAATCATTGGCCCGTCGACTGTTCTCTAATTCACTAAATATTTTGACTCTGTTACTTTTCATGTAAATAGGTGCCTTTCTGCATGAATACACATCAAAATAAGAGTAAAAGAGCTTGTTTATAAAACAATCAAGAAGGCAGACGGATCCCCCGAACCCAATATTTGAGTGACTGCATGATAGAAGAGGTTCCAGCTGTTTAATGTGGTATAAACTTTTTAAAATGGAACACCTGAAATACAGTTGTAGATATTAAATGCAGTAAAATGACACATAGGCCTAATGTCAATCCAATAAGTTAATTTGCAAATAAACACGTTCAAAGCGATATGGGCATGTTTATTCATTATCTCTGATCAATATTGTTAGACTACTGTTTGGTTATTACCTGGCCCGTGACATTTTGCAAAAGTAACCCTGTAGAATCTCGATGCTGCATGTAACGTTACCTTTCCTGGGGGCGTTTCACTATTATCAGCATGCTCGTTTAACCTACTTATTTTATGTTAACTTCAGCTAAGTTACACCTGTCAGTCATTGTCACGTGCAAGTATAATTTACAATACAATAGTATTAGTTAATTGCTATACTTTTGGCGGCTGACAAACCTTATTTAACCCAGTAGAAAACTCAGTTAAGAAGTAGGCAATCAGTGAGTTTCGTTAGCTTTGCTAGCTTAACCGTATGCTAATGATTAGCTTAACGTTAAGTTTGCTATTATAATTAGCAAGCTGCAGTGGGTACGGGCAAATATTATCGGACGGTTGGAATAAAATCAACGTAAAAATGCAACGTATGCTCCAGTGTAGATTTATAAATATTTAAAATGTCTTTGGGACAGCGTTGACAGCACTCTCACTCTTAGCAGTTAGCTTAGCTGCTAACTCATTCCGAGCGACACTTGACAGGTATTACTGCGTTCGTTCGATTTGGTTTCCTTCACGCACCGACGGGGGCGGCCGGACACATTAGTCGCGTGCATCCCTATCCCGCGTTCAGACCGTCCCCGCCCGTCCGGGCGAGGTCAGGATCAGAAACTGTTACAGCTACGTAGGCAGGACCGCTACAGTGCTACATGTTTGCAAAGCCCTGAACTTAGCTGTGCAGGCTAACAGAAGACTTAAACCCCTTATAGTTGAGCTCTTAGCTTCTTCACGAGGCTGATCGAATGATACATTGTGCATTTAAAACAACGCTATTGTAAATGATGGGAGTGACACTCACAGACAGCACACTGATGCGGAGAGGGGCCTCCAACAAGCACGCCATCTCTCTTCCCCCGATCGAGCGCCCCAATCGGCGCAGCACTTTGCAGACACTCCGCCCCCCCCAGAGCAGCTGTGAGCGGCTTTAAAAAAAAAAAGAAAAAAGTAACTATAGACAAATAAAAAATAAAAAACAGATAACTGTATTTTCCCCTTGTGGGCTCAAGTTGCAAAACACTAAAGCAGCCGATATGCAACAAAAAAAAAACACCGCTAACTTGGCGAGCTATCTGTCAGACAGTGGATTTGTCAATGAAGTAAATTTTGTTTATGAATGTGACGTAGGTGATATCTCATTTAGTTAGATTCGTTAAAATAACTAAAATAACATGCGAATTATGTAATGGATACAAAAATTAAACAATAAATACAGACTGTATAATATATACACATTTAACTGTATGCATAATAAACATTAAGTGTTGAAAAAGGCATTCCACTTTTTTTGTGTCGAATCTGCTGCCGAATATCGAAAGTAGTTTTTCTCAAATTTGTGACGTATTGCGCTGGGATTAGACCGTAGGATTTTTTTCTTTTATTTTTCTTTTCTTTTTAAATATTATTATTATTATTATTATTATTATTATTATTATTATTATTATTATTATTATTATTATTATTGTCATTGTTATTATCCTTTAGAACAGTGAGGGAACTTTTACTCTGAAACTGCACACTCCGGTACAGTAGATGGCGGTAATGCACCAATTCATTGTTTGCCAACTGCCAATACATTTCAAAAAAGAAAGAAGAAGAATCAAATTAGAGAAGAAGAAGAACAATACCTATTGCGCATGCTTCTGTTTTTGTTTTGTTTTTTTGTTTTATTTTACTTTGTTTGTTTGTTTTATTTTTGTTTACATTTTATTTCTTTATTTTGTTTAGGGTTTTTTTGTAAGGGGATAGATACTCTGGTCGACACTCCAATACAGTAGGAGGCGAAAATGCACCTTTCACTGGATGCCATCCGCCATAAAACTTAAAAGAAGAAGAAGAAGAAGTATTGCGCATGCGCGTAAGTGGTTCGCTGAAAGGTGGGAAAATTCATTTCTGTCGCGTCGCTGCATACCCGTAACATAAACATGATTTTCAGAAAAAGTTTGTAACTTTACGGAATATACAACTCCACAAGAATACTCGACAGTTATTCATTCATCGCCGTAAGTACTCAGTTCGTTTCTCAGTGTGTTGTTCTGTTTGTAAGCTTGCAGGAGAAGTATGGTTCGTTTCTACACGATGTAACGTTGTGGTGCATTAGATTAAGTGGCGTAGCCCAGCTAGCATGTTATGAGGCTAACTAATGGTGTGTTACTGGACGTTATTACGCAATATGTGAAGGCAAATTGGCTGTTTTATCTCTACTCTTATTTAAAGGGGTGTCTGTACTGGGCAGTCCACTTTTAACAAGTGATCATTAGTATTCACAGCAATAAAAACAACTGTTACGTCAACGCCCAGTACGTTGACTGGCAATACTGACATTAAGCGTGAAGCATAATAGAAGACACCTTTCTAGCAGACTTTAGAGTAATTCAAGTTATTTTCCGATGTTCTTATCAGTATTTGACTTGTGCAAACCTGACATTTTATTGTCAAACCTGCTCTAATAAAATCATGCTGATCTCTGTCCTATTAATCAATGAAAGAAATAGCATCAATGTTTTGAGCTTTGTTTTGTTTCTGTTCCCGCAGATCGTAAAAAGGGCGGGCCTCAACATCCCTGTGTGTGTGTGTGTGTGTGTGTGTGTGTGTGTGTGGAGGGCTGACAGCCCCTAGGTGGGCACACAATTCAGGTGATTTTATTTTTAAAAAAATTCTCTGCGAATCAGCGGCTCGCCTGTTTGTGCAGCATGAAGATTGCGGTAGAAGGCTGCTGCCACGGGGAGCTGGACAAGATCTACGAGACGATCGGCTACCTGGAGAAGAAGGAAGGAGTGAAAGTGGAGCTGCTGCTTTGCTGCGGAGACTTCCAAGCGGCGCGGAATGAAGGAGACATGATGTGCATGGCTATACCGCCCAAGTACAGATCGATGCAGACCTTTTACAAGTCAGTTCTTTCTTGTTGTTTGTCTTTTTAAAAAAAAAAAAAAAAAAAGAAGTGCATGATATGAGTGAGAGTGTTTCCTACTTAGATATGTCTTTGATGCAGATACTATTCTGGGGAGAAGAAGGCTCCCGTCCTGACCATCTTCATCGGAGGGAACCATGAGGCTTCCAACCACATGCAGGAGCTGCCTTACGGCGGCTGGGTGGCCCCCAACATTTATTATCTAGGTGAGGACCAGCTAGACGGTGAACGCGATTGTTCCCTCTACCTCTGTTCATTCCCAGGCGTGACTTGGCTTTGTTTTCTTAGGTTACGCTGGCGTCGTTCGCTACAAAGGGATCAGAATCGGTGGCGCATCTGGAATCTTCAAATCACATGACTACAGAAGGGGTGAGTTTATTTTTTTGGGGATTGTCTTAAGTTATACACACACACACACTCTGCAGTATATTTATAAACGTGTGCTCTTTAAGGTCACCATGAATTCCCTCCATACAATCCCAACACGCTCCGAAGTGTGTACCACATCCGAAACATTGAGGTATTCAAACTGAAACAGGTACATGGAGATTCCACTTGTTCTCTTGCATATATTTTCAGAAGATTCCACATCCATTTATCTAAAACAAATGTTTATTCCCACTAAGCTCCAGATGCCCCTAGACATTTTCATGAGCCACGACTGGCCTCGTGGAATCTACCACTATGGAAACACAGCGGAGTTGTTGAGGAAGAAGAAGTTTCTGCGTCAGGAAGTGGAGTCCAACTCTCTGGGGAGTCCCGCTGCTGAGGAGCTCCTAGCTCACCTCCAGCCCAGCTACTGGTTCTCTGCACATCTGCATGTGAAATTCGCTGCTCTCATGCAGCACCCGGTGAGTGCGACCGCCTTTCAGCAACTAGCTGCATTGCTGCCGCTGTCCGTATTAGGCGCTGATACACATGTGTGTGTGTGTGTGTGTATATACTCTTTGTCTTTAGCCTAAAGCCAATGCTGCCCCACGTGTGACCAAGTTCCTGTCTCTGGATAAATGTCTGCCCTACAGGGAGTTCTTACAGGTGAGAGGAAGTCGTGTCGTTAAATGCGCAACGGTCTCCGTTGAGGCGTTAAGAGGCGATGGTTCTGAGAGAGGATGTGTTCGCTTGTGTCGCAGATCGTGGACGTCGCGGAGAGACCGGGTTCATCCGAGGGTCTGGAGTATGATCCGGAGTGGCTTGCTGTTCTGAAGTCCACAAACAATCTGCAAAGCACCGCCCCTCACCCCTGGAACCCCCCGGAGAATAATGGCCTGCACGAACGGTACACACACATTTACACACAAGTGGTCATGGAGGTTGTGTGTGAATGCATGCATGTACTTTTATTTATATATATATATATATATATATATATATATATATATATATATTCAGTTTAATATCTTATAAGACAAGCTCGATACGGACGGTTGTGGATTGCTGCCCTAATGTAGAATATATTTTAGACAGTTCTCTCTAAACACAATGAGACATGCTGTCGTCTTTACCCTTCAGGTGGGACTTCACGCCTTCAGAGGCGGCCATGATGCAGGTGGTGAAGGATCTCGGCGGCGAACTTGCCATTCCGGAGAACTTCAGCCGGACCGTGCGACCCTACGACCCCGACAAGCCCCAGCCGCACGCCACCCCCAGCTGTAACACCAACCCTCAGACCACCGAGCTCTGCGCCACGCTGGGGCTCACCGACCTCTACGCCCACGTGGGGCACGGAGGCGGCGACCTGAGCAGGATCCAGGGCAGCGCAGGAGGAGGAGGGGATGGCGACGATGGCGAAAGTGCGGACGAACCCAGCGAGTACCCAACCGACACCTCGGGACTGTCGAGTTCGTACAATCCCGATGAGATCACCATAGAGGACGAGTGGGAGGAAGAGGAAGGAAAGGAGGAGGAGGAGGAGGGCGGGTGTGACCCACCATCGGCAGTAAAGGGAGGTAATTCCTCTGACCTACCTGTAGGGGAAGTCCAAACCCCCGGCCGAATGGTTCTGCCCGCGCCCAAATCTGATACCTCGCCCGCCGACCCGTCCCACCCGATGAACCTGCCGCCTCCCTCCCACTCCACCCCGGCGGTAGATCGCTGTTGCTCTGGAGCAGAACAGGAAGAACACTGTGAGGAGGAGGAGGAGGAGGAGGAGGAGGAGGCCTCGGCCGGTCGTACCTTAAAGCGTACGAGCGACGAAGCCGAGGCTCCCGGCAGTAAAGGCACAACCCCCAGAATCAAACGCAGGAACCAGGTCATCTATACAGCGGTGGAGGACGACGATGACGAGTGAGGACTCACTTCATACCGAGAGTACAATCCTTGATAATTTTTTTTTATTGATTTGTAAAACTTTCTGCCTTTTTTTTATACAGATAATGACGTGACAAAGCAGGAGTTTGTCTTTATTGAAACGCCCCGAGAAGCAGACGGACAGATTCTCGTGTTGAAATGTTTTTGTATGGGTAGTTTCAAGAGTAAAAAAAAATAATTAAAATATCCCTTTTTTTTTTGTTTTTAAATGAACTGATGACATCGTGAATCACTGTGCAGCCACTTCTCAGAGGGAACCTGTCAGATGAATGTCTTTTTGTTTCGCTCGTCAGAAGAGAAGCGACCTTCTCATTTCATCATTTTATCGTGTATTTGAATATTAATTGATCACATTTTGAGACCCTTTTAACTGGTTCATGTTTGTCATCGATAAACCTGGTTTGTGAATGAAAATAAAGCAGAACAAAAGATTTTTCTCCACACCAAAGTCAGTTTAAATCCAACAGATTTATAGCATTAAGAGTCCTTTTTTTTTTTTTTTTTTTAAACGATCTATTCCAGGTTCACAAGTGTGCTCTGCTAAAATCAACACACACACACACACTTTTCATTAAAATTAAGACAATATTCAACATACAGTGTATTCAACAAGATCTCCTTTACATCCACACAGAGAGCCGATACAGTATAGCCTAATGACACGGTGCCACGGTATTGGTTTAGAGTGCAAGCCAATGTCAGGGGAGCGGTATTCCTGCACACCTACGAAGCACACCGACATGATTCACAGAAAGAGAAACCCGGGAATAGGCACTTTGTTTTTTTTTCCGTGTGTGTGTGTGTGTGTGTGTGTGTGTGTGTGTGTGTGTGTGTGTGTGTGTGTGTGTGTGTGTGTGTGTGTGTGTGTGTGTGTGTGTGTGTGTGTGTGTGTGTGTGTGTGTGTGTTTTCATCAATTCAACTCCTTATTTTCTTCAGCCGAGCCTTGGAACAGCAACCAAAGCTCTGTTTGAAGAGCATCATATTAAGCTGAAGGAATCAGTAAAACCATCTCGGATCACTAGGATTTGACGTTCACCAACAACTTAGCGCGAGGACAGATGAGACGCGTTAAACACAAGATGGACAGATGTTCTCCTACAGGTCTATTATTTTCATTCCTTCCCCAATAAACTCATCTGAAGCCGATCGCTCCTCTAATCTGGGCAGAGCCATAGATAGACAACCAAATTTGCTGCTACAATTAGCACCATCACTCACTATAATAACCCAAAAGTGAGATGAAGCCTTTTTTTTTTTATTGAATACAGGGATTTAGTAAGTCTTGTTTTTGATGCAGTACTACTTTGTGTTTGAGGGATGCGTCCTCTGCTACAGACATGTAATTGGTTAACAGTTTACTGCTCATACATATTAAAGTCATGTGACCACACACACTTCAGATCAAGTCCGTATTGAAGCGTTTAAAACCTCTAAATATGTTCGGAACACGGCACTCCAGCAACCTTTTAAGTGAAACGAGCACGTCTGTCCGACCGACCGGATTGATGAGAGACACAAACGCAAAGTCAGCAATTTTTGTAGAGTTTGGAGGAGTGTCTCTGAGACACGGGAGCGGTCTAGAGAAGTCAAAACAACGGACAATAAATACGTACAAAAATGGGATCTTATGCTCGGCGGACTGTGCCGTGGATCGTATGGAAGCGTGTTACAAACCAACGGGGTCATTCCAGGGCTGCATCGTGTGGCGTTATTCACAGCGGGGACGCGATCCATTCAGGACTAAGGAGAAGGCAAAGCGAGCGGGTGCAAGAAGAAGAAAGCAGTCACGACCTCAACATTTTGGCTTCTTTGTTTTACGTCTGGGCCCTTTTTTTTTTTTGTTTCCCTCTTCTGTCTTGGCCGCTCTTTTTTTTTTTTTCTTTCTTTTTTTTAACGCAATCAGGACTGAAGTCGGGATGAAGACAAAAGAAACTTCACAAATTAGTGCTAAATACTACAACAGGCTTGCCTCTCTACCTCCGTCTACCCCCCCCCCCCCTCGTTCTCTTCCAAACGCAGCTGTCGGGCGAGCGACACAGATGTGGAACACTCTGCGTCCTTCTCCTCCCAACTCCGTCTGCTCTTCCTTTCCTCTTATTCTCTCCTTCGAATTTCTGTGTCTGAATTTCTGTCTGCTTTGACAGGAGGATGAATGGAGGGTAAGGGGTTGTGAGTGGATACTGTGTTTCCCAGCATCAGGCCCCCCCCCCCCCCCCCGTAGGTTGGCTGAAGGAGGCGGGCTGGTTGAAGGGTGGAGGTGGTGGTGGTGTGGATGGTGGAGTACTGGTGGGAGTCGTGGAGGTCTAGTTCCCACCGCAGCAGGCTCGGGTAGAGTGGGCGTCTGGGTCCTGGAGGTTGACCCCCCGGTGCCGCGCTGCATGTGTGGGGTTCTGGGTGTCTGTTTTTGGCATCTTTTTTGCTACAAATACAAAGAAATATTTTGACATATTAAAAAAATATCCACCTAAATTAATTAAGGAAAAAAATTCAAATATATTGTTGAGATTTTTTATTTTTTATTCCTGTAGTCATTTTTTTTCAGAAATACCGAAAATGTGTATTCCTCATATCTCCTAATGTTTGGTAATCCTTTCAAGGATTCTTGGATCCAGATCAGCATCAACATCTCTCGTTCATTGACGCGCTGCTAAGCAACAGACAAACAGCCTGAACCTAACACACAATCTCTTAAGAGTTGGCGATGACTCCTATGATTTAAATCTCATTATCTTCTGATATAAAAGTTTTATTAGGTTTGAATGAAAGGAGACTCACCAATGGCCAGAAAGAGCTCATTGACGTTCATGGCTGTCTTAGCAGAGGTCTCCATGAAGAGCAAGCCGGTGTCTTCAGCATACGTCTGGGCCTCCTTTTCCACACAACACACACACACACACAAATAAAACATCAGCGGTAATTTGGAAAAAACACCAAAAGCCTTAAGCTGAAAAGAACAATGTTGTTTTTATCTACAGGTAGCTCAGCAGAGCTCGACCTGTGACACGTCTCGTGTTTTGGTAGCTGCTGACTCATAACAGCTTCAGCAGCAGCAGCAGCAGCATTTGAATGCAGCCAAACAGGCATGATAACAGATCCTTGTACCCTAGTATCTAATCTTTCAGTAATTGAGTACACAAGCATGAGGAAGTGCACCTTTATTAAAATGCATTGATGCGATGTCCTCCGACATCACAAACTACGCCAGCCTTGCACATGACTGTGGCTACTTAAAAGCACCCATCGTGCCAATGATACGAATAAATAACACACGTCACCTCACACAGGTGCGTCTGTCTTACCTCATAATCCACAAGTCTCCTCTCTGCCAGGTCGGCCTTGTTCCCGGCCAGAGCAATAACAATGTTAGGACTGGCCTGCCTCTGCAGCTCCTTCACCCAGGCCTTGGCTCTCTCAAAGGTCTCCTGCACACAAACACACACACACACACACACACACACACACAGCACCGAGATCAGATCAACCATTAACACGCATGTAAATACCAGACAGAGGGCATAGAGGCTGCGCATGGGTAACACATCGACAGAAGCATATTTGTCAGGTAGAGGACCGACTGCTCTCTTCCTAAAGTTGGGAGGTATGCTGCTATATATTAATATCAGATGGTCTGTTTTGATCTAATGTTGTGATGTAGGTTCTTGCCGTAAAGGCTGCGTTACACTTTAATAAAATCATTTCTTAATGTACTTGTTTTGGCTGCTTTAAATACTCTATGAATTGTCTGACAAACACTTTTGCAGGCTACAACAGTTGTCACTATAGCCCAGGATCTACACAAACAACCAATGGTTTGACCGTGTTCACACTGTACCGGCTTGGTGATGTCAAAGACAACGATGGCCGCCTGAGCTCCGCGGTAGTACATGGGAGCCAGGCTGTGGTATCGCTCTTGTCCGGCGGTGTCCCAGATCTCAAACTTCACTGTGGTGTCGTCTAGACACACCGACTGAGCCAGGAACGCAGCTGGACATGAAGAAGAGGGGGGGGGGGGGGGGGGGGGGGGAATGACAGGTTACCACGTGGTCTTGATGAGCGTTTAAACCAACACAACCTGCAACCTCAGTCCACATTCACCTCCTATGGTCGTCTCCTGGAACTCGTCGAACTGTCCCTTGACGAAGCGCAGCACCAGGCTGGACTTGCCCACGGCCATGTCGCCCAGCAGCACCAGCTTGAACTGGCAGATCTTGGTCTGCGGTAGTGAGCCGTTGGAGCGGCCTCCACTCCCTCTGGAGCTCATACTGGCCCCTGCGTAGGAGTCGGCGGCGGCGGCGGTGGTGGTGGTGGTGGGGTGGGGGTAGGGGGGGGTGGGGGCTGGGCCTCCTCCCTGGGGTGGAGATGGGTGCTTCTGGGAATGCGTCAGTCACTCGCACTGTGTCTTTCCAGAGTGCAAGTCAATTCTCGCCGATGATGCCTTTACCTCTGCCTGAATGGAGAGATTGAAATGTTTTGGTGCAACATTACATCATGGCTCAACCTCATGCACACTTTAATTTCTTTCTCAGTGCAACAAAACGCCTCCTCCAGTGCACCAAGAAAGTCTGAAGATTAGAGTTTCAAGAGGACGGCTGCAGAATCTGAAAGGAATTCGAGGAGTCCAACTGCATGTACTGAATGTCTTCTATGTCCACATCTCACATTGCATCACAAAACAATTGTCTTTCTTCCTCAACAACAGCCCCCCCCCCCCCCCCCCCCCCCCCCCCCCCCCCCCCTTTAGGATGCGTTTGTTTTGTTTTGGCAGGAATAGCAGGAGACATGCTTGCTCTGCAGCTGCATTGCTTTCCACTTAACAGCCCTGAATGTCTCCTCTGTGCTCACTGATTCAGAGTTATGTCTGAGACCATGTCCCGCTGCTAGCAGTGTCCCATTACCACGCAGAGACACTTGGGGAGGCTGCGTCTCAAATTGCTGTCTCCCACAGACACCGATGCTAAACGTCCATCACTGCAGCACACTGGTCAATGGACACATCGGACCCTCAACGTCTCGTTCACATGTAGCGTCTGGCGTTGGTGCAGTGTGTCCCCATGAGCGTTGAGCTTACTCCTTCTGTCAGCGTTATCACATCACCAGAGCCTCCTTATCATCTTGCGTTATGTGCTAACGGGGACACCGCACTGACCGCACTCACACACACTGCAGTTATATTTCGACGCCGAATTAAAACACACAAATACTAGCTGTTGGTCTAAATGACATAAAGCTACTGAGAGGGAAATGTAAGAATACTCACCGTATAAACTGTCGTTTCAGCGGCGCGGTTATCGCGAGCTTGACTGTTGACAATTTGGCTATCAGCTGGTAAACGAAAATGTTAACACTTCCTGTAAAAAGAATGGCGCATGCGCACTGAGTGCCGCATTGTCGAAACTGACCGCATTCACTAACGGTCCGTTCAGTGACTTCACATTTTTAGATTCTTCAGTTTCTACTACATTTACTAATGTGGACTCACTATTATTTATTTATTTTTCGGCCGACAACAAGATATGTTCAATTTACAACCACAGGTTTAATCAAGGCCGAGTCGAGCGTATTACACCTGCAATCACACGTGTTACCCTTAATGTGTTAACAGTCTGAAGGGGCTTCTGAACGGGAGTGACGCTCATGTGGCCTCCACGCCGCAGGGGGCGCTAGAACGCAGATTGGCAGGCACTCGGAAGTCTTTAGCACACGAAGGATGTTTGGATTGTTTTGATCTGTGGACTCCTCTCAATGCTGAAAAACACATTAATATTTGTATAAAGCACTGTTGAATGTTTACCTGTGAGTTTACCTGCGAAGTGATGTGACATCTCTTTGACATTATGCCAACGTCTAACAGAAAGAAGCAGGGAAAGGACACCGCGGTAAGTCTAATTCATTCATTCACTAACGTTAATGTTATACATAAACCTGATATAGGAAGTATGAACAACTTGAGGTACTTGTACTTGCATGCAATTTCCATTTCATGCCACTGTATACTTCTACTTTTCTGCACTTCAAAGGGGAGTATTTTACCTCTCACTCCTCTACATTTAATTGACAGCTTTAATTACTTCACAAGATTCTACATAAACAACATGACATTATATAATATGAAGGATTTTTTATGAATTAAACTACCAAACAGTGTATACAATGCTTGAGCTCATCCTACTACAACCAAACAAAGCTACTTATGCTGTACATTAATTATCTCCATTTCATTGTCATTGTTGTTGTGTTTTATGTTCATATATATACTTGTGTGTGTGTGTGTGTGTGTGTGTGTGTGTGTGTGTATATATATATATATATTTATATATGTGTACATAGTAGTTAAATGTCAGTTATTTTTTGTTTGTTTATCTATTTCTGTCAAATTCCTTATATGTGTACGCATACATGGCCAATAAAGCTGATTCTGATGATAGTATAACACCCATTTTTTTCTGCTTCCACTGACACTTTGAAGTACATTGTGCCAAAAAAATACCTACATTCTTTTAATAATTTCAGTGGAAGACTTTCACTTTGTGATGATGCTACTCAAGGAAAGAAAAAAATATATCTATGTTGTTTTTGCTGTGGTTTGATCCAGGTACAGGGAACCAACGACAGCAGTGTGGTGAGCAAGGTGTCGGCTGCAGCGCGGGGCTACTTCCAGGATGTCTTCCTCCAGCACTTTGTGTGCAAAGTGGCCCGGAGAGCCCCGCTCATCAACAGGTTCAGCAGAGATCAAATCGCTGTATTGAACTCACAAAAATACACGCGCCGTAGTTGGCCTTGGTCGACCGTGGCGGTGTAGTAAATGGACATCACTTCAGAGTATCTGTGTGTTTTAGGGGTTACTATGTGCGCTGGAGAGCTGTGGACCACTGTGTGAGAAGGTTCCTACACGTTACTGAGAACTGCCCCAGGAGACAGGTAAGTTAGCAGCAGATTGTTCAACACTGTATTTAATAGAAAGTGAGAAAGGGTAGCGTGTTTGATATCCCATCATTTGTCTTATTGTCCTCACTCCCTCTTCCATCATCTTCCCCCTTTTGTTAGATTCTGTCTTTGGGCGCGGGGTTCGACTCTGCGTATTTTCGCCTCCACGCAGACGAAGCGCTCCACAGAGCTGTCGTGTTTGAGGTCGATTTTCCCGATGTCACCCGACGCAAGGCTGCCCTGATCAATTCTAATATTACACTGAGGGGGATGTTAGAACCCCATTTACCTTCTGCTACAGGTTTGTCATTTCCCTCACACATATCACTGAGATCCAAAGACGTTTTCTTTGTTCATATGAGTTTGATTTCTGAAGCGTGTGTCAGCCTGTGTGTCTTCAGGACCTGTATACGTGTCCAGTGGTCGGTACCGTCTGCTGGGGGTGGATGTCAGAGAGGAGTCCCAGGTGGAGGAGGCTCTGGGTGCAGCTGGTCTGGACTGGGCTGCCCCCACTCTAATTCTCTCTGAGGTGGTGCTCACCTACATGGAAACACAACAGTAAGAACAGCAGTTTGGTCTATTTAGGGGACCACATCACTCCTTTTTGGTGTATGCATAATATAAAAGCTCTAATTCAAAATCATGTCCTTGAGTTATATTATTACAATAACTAGGAAAATAGCCATGTGTTAGCTGTAACTGTACAGCTCTAATGCTTGTTTGTTGTCTATTGCGTGTCTTCCAGGTCAGACGCTGTCATCCGTTGGGCGGCGCAGCTCCTGCCTCAGTCGCTGTTCGTTATGTACGAGCAGATACATCCGCGGGATCCCTTTGGTCGCATCATGCAAGATCACTTCCTGAAACTAAATTCAACTCTTCACGCGCTTCGGCAATACCCAGACACTGCGGCGCAGAGGCGTCGGTTCCTGGACAAGGCCAGTGCGCGGACAGCATGTTCACGTTTTGTCTTATTTGCTGATTGCTCCTGTGTGTTTTTTTTTCTGTGTAGTACGAATGTTTAATCAGACAGCGTGGTGGCGGCGGTTTCGTCTTCAGGGCTGGGAGCAGTGCGCGTGTCTGGATGTGAACGACTTCTACCTCGGCCTGGTCCCCGAGGAGGAGAGGTGCAGAGTGGAGAGCCTGGAGCCTTTTGACGAATATGAGGTTAGCCGTTGAAATGCGTCTTCTTAATTTGTCTCCGCCGTATAAAATCATACGTCCTGGTCATGATATCTAACAGGGTGACTGTATGTCCGTCTGCCCTTAAGGAGTGGCACCAGAAATGTTCACACTACTTCATCCTTACCGCGTCCCGGGGCTCTTTGACGGCCCAGGCTTTACTCACGCATGCTCCAGGTAGCTATCACTTCATTTCCCTCACATAGAACCCCATTTGCATCGAACATAATATTTTTGTTTCTTTGTTTTGCGTCAGTGCCTCCAGTGGCGTCTATTTGCCCATCTTGGAGCCCCACAGCCCTGAGCGTGCGGACCGTACCAGTTCCTATGGAGGGGCTGGGGATGGCTTCCACCTCGGTGAGCCTGGGGCAAGTCCTGCTAACGGGAGGCTCCAGCAGAGGAGGCAGGGGGCCGGTGACCAGGATCCTCCTCCGGGGCCAGGAAGGCTGGAGGTCTGTCTGCCTGGAACCACCAGTAGATTTGGGTGAGAGGACAGGCAAAAAAAGGTTTGGTTAATCCATAAAAAGTTAGTTTTAGCTTGAACTTTAATATTCATGCATCTGTATAAAATCATTCTTTCTAGCTTTATTATCAAAATTGTGAAAGTAAAATGAGACTAATTTAGCTGTGTTTGGCTTTAGGTGTTCGACTCTACCACACCGCCACCTCTCTTCCTGGAGGAGGAATCGTGGTTTACGGCGGTCGCTCCTCCCCACTTAACCCAACCGGAGGCCTTCTGAGAGTAACCCTGGACACCCGTGGTCCACCCGGTCCTCTCCACTCAGAGGACGGAGACACGTGGAAACTCTGTGTGGAGCAGACGGTCTGTTCAGGTGATCCACCGGCGCCAAGATGGAGGCACACTGCTACTACTGTCAGTCACAAAGGTGAGATGAAACAAGAAGTCTCATTCATGTTCATATTCATTTCGTATCTTATTTATTAAACGACAAAGCTCTCTCATTTGTTTTTTTTCTGCAGGCAAAAGCTTTCTGTTCGTGTTTGGTGGAAAGAATGAATCGGAGGCAGCTCTGGGTGACGGCTACTTCCTGTGTCTAGACCAGCAGCACTGGACTGAGGTGTGTGTTATCTTATTAAATAGTTTTTTTAATATCACACACAAGTTATCTTGTCTCTCACCGCTTTAAATTGCATTGAAAAGGTTTTGTTTTTAAGTGGCACGTACGAGTGATTTAAGACAATTTGTGGCATTTGTGTGTGTGTGTGTGTGTGTGTGTGTGTGTGTGTGTGTGTGTGTGTGTGTGTGTGTGTGTGTGTGTGTGTGTGTGTGTGTTATTTACAGATCCCAGTAGAGGGCGCAGCACCAGAGGCCCGTCATTCCCACTCAGCGTGTCCGTATCGTGGAGGTGTGGTGGTGTTTGGAGGGTTAGACAGGAGGGGAGTGCCACTGGGGGACACAGCGGTGTTGAGGCCCACCGACGGAGGCTTCTCCTGGGGAAGAATAGAGCTGCGGCCCCCTCCTGTTCCCAGGTGTGTAGCTCTTCACAAGCCAACGTCATTCAGGTCGAAAAAAAGACCATGTCCTGAAGTCTCTGCTTTGTTTTTTAAGGTACTCTCACTCTGCCCATGTGATTGGTGAAAAGCTGGTTGTGGTCGGTGGAGTCTGGCTGCATTCAGACGGTGTACCAGGTGTCGCCATGATGAACCTCACCACGCGCTGCAGTGTGGAGCTCAGTCTGGACACGGTCAGTTAACACGCATTAGATCAGATTTCGATCAGATATCTTAGCAATGCGTTTGCATCGATCATATAGCCTCGGGATAGACCTGATGAACAAGATGCTGACGGATGAATCTCTGCCATCTCTAGACCTCGGTGCCCTGGCCGCTGATGCTCCACTCATTCTGCTCTGAGCTGACGGACTCAGAAGAGCCAGAGCTGCTCCTGATGGGTGGGGGAGGAAACTGTTTCTCTTTTGGGACTCACTTCAACCTTCAGCCCGTCTCTGTGGACCTCAGACCTGCACTGGGATGACGTAGCTCAAAGTGTTTCTGTGAGACTGTGAGAGCTGCTGGAATCAATGACTTCAAGTTACTGTGAGGAGCTTTTTTATCTGGTTCTGAAACAGTTAATACTGATGCCTGAAGATAGCAAGACCATCAGCAAGAAGATCGGCGACTTCTATATAGTTATTCTTAATGTATGTCATCGGTCCGACCGGTTCGGATTCTGTTTAAATCAGATTCACCAGAAACTCCTTCAGCTCAGACCCCAGGCGGGCCCTCCAGCAGAGACCAGCCTGCCTCGGACAGACCCAGATCCGGTTTCAGAGATGCCAGGCCATGTTGCTGGGCCCGCTGGAGGGAAGGTAGGCCCGGGTAGAAACCAGGACTGCAAAGGGCAGACTATCAAACTCTGCCGCAGTAGAATTAGAGGTTTTCTTAAGGGACTCTGGTGCTCAGAAACACTACCACCTTTGTCCACAGGGGCCGCCAAAAATCAACACAAAACTGAGACGGTTCAAAAGACATTAAACAACTCGTGTATGGAAAAGCCAAAAGAAATGTCTTCAGTCTGCTTACTGGACAGTTTTGTTTTTTTTATTTGTGAGACCTTAGTTTCAAATCACAAAATACTCAAATAAAATCATAGTCAAATATCAACTTATTAGGTCGTTTTCTTTTAACGTTTTGGATGGAGGTTAATAAATCATTCGGTGAAGCGCCTGAAGGACTGGACCGTAGGACTGACGGCACCCCAGTCGCCAGGCTTGCGGTACTCCCCCTTCTCCAGGAAGTACTGGCGTCCGCGGTAGTTGGGGTGCTCGTAGAAGACCCACCAGCCGTCGAAGATCTTGCAGGAGTTGACCTCCCTCCAGCGGAACTTCTCCAGGAGAGAGGGGCAGTCCTCTGTGGCCTCGAAGGCCTGGCCCCCGAAGTCTGCCTTCTCATACAGCTGCATTTTGTACAGGGTCCCGCTGGTCTGGAGGGTGACGGGAGGAAGCAGGGGGGGGAGGATGGTAGGGGAGGGAGGGGGGGGGGGGGGGGGGGGGGGGGGGGGGGGGGGTGTGTAAGTGGAAGATAGACGGAGAGTGGGCGTTAGTGCAGGGGGTCGGGACAGAAAACAAGGGGATGGGGATGTATAGAGAGATGGGATTTGCATATGTAAATACGCTCATCGTCAATTAGATAACCGGCTTCCCGTCGCCACTTGTCATTGTTTTTGTAGTGCAAAACTGTACACATGCAGCCTGTACAAACTAGATTGATTTTTTTGTATGAAAGTGGCGTCCCTGGATCTGGCTGCAGGCTGTGGGTCAGTTGAACCAAGGCCCGATCATACTAATAGACCGACCCCCCACCCCCACGCATCGGTCTCCATCGACAGAGCCCTGCGGTCACTGCATGACCTCTGTGATCACTCTGTTTCTCTCCTGTGCCCACTGTGGCTTTCATCCGCTCAGCAAAACAACCTCGGGTTCATAAACCCACAAAGAAGAGGTTTAGGGGTTCAGTAAAAAAAGTACATCGGATCAGAGACGATGGCCGACTTACGAAGTGGACCATCTTGCAGGAGCTGAGGCGGTCGTTGAGGCCCATCCAGCGCTGGTAGTCTGGGTACTCCCCCCGGGTCAGGACGTACTGGTAGCCCATGTAGTTGGGCCGTTCGTACACCACCCAGGCCCCGCTCTCCACCCGGATGGAGTTGCAGCGGCTCAGGTAGGCGTGGAAGTCGGAGCAGTCGCTGTCGCACTCGTAGCGACGTCCCTGGAAGTTCTTGTCCTCGTAGAAGACGATCTGTGTGTGTGTGTGTGTGTGTGTGTGGGGGGGGGGGGGACGACACAAGGGAGTCTTATCTCTCGTCCACTTTTCACTTTGTCTTTGTTCAGACCTAGAAAGGTCAGATTTTACTGTTTTATCACACAAACTGTACAAAATAAGTCTTGAAAAGCATTCTTTTGGTAATGTTCTCCATTGGAGAGAGCCGCTTTCAACACCTCGACTGCAAAAATCGGTTCCAAACCCCAATATCCCCGCAGAGAGGGTCTCATATACAGCTGTGTCCACGACTTCAAACCCACACATTCACTATCAACCTCCATGCTGCAGGGTTACCGGACTCTTTGTCGATGCCAGTCCCACTTTGCCTTCACTCACCCTGCCCATCTTGGATACAGTGTGTGGGATAGCCCTGGTTATGTTAAGGGATGGTGGTGGTGGTGGTGGTGGTTCCCCTGAGGTCTGGATTGTTGCACCGGCCCCTCACCGGTCCCTTTTATATCCCCGGGTTCCCCACGTTTATAAACTGCAACGGTGGAGGCAAAAGGGGAACAATCGCTTTGTCATGAAAATGAGATCCAAAAAATGAGTCAGTGATTCTAGCGCTATTCAGTTTTTCCCAGAAAAGCGAGGAAGGATTACGGCATAATGGCCGGGCGTGGTAAGCGTCCATTGACCCCACTTCTCTACTGGCTGGGTCCCGCTGCCCCCCCACCACACCCCCCCCCCTCCGGCTCTCGCACCATGTCACCTATGCCAGCTCCAGCAGCTTGCCCCCAACTGGTGAGGACCTGCCAACTCATGACTTATTGCTGCCTTATGGAGGAATCCAGATAGAGCCGTGTCCAGTGATGGAAGCAGCACTCTGATTCTTTATGCAAGTAAAAGAAGCAATACCACGCTGTGAAAAATACTCCTTTTACATGTAAAACTAGTTCAATATTATCGGCAAAGTATACAAATCCATGCATTAGAGTTTATAAACTCAATATGCATTTTTTTATGTAAAGTTTTTAACAGCAAAGGAAGTTGTAAAAAGTGGTTTTAAGTAGTGATGGAAGTAGTACACAGGTATTTTAATTTGGTGAAAGTATTAGTGTATAAATACTCTATTACAAGTAAAAGTCCTGCATTCAAAATGTTGCTTGAGTAAAAGATAAAACATATCAGAATACACTTATAAGTACAAAAAGTAAATGTGGCGATTATGCAGAATGTCCCATTTATTAACATATACTATATTAATGTACTGGATTATTATCCAGTAATAATATCCAGATGCAACAAATAGCACTACTGAAAGATTGTATGAATCCATTTCAACGTGTTCATTTTATTCCCATCATATCAAATATTTGGAGCATATCGCTTCGTTCAAAGCCAGAATCAAAACAATAAGCTGGTTTTAGTCAAAACTTGAATTCATTTTTTTAACAATCACCACCTATATTGTGCTCTTCATATAGTTTTCCAGCAGTAAGGCATTTTACAGTGTAATCGCGTCTTTAAAAAGGAAGACACACACACACAAACCAGCATTTCTGAAACCGTACAGTAATATTCTGTTTTAACAGTTCATTTTCTTTAAGTCAATCTTCCCTTAACTGATTAAAATGCCCTGAACACACACACACACACACACACACACACACACACACACACACACACACACACACACACACACACACACACACACACACACACACACACACACACACACACACACACACACACACCAGGTCTACTGTATGTCATGTGTGTCTCAAAGTGGAGAAGCTCAGCAGGCTGGAATGAGAGGAAACAGGAAGCTAATGGGCTGAAGTACACTTGGAGGTTAAAAAAAAAAAAAAAAAAAAGGTTCTGGAGGCAAAGTAGATTTATGAAAAATATTCTTACTATAATGAGAAAATATACATATTCATACAGGTGAATTAATACAAAAATAAACATGCATTTAGACAGCGACAGGTCGGCAGACGGACCAAAGGTTTGTTCAATTTTGAAAATCTATTTCAGTTGTACTGAAGGAATTAAAGGAGAAGTCTGCAGTAAATGTCAAGTATCTTACCTTCATACAATATGACAGTTTGGACGGTGCAATCAAGTACCTACAATAAATTATGTTAATATTCCTCCCCCCCCCCCATAATGGAAAACACTTGATTGCCATTTATACACAAGAAATACTATGACCTGAGCTAGTAACTATAGGAGCACTAATATGTCCTTAATACCCAAAAGTGCTACATTCACTGAGCATCGATCTTCTCCATCTTTAAATGCACGTGTCAACATATTTTTTTTAGTTAATATATGTGTGAGCAGTTTGGAAGAAATGGAGATGAGATCCCTCCGGTTTTGAGAGTCATTATTACATTTAAGAGCTATTGATGCTTCATGCATGACTGACAGGTGTCTGCGACCCGTCAGCCAGTCAGCTCACATTTGGAATCTCTGTCTCCAAAAGAGGACGTTCAGCTGTAAACCCTAATCTCCAAAAATGTCCCTTTTAGAAGCCTGAGGTGACTCTGCAGAAGCTACACCCTGTGCGTCTGTAGCGCTCCTTCAAGGAGCTGGTTGATGTCGTTTTACAACATGCCAATCCACTCCTTACTTGGCTTAGACATGTTCAGGACTTCAGCTGCCTTTTCTTAAGAGGGACTTGTAAAGAACAGCCCACAGCAGCCTTCCACTCAACGACGAGTGGGACGTTTAGCTGCAATAAAAGCTGGATCAACAGCTCCAGACCTACCGGAGCAAGGTGTATCACACCGTACAGTAATACCTGCAGTAAACATACTCGTCTGCTCGTTGAGAGCCACATGTAGCTGGTGCTACCTTAAGACCCCAGGCGAGGCCAAACCCGACAGTTCAACAAGCCATCGGCGACTGTCTCTCCGCCCGGCCGCTCCTCATGCGTTTGGTGTCGTTGACTCGGGGCGTCTCCGTTTCAGGCCCACCGGAGTCCTTCAGAGAGGCCATCGCGGGTGGGATGAGGCTGTCGAGCTCCTGCCTGTGCCCCGTCTCCAGGAGCCACTCGTGGAACTTGACCTCCACCAACTCCTGGAACTGCCGCTTCTGCTCCCTAGAGAACACAAAGCGAGGAAATCGGTAACAACAGACGTGAACTACGGAGCAGGAGAGAGCTTAACGTTAAAAATACTGTGATGCAGAAATCAATCAATCATTTTTTTCCTCCCCCTCATGGAATGGCATCCTGTGATGATGTTGTTCAGGGTCAGGTAGAGTGTAGAGCCCCTCCAGCCAGTTTTATCACAACATGCCATCACTGAACAGAGTGGCTAACTCACATTCTTATTGATTTTTTTAAAACTGCTGGTCTGTTGTAACTTTCCACTGATTCAAATAGTGCGCCGACTATTAAAGCTTATATTTTTTACATGTGCATGTTTAAGTGATATTAGAAAGTCTACAGTATCAAATGATTCCACTTCTTTTTTTTTAAAGACGGTCTGATTTGCCACTCACTTGTTCAGCCGGGCCTCCATCACAGTCTTCTGCCAGTTCTGAATCCTCCTCTGCTTTTCATCCAGTGCTGCCTGATACGGAGGAGGCAGTCCCCCCCGGCACCTCACATGTGTCGCCCTCCGTCTGGAACGGCACGACCAGCGTGTGGAACTCGGCCGGGGGCAGCAGGCGGTAGCAGCTGTGGTCCGGGTTGGACGACGCGTTGAGCGAGGGGTTGACGAGGCCCTCGTTCCCCAGGAGCAAGGGCTGATCCCAGGCATTGGGGACGACAGCCAGCCCCACGCTGGCCATGTGGTCCTCCAGGGAGGGGTAGAACGCGTGGAGAGGCCCCAGTGTAATGTCTGCGTTTCCGGGGAGGAGCAAGGGGCGGGTGGGGCGTCAAGGCGTGGATGGTGCAACGCGACGAGACTCCGACGGCGATCCTGCCGGCCACGCACACCACCCCGCAGGTTCTGGCAGCTGTGGATGTGGACGCTGGTCTCGACGGGACCCAGGACCACCGTGCAGTCACGGCACTTGTCCACACTGACTGATCTGAAGAGCAACGCAACCCACGACAGATGAGCCCCCATAAAAAGTCAACGCAACGCAAGCTTTATCCATGGAGGCTAGTCTTACCTGAGAGGCGAGAGAAGGTATATGAAGGCCTCCGAGCATCTGTGGATTTTGATGTTGGCACCGGTCAGCTTGTCTGAGGTTTTCGCCAGCGTCTGTTTGAAGACCTGCGACATCAGCACCATCTTACTGCCAGGCGGAGCCGTGTGGGTGTTTCGGGCTATTTTGGCTCTCTTCATGGATCCCTCCACTGGAAAGTACAAATGGAGAACAAAGTCAAAGAAATGTAGACCCACAGGTAGAAAGAACACTTAACACATGCTTTTCTTCATTCCAGGAGATTTTTAGGGTACCTTGTTGAGCCCAGGCTAGTTTCTTGCCTGAGCAGAGGCAGGCGGTTATCCCAAACGGGTTGAGCGCGAGGCTCTGCTGGAGACACAAGAGGAGCTTGTGCAGGGCGAAGGAGCGGCTGAGCGGCGAGTAGCCGGCTTGCGTCTGGAGCGGACCTTTGGTCAGCAGCCTGTGGACAGGCTGAACCGCTCTGCCGTGGCCGACTGAGCCCTCCAGAGCAGGCCCAGGCTCCGCACAGCCTCCAGGGATATCTGGCAGAGCACACACGTGAATAGGGATTTGATTGAGAGTTTTATTTCAGTCAAAATGTAAACAAAGCACATATGATTATAGTGGCTATTCTGTAAGCAAAAAAAAAATGTAAGTAAAGCCGAGGAGAGCTGCAGATTGGGGTGATAATTCTCTGTAGTTTCATTACTAGGAGAGACCTCTTTGTCATTTGAATCACTGGATGTGTCCACAGACCTGGCAATCTCTGAGGGCCTGTCCGGACTGTGACAGCTGGCCAGGCTCCACCAGCAGCTCCAGAATCTCCGCTAGATGGCTTTTCACAAATGACAGGTGAGCCTGATCATCCCAGTTCTGCGGAACCAAACAGCAACAACAACAACAAAGGACCATGAGCGGCACATCGCGAAGAATCGAGAGAAGACGACAACATTCACTCTTTTGAACGTTGATCATGTAAGATGCTTCCCACTGGGCAATAGGTAGTAATTAGAATAACAGAATATTACAAAGTGTGGAATATTGTTTCTCTCGCCCCCGACGGTAACAAGGACCTTGTTCTGAGAGCTGGTCTTGGCCTCTCGGTCCGATGGAGAGGGGGAGCGGGTGCGATGACTGGGCCACTCTTCACCGATCAGAGAGGTGCGCAGAGACACGCGGTTCACCTGCTGGATGAAGAGGAAGAGGAGGAACTGCAGCGTGTCCACAGACAGCTGGAGGGAAAGGGAGAAACAAGGCGTCCATATCAACGTGTAGCTCAGACTAGAAATAACAAGAATATCCTCTGCCTGGGGAAGAATACAATAGTCCAAAAACAGGTTGTGTGAAACAATGAGATAGCAGGTAGTAAATAGTTTTTACCTTGTTCCTTTGTTGATCCAGCTCACTTTTGGAAGAGCACTGGGAAAGACACTCTGCCCACTCCAGCCTCTCCTCTGGGGTGTGGCCTATAAGCAGGTCAAAGGTCTCGAAATAGAGCCACGCTAGGTCTTCTGGAAGCTGCAGTTTCCCACAGGCGATATGCCTCCACATGGGCCAGCTCAAAGCGGGGAAGCAGCCGTTCCCGCGTTCGCACGTAGATCGCCATCTTGCGCAGATAGTGCAAGCTGAGCTTGGAGGAGGGAGCCACCTACAAAAAAAAAAAAAAAAAAAAAAAAAAAAAGCATTAAATCCAGTTATTTTACTACATTTGCATTCACTGGGCGATACCTTTATTGTAATAGAGATGGGAGGAGTGTATTCACCTGCAGGGCACCCCAGTAAGAAGGGCTCCATGCGTGGCCATATGCTCACACTGTCTGCCTCCATGTCTAAAGAGAAAGGACATACAAAAAAGATGAGAAATTCAGACACATGATAGATCGACATGCACGAATATATATATATATATATATATATATATATATATAATATAAATGTAGAGAGTAACTGATGAGAGAGCTGAGGAGCAGCCTCTCTGTATGTAATAAAGATGGCCATACAAGTGCACAACCATGAATGTGAACCAGCTTTAATGGAAAATGATGGGTACAGATAAAAGAAACATACAGCTAAACACAAGGACAACAAAGCTGGTATATTCATGTAATAGTGGATGTAAGAGTTATAGTCATTGCACGGTTACTAACAAGATAATCCGTCTGTCGTTCATTTAGCATGGTGGCAGATACCTCTTGTAATGTTCCCCTGGCAACTGACTGCTTATGTCATCAACACCTGACATCAAGTTTGCTAAATTAGCTACTGTTAGCTAGCACGGCTAACAAGGCAAAAGGAGGACTAGGAGACGACTAGGAGACTACTAGGAGACGACCGTGTCTTTGCGCTTACTTTCAGCCTCTGTCTACGTCCAGGCACCGCGATGTTCCGTCTCGACGGGTCACTCATAAGTGACAGTAAAGACGAGAAACGAGTCCCTGTCGTTGACCCCCTGTTTGTTGTGATTAGAGGCAGACCTGTCTCTCGTTAACCCGTTCTTCCTATTTGGCGCCCTCCTTCTCTGAAGTTGACATCTGTTGCGCGCAGCTGGCGGGGGCGCGCTTTAGACTTTTTTTTTTTTTTTTTTTTCTTTTTGAGGTTCATTGGCGGTTGGCAAACAATGAATTGGTGCATTACCGCCACCAACTGGAATGGAGTGTGGATCAGGATGTCTTGTACTTCAAGTATACAAGAATAAAAATAAATTTAAAAAAAGAATATATTAGAAGATATGTTTCTTTATTCTTAAGGAACACAGGGTTTTTACAGGGTATGATTGAAATGCAGGGATAAGGTAAAAGGGTGCTGGTTAAAGTTTGTTTTTTCAATGTTTATTTTTTCAATGTTTATTTTTATTTTTATTTTTATTTGTTTGCTCGTTTCATTTTTTTATATTTTTTATTATTATTTTTAATTATTTTATTTTAATTATTATAATTTGTATTATTATTATTACTTGATTTGTTTGTTTTGTTTTGGGGTAAAGATTGTAAGTCTATTGTCTGATCCACACTCCGGAGCAAAAGATGGCGGTAATGCACCAATAAGATGGATGCCAACCGCCGTAAAACCAAAAGAAGAAGAAGAAGGAGAAGTATGTTTCTTTAATGGAGGGCGGGTTTTTTTTGTGACTGAGACATCCAGTGGGCGGGCTCTCTCTGACAGGAGGAAGAAGGCTTGTGACGGGCAGCCGGGATCCAAACCTTCAAAAGCCGGCTGTTCTTTTTGCTACTTCCTATTACAAAACACAAGGGATCCATGGCTACCAAAAAAGGGATGAACCTCTGCAATGTCTGCTGCCTGCTTCTTTACGTTATCACGGCGGTGCTTGCTGGGTAAGTCTCGTGCTTGGACGTACAGTTTGAACAGCATCGCCAGGTGGTACACATGTTTCACTGTGATTGGTCCAGACCAGGTCTCACGTGTGTGGAGTGGACTGGAGCAGGTTCACACACACAGAGCTAGCGTGCTAATAAGAGTTTTCTTTGTGTTTTTGCTGTTTTCTAGCTTCGTGTTTATGTACAGGACTGTAACGGCTGTGTTTTTTCGAATGGCTAGCTAGCTTGGTTAGCCAGGAGCTAGCCTTCATAGCAGCTAAGCTATACCCGGCTTCCTCCTAGCTAGCTAGCTGACTGTTTATCATCATAATTCAGCCTGTAAACAACAGTGTTATGTCACTACAGCCTTGTCTTGTAACGTACATTTTGCTCTCTGTGTGTCGTCCATAACCCCTTGTTGCCCCCCCCTCTCTCGTAGACGAGATTTCTATCAGATCTTGGGGGTGACTAAGAGTGCATCAATCAGGGACATCAAGAAGGCCTACAGAAAGCTGGCTCTCCAGTTACACCCCGACAGAAACCAAGACGACCCGAAAGCTCAAGACAAATTTGCAGACTTGGGAGCAGCTTATGAGGTGATATCAAAAGTCTTTTTCCTTTTTTTGTACGCTAGCTATTTGGTTTGTTGTTGGAAACGCCACGGCCACTGTGATTGGTCGACTAGACCGTGTGGCCGCATCTGATTGGCTGTGGCGAAGCACAGCTGGCAGCCAGGAAAGCCAGACGTGGATAAATGGGAGGGGACTCAGATAAGATCTGCAGGTGTTTCTTCTAACAAATGTTCACATCGTCCTTAAAATAACTAACTCTGATTAGTGGTGTAGTTTGATATACAAGGAGTGGACACAATATTACACAAACACCTGTATAGTATGATACAATGAAGTATCTATATGCCACATCTATGTACCTTATCTGTATATTTTTGGACGTCTCTTTATTCATATTTTATACTTTCACCTTTTTTATCTCTATTTTTTACATTGACACTCTTTCCTACTTTGTACTGCCACTGCTGCTCCTTTCCTTATAGTTCTATCTTACCTTATTTAACCCTGTTATGCAAATAGTACTGCTTTTGTGAATATGCTTATATGCAAATCATGTTAAGGTGTTTGAGTACAATTTGTGTGTTTCTGTGACTGACGGGTTGTTTTTTTTTTGTTGTTTTTTAGGTGCTCTCAGATGAGGAGAAAAGGAAACAGTACGACGCGTACGGAGAAGATGGACTCAAAGAAGGTCACCACAGCTCACACAACGATATCTTCTCCAGGTTGGTTTCTTGAGCTCAGGTTATTTATTTTACACCATATTTTAATAACAAAACTGTTAAACATTGTGTGCCGTGGATTATCAAGAGTATCGGGTCACACTGACTCTGTGTCAGTGTGACCCCGATTCTGATTTATGTTACTTTTTATTGAATTTTTCAATCTTAGACATACATTCAACCACGACTAGATTTGGAATGATGCTAAATCAAATCATTTTTGTATATATGTCTATTCTTTGTTCTCCTTCTGTAGCTTCTTTGGTGACTTTGGGTTCATGTTTGGAGGCAACCGACAGCAACAGGACAGGAACATCCCCAGAGGAAATGACATCATACTAGACCTGGAGGTCATGCTTGAAGAGGTGTACTCTGGGAACTTTGTCGAGGTGAGTGTGGAAAATCCTGCTCTCTAAATCAACAACCTGCACAAATCCATCATATTAAGTGGAATGCGTTACGACTGCATGGTTTTGATTTGACGCGCATCGACGTCATTTAAGTTGCGTCTCGCTGCAGAAATGTGCCGATTCATTGCGCTGCTTTTGTCGCGCAGGTTGTTCGTAACAAGCCCGTAGCCAAAGAAGCCTCCGGCAAGAGGAAGTGTAACTGCAGACAGGAGATGAGGACCACGCAGCTCGGACCGGGGCCGCTTCCAGATGACCCAGGAGATGGTGTGCGATGAGTGTCCCAACGTGAAGTGAGTCCTTGCTGGTGGTCAAAGCTCCCGTTCGTTACGACCCAGACTTGATCGTGGTAACGGATTTATCTACGGTGCTTGATTGTCGAGGGTCCTTCTGGTTCCCAATAGCTGATGAAAACCTCAAAATCTACAAAATAGTGCAGGACAAAGACCCACTGTAGTTGTCATTGTATGCATTTGTTTAGATGTACCAAATAAACAGTCAGAGGTGTGACACATTTGGGAAGGACGTTGTGCACACCTATTATCATTTATTGTGTTCTGTTCACCACAGGCTGGTAAATGAAGAGAGAACCTTGGAGGTAGAAATTGAACAAGGAGTCCGAGATGAAATGGAGTACCCTTTCATTGGAGAAGGTAAATCTACACAAAGCTTATTGTACATCAACTGTTTTTCTTATATATGACCTGTTATTAACGTCTTTTATTCGTGACCACAGGGGAACCTCACATCGACGGTGAACCTGGAGATCTTCGCTTCCGCATCAAAGTGCTAAAGTATGAACAGGCTGTATTCATTGTGTCTGTGATTTTGCAACACCAATACTCGTATTGCAGAATATTAGACCAGTGACCGACAGTAACGTGATGCTTCTTTCTTTTAGACATCCTGTGTTTGAGCGCAGAGGAGACGACCTGTACACAAACGTCACCATCTCCCTGGTGGAGGCACTGGTGGGGCTTTGAGATGGACATCGAGCATTTGGACGGACACAAGGTTCTGTACACGCCTGGTAGCATTTTCTTTATTCGCTGTGGCTCTGTTGGAGCCTGGCAATGTAATTTGCCAGTTGACTTGAGTCGCTGCGTCCGTCTTCGCCTCACAGGTCCATATAGTGAGGGATAAGATCACAAAGCCCGGCGCTCGAATGTGGAAGAAGGGAGAGGGCCTGCCCAACTTTGACAACATCAACATCCGAGGTTCCCCTCATCATCACCTTCGATGTGGAGTTTCCTCAGACGCAGCTCGACGACCAGCAGAAAGACGGTGAGAATGAAGGTTCAGGGACGCGTTTGGACTTTTGTCCTGGAAGGATCGGTGTTGAGGACAAGTTACTTATTTCACAACATACCTTTTTAAAGGACAAGTTACTTTACTTCATGATTTATCTTTTATTGGATCTCTACATGATATTCAGAGCATTAGTATAGTAACAAACAACTATTTGCTAGGAGGAGGGGAGGGAGAGAGGGAGAGGGAGAGGGAGGGGGAGAGGGAGAGAGGGAGGGGGAGAGGGAGGGGGAGAGAGGGAGAGGGAGAGAGGAGAGGGAGAGAGGGGGGGGGGGGGAGTGAGAGAGAGAGAGCTCTCATCTGCAGGTATTCATTGACAGTGTCTGGGTAATTACTCTCAGCAGGGGGAGACAAAATTCAACAATCTAAACACAAGAACTTTAAATAACCATTACAAGCTGCATTCGTTCCAGAGTTTAAGTCCTCATTTGGTGTAGAATATCAGGGCAACATGTCGAGATCAGTAGCCGATAGAATCGCAGCACATTTGTGTAGCTTGTCTGATATTTCTGTATACATGTTATCGATATGCTGCTGTTAACTGTCATCGTTCTGCTGTTGCAGGTATCCGGGGTCTTCTGAAGCAGGGCTCTGTGCAGAAGGTTTATAATGGACTCCAAGGATTCTAGCGCACCAACACACACACACACACACACACAGCTTGGACTGAGTTATCTGTCTCTCACTCTCTCACACACACACACACACACACACACACACACACACACACACACACACACACACACACACACACATCTTCAATCAACAGGACCGTGCTCCATGATTCTGGCCAGGGTGTATTTATTATTTTCAGATTGTTCTCCAGGGTGGCTTGAACCCAATTTGTTTTTAACACTCTACATTTTGACAGCAGTGGCACAATTGCAGGTGTTTTATTTGAAGTGTATAAATGGAAAGGATGCCACGTCTTTTGTTTTACTTTTTTTTGTCCCCCAAATTATATTGCAATAAGGCCTTTTGTTTTATTTTAAAAAGCTAAATCCCTTACTTCTCTCTGAGTGAACTTAATTTACTAATGTGTCAGTCACTGTACCGTTCTGTGTACAGACCACTACATCTGCTGAACGATGAGCTGCTGAAGAAGAAAAGCTCGTAACAACTTTCAAACCCGTGCGAGACATTTTTTTTTTTTTTTTTATTGTATTAGTTTTACGTTCTGGGTCAGACTCCTGTTCAATAATACTTTTGTAAATAGGGAAGTACGAAGCTCATCTGTTGCGTTTTAGTTTTTCTAATTTATGTTGGCTCTTACTTGTCTGTTTACACGTTGCAAACGGGAGAAATGTCCGCAATGCACAACCCCCATGTTCACTGTGACGAGAGTTGACCTCTTAAATTAAACGGTGACGTTTTATTATTTTTTTATTTTTTTTTGGAGGATTGAGGTGAACGTCCTCCAGCGCCACTGTAGGAACATTGAGTTTCACACAGCTTCGACACTCTCCCTGTCTGGGCTGAACACCTTTTTAAATCAAAGGGACCTCACACCGTAGAGAATCAGCATCCCTGTTGCTGCTCCTCCCGCTTGGTTTATAACGTGGTTTTAGGATTTCACTTCCCTCTGTTTTTACTACCGACTGCAACGCTGCCTCCCGATGTTATGAGAGTGTCATGGCCTTAAGGGGGGGGGGATTTTGACTGATGATATAAATAAAGATTTCTACAAATTCTGATGACCTGTCATACCCCGGATTCACCAGCAGATGACATCAGAGTCCTGTCAGTGGCCATTAGTGAGGAACCCTGACCTCCGTGCTGCAGTGAGTGCCGGACTTTACTTTTCCCTGAACTGAGTCAGGAGTCAGGTAGCACATCCTGAAATGTTTAACTCTGACCAACATAATAAAAAAAAAAACCTCAATATGAGAAGGGTTTCATTGGCTTTGGGGAACAAATTATAATTTCTGATTTGAAGAACATTTCCTGTATTATTGTAATAATATGCAAAATCAATAAGTTACAGATTTGTGAAATTGTTTCCAATTTGTCTAATTATTATGATTTAGATTTAAGGATTTGTAACAATCAGTAAATGTGAGGTTTTCCCGAAACACAACATTCACCATTTTTTACTGTTGGAGCAGATTTATGACTAAAGTTAATTATTTCAGGCTGAAAACCTGCATCAGATCATGCTCATGTTTCTTTATCTTTGAAAGTGAACAGTTTTGTGAGGATGGAGACATTTTGCCTGGTCAGGGTTTAGGTGGGAGATAATGATTCAACCTGCATTACCAGATTTTTAACCCACCTGGGAACACTACAATAAGCTGTAAACACACAACACAATATCACATCATAAAGCTTCAGCTAAATGCCTATTTACACATCCAGCAGAAGCAGAAAAAGTTTCTGGCTATACCTGACGAACATGAGACCAAAGTTCGCTCTTCTTTTAGCTTTTTGTTCTCCACCAGCTACTGGGGCAAACAACATTAAAGGTTCTCTACGACATTCAAATAATGATTTGCTACAATAACATAAAGTGGAGTAAAGGCGTCCTGAGCAGAGAATGAAGTCTCTCTGTGTGTGTTGTAATCCCAGCTTCACCGGGTTTTGTTTTAGGCCAGCTGCGCGCGTGTTTTAGTGCATGTGAGCGTGCCCCGCTAGCTAGCTAGCTTACTAGCTCATGGCCGCCGCTCTGCACTGCTCTCATACGGAGGTTACAGCTAATAGCGCCGTTTTTTGCACTGTTCGTGTTATTAGCACCGTTAGCCGCTAGCCACTGGCTCAGCTGTCGCCATGTTGAGAACCTTTTGGAGGCTGTACGCTCCGAATTTAGAATCTAGCGCCTTTAAATAATATTCCACTATATTCACCCGCTAGTTGATAACGTTGTCTGACGGTTATTAGCTTTTCTTTGCTGCTGCCACTTGCAGAAAGCAGTGAACTGAGAAAAAAAATGTGCTCCACAACACTGAAACTATTTGCTAAAACACTCCATAGAGCAGAACCCCAAAGTGATAACTCTTAGTAGATTTTAAATTTTTCCCGATTCTTCAACTCGTAGTCTTCTTCAGCCAAAAAAGCTCAGATAAAGCCACCGTAAGCTACCTACCCAGCACCAGACGGTTAGTTAGCGGCCATGACAGAACGTTTAGCACTATAAAATATTGATTAATGCAGCTTTACGGTTGGGAGCTAGAGAGCGCATTATATCAATGTAGGTCTGCACAAGTAGGTGTACTGATCTACGTGTGGTCCATGTGACAGGAGGACTACCCCCCCCCCCCCCCCCCCCCCCCCCCCCCAACATGTCCTGACCCTGTGACCCCTCAGTGGTTTCACTTCTCCGTCAGTTTTACAGTAACGGCTGCCATGTGAACACAAGCGGCTCAGTGTCAAAGACACACACACACACCTTGTGGGTGGAGGAGTCTGTCTGCATGGGTGGAGCAGGGGATGTCCACAGAAACATATTCATGATGGTAAGTTTATGGTGTGGTGAATGGAGCACACATCTGCCCACCAGTGTTCATGTCACAGACTCTCTGTGTGTGTGTGTAATAATCTCCCACAATAGATATTACATGTGCGCGTAATCGTACACACAACACGTGCTTATGAATGTGTGCGTATTGCGTGCATGTTTCTATGCGTGCGTTCATGTGTGTGGCCGGTCTGTGCGTATAATGAACTCCCACAGAGATAGCAGGGCTGTGGTGAAGGGAGTTTCCTCCCCGGGCCCACCACAACATCTCGGAGTCATTTCCAAGACTGAAGAGGCTCCAGAGAGAGGAGACGCTTTGTGATCCAGCTCAGATAAAACATCTCACTGTTTCACCTCGCGGCCGTTACGTCCCGATAGGACCGGGGAGAGAGTCGGGACCCTTTTTTTAAAGGCCGCAGTAGCACACACAGACTGCTGCAATTCCTATTTACACAAACGTCACACAAAACAGCTCGCATTTCCAATTTTAGGATCCGGCACATGTCCATGTTGTCTGTTCAGCTCGTGGATCAGTGATAGACTGCATAAGAGGTGACTGTGTGTGATCCTCTCTGCGAGGAGAGAGGCCAGGGTGAGTTATGTCGGGGATTTCACCAGTCGTCCACAAATAATATCTTTTAACCACTTGTAATTACAAATTGCAGAGCACATGAGGGCAGTATTGCCTCTTCAATCAAATCCCTCTCTAAATCACTTTTTATTACCCACAACACTCACCAGAGTATGTGTGTGTGTGTGTGTGTGTGTGTGTGTGTGTGTGTGTGTGTGTGCGTGTGCGTGTGCGTGTGCGCGTGCGTGCAAGAGTATGCCTGCACTTGCCAGTTGTTGATGCAGATAAGCACAGGGATCACACTTGACCCTGAGAGTAATGACTTATAAGCGTAGCTGCAGGGTTAAGAGAGGCGCAGGCTAAAGGAGGGCTAATTGAGCAATCTGTGTGTGTGTGTGTGTGTGTGTGTGTGTGTGTGTGTGTGTGTGTGTGTGTTGGTGGCAGCGGCGCCAATGGGTGCTTTGACCTGCTCTGACTCGGCAGTGTGTGTGCTCGGTTAATGGTGCCTGACCTGTCAAATGTAGGGTTTGTAAAGAGTACGGCTCCCAAAACAACACCAGAGCGGAACATGGAAATGATACATTTGTGTGTGTCCCCCCCCCCCCGGAAAAAAAAAGTTAACAGTTTGTTATCTTATTATAATATATTGATATAGGTAGAAGTCTGCAGAACGAATGAGCTGACGTATTATTTGCAAGCCTGTGCAGCAAAATAAATGAAATATTTCTCGGCCACTTTTTACCGTTTGGTTCCATATATTCCATTATTCCAAACTAAATTATCTTTCCATTTCTCCAGGAAAACAAATATCAAATCATGAGATGTTTCTTTCCACACTCGGGTGGTTGAGTAACAACACAAGAACACTGAGAACAACCCTCTATAATGAAGCAGAGACCTTTATTAGGGAGATATAGGATATTGGAAATGTCGCCTGTCATCTCTGAGCCGAGCAGCACACAGAGTGACAAGTCGCAGCGAGGATGAACTCAAACCAGTCATCTCATCTGACATGTTTTCAATGTGTGTGTGTGTGTAGTTATCAATGCCGTGAAGCACATACACATGCCAAGAAGTCTGTGGAGGACAGTGGAGAGAGAGAGAGTAAGGGGGGGGGGGGGGACTCTGCCCAAAATAAGAAATGTTGACGGACAAAGCCTGCAATTTGTGGGATCTGAGCATAAAGCAAACAAAGGGCAGCTTTTGTAAGGAATAATGCATGTCAGCCGTATCCTTGTCCCGCCACGGCTTTGAACACCGCTGGGGACGGCCATTGCTCCACTGTGTGTGTCGTGTTGCTATATTAAAGCCAGTCACCTCAAAGGGAAAAGCCTCAACTATTCAACAATTGAATGGCGGGGCTCTCATTATGGCCGATGTGGGCAGGAAAAAGTGGCTTTTGGGGGTTTTCAATTCGGCGACTTAAAGCCCTCCTGTTAGCTCGGGACGAGCTGCTGTTTATCCCAATGCCTTTCTGGAGGCTAAACATAGTCAACTGTCATTATCTCACTCTCTCTCCTGTCTGTCTCTCTCTCTCTCTCTCTCTCTCTCCTCTCTCTCTCTCTCTCTCTCTCTCTCTCTCTCTCTCTCTCTCTCTCTGTCCTCCCCCTCACTAACATTTATTTATTTCTCTCCCACTTTTGTCATCTAATGACCCGTGTTGTGTTGTTGTTTGAAGGGGGCCGATGGCTCTCCGGTCTCCCACATCCTGGGGAAGAGAAAAAGGAGGGTTTGGCTGGGATACTGGAGGGCGAGCGCAGGACAAACAGCGCTGCAGACCACCTATATGGATGAAAGCCACGAGTGTACGGACGGCATTCCCGGCACGCAACATGAAGCCGAAGGGGGGCAGCGCTGCTACATGCCTTAGGCGGTATGTTACTGTATGTTACTGTATGCGTGCCCTCCAGTAATCCCTCATCAACGAACCGCCTTCATAGTTGTCCTAAAAGCATTTTTTTTTATTCAGCGCCCCTCTGTGTGTGTGTGTGTGTGTGTGTGTGTGTGTGTGTGTGGGAGGGGGGGGGGGGGGACGGTTGGCAGAGCAGCTTCCCAGCAGCTTCACATGAATAGAGCCATAATTAGAAAAAGAGGCACAGTATATGAAATGATGTGAATATGTATTAGTGGGTTGGGTGGGGGGGGATGCAGAGGAGACAGCCAGAGAGGTGAAAGCGGTCTTTGTGTGAGCAGAGCCCTCTGGTGGACCCTCCCCTCCTCGGAGCGGGGTTTGCCCGGGCCCTGTGGTGGCGGATCACAGGTTTAATAACTGTGCGGTGGGCTGTCAGAGGCACTTAACCTGACGCTGGGCAGGCCCCGGGGTCCAGGCCCCCGGGCCCGCATGCACCGCCCCGGACCAAAGCCCTCAGCCGTGAAGCAGAAGAGACAGCGAAAAGGAGATGGAGGACTCATACATTGGGGAAAAAAAGGCTCGGAGATTATGATGAGGATGACGACGAAACAAATACGACTATTATAGTCTAATAGGCGTGAAGAGGGTAAATGACTGGGACAAGGCTGGGATGTACAGACTGAGGTGTCCTCCCTTAAGGGTTCTGTGCCAACTTTAATGCAGATCGAGAGCTCGATCCAGCATCCAGCTTAAAGGATGGGGCTCTTTTTTTTTTAACGCATTACTCACATGCCAATAAGAACAGCTCCTCCTGTCCATACTGATGAAAGGATAACATCCAATGAGAATCATTCTGAATTAGTTAATGTGTTTTAAGTGCAATTCTCCCTCTTTGTGCTACTATCTCTCCTCTGCAGCTCAGCAAGAAATCACTGTCTGTAAATCACAAATCATCAAGCCTCATATTAGCTTCAGCTGAACTCTTAAAATGCATTTTTACACCAAAAAAAAAAGAAGATGTTTTCAGGACCCGTATTGGACAGGAGGAACAACTACAGCAAGGCAAAAACAAACAGCGAGCATGCAAGTATCGTTCCAAAGATGTGTCTCATATCATTTAATGAATGAGGAGGAAACACGTAATCCTGGTTAATGCTACAGAAAAAAAACCTTCCACTGAAGCACATCTAATGCAGTCGGAACCACGTCTCCAATCATCAGCACCAGACGTTATCTGACCCTCAACAAAGTACCTCCACAAACTCTTATCTGATGCCCACTCATAAAGCTCAAGGAGGGCCGTCTTGAGGAGGGGTGGTGTGGGGGGACCGACCAATGAAGCCTCGTCTGATCTTTGAGTGGCGTTTTATTCCCCGTGCCAAACAATCCTGTCTGTGAACTCCAAAGTCCAGCTCATCCCCTGTTGACTAGATTAGATAACCCGGTTTTAAAGGCGGGGACAGTGTTTGCTCAGTGACTCCTCTCCAGCCCTAATAGCGTCTGATCTAATGGGAGATTGTGGTGCCGCTTGTTGAGCGTCATGGCAATGGCCAAACAACCTCGGGGAAACAAAGCAGGGGCTGAGCTTTAGTACCTGTGATTACCAGATAAATATCAGCTCCTTTGCTTAAAACAGACTGCAATAAATATCCTGCGCCGCTTTAATTACAGCTATTATGTTGTCTGTATTGGTTCGAATGTGAAAGGTTCACGGCGACTGGACTAAAATGGGTTTATTTTTAATTTGTTTATTATGTACATAATGTAAGCTTTTGTTGAAACTGTTTTAGAGAGGCGTTAATTCAACTGTATGCTCATTTTAAGGGATGTAGTTTGGGCTGCTGGTGAGACAGAGAGGTGTTTCTGTTGTCTATCCGACCCTCATTGATATACATAGGGTGGACAAAATAATAGAAATACCCGTCAGTAGGCTATAAATGTATCTGCTGGGCAGCTAGACATGAGCCAGGGTGGACGTTTACTGTTGTTTTAAAAAAAATCTTTAATTATACTTTTACTTTTTGAATCATAAGTATTTTAGTACTTTGCTATATTTCAAGTTGCATCCATTACAAAATACGAACAAAAGGTTTAGTGTGAGAGTGGAAGCAAAGAAAGAAGCCAAATCAGCAGCTCTTGAAGAAGTACTCAGATACTTTACTTCAGTTAAAGTACTAATACCACACTGTGAAAATACTCCACTATGAGTAAAAGTCCTGCATTCAAAACCTAAAAGTATTATCAGCAAAATATACTTAAAAATAAAAGTACTCATAGTGCAGTAAAATGTTCCCTGTCAGTGTTTTACTATTACATATGATGTTTCTGCATTAATGTGTATGTCACACTGTAACACCTTTATAGCCTGTTGGGTTAATCTACATCTATGCATCATATTCTATTAGAGGATCATATGTTTGTAGCATTGCTGTTCTGTGAGAACCATGTATTTAAAAAAAAAAAGTACTTTTCTGTTTTCAGCTTTGTGTCAATTAATTTAGTGTTTTTAAATACTTTATTTAGCGTAAGAAGTAGGTTTACACACACTTCATCCTTCAGTTCATCACAAACATTCAACACATCTGGAGTTACGTGGTTTCCACCGGACAGGAGGGGGACGAACAACTGTCATCTGTAAAGTAACTAAAGCTGTCAGACGAATGTAGTGGAGTAAAAAGTATATATTTACCTTTATGATGTGTTTTTTTTTAGAACTATGCATTATATTTTATAAACTCAATATGCATTTTGTATGTAAAGTTTTTAACAACAAAAGAAGTTGTAACAATGGTGGTCGAGTAACAAGTGGTACAAAGTGGCACAAAACAGGAATACTCAAGTAAAATACAAGTATTCAAGGTTTTAAGCAGTGGTGTAAGTAGTACACAGTTATTTTACTTAAGTTAAAGTATTACAGTGTATAAATACTCTATTGCAAGTAAAAGTCCTGCATTCAAAATCTTGCTTGAGTAAAAGGTAAAAAATATCAGAATACACTTAAAAGTACAAAAAGTAAATGTGTTCATGTCCCCTTTAATAATATATACTATATTAATGTACTGGATTATTGTTATTCATGCATTAATGTTGCGGTTGGTAAAGGTGGAGCTCGTATTATTTACTTTAAAATATAATAATGTATTTATTGATGTTTTGTATTAATAATCTGAAGCTGTCAGACAAATGTACTGGAGTAAAAAAGTACTATATGTATCTCTGAGATGTGGTGGAGCAGAAGTATAAAGTAGCACACAATGGAATACTCAAGTATAGTACAAGTACCTCTAATCTACGTGTTTATATTCCACCAGAGAAGAAGCTGCTGGTGTGTCTGCGGCCGCAGGAGGGCAGAGGTGAGCGCTCTGCACGCACCCGGAAATGACGCAATGATGTAACGTTTACGTATTTACGTTCAGTGTGCGACCGATGCTAGCAGTTAGTGAACCGAATAAAACATACACAATAATGCAATAAATACAATAAAGCATGTCATTATGGGTTGATGTTATCATTATTGTTGGCTAGATAGTTAAAAAAAAAGTTGCATCTAACTTATATAACTACCGGCCCGCGAGCCAGATAACGCCAAATCAAACACACCCACGAACAGGTGCATGCTGGGACAAGTTAACAAGCTAACAGGCTAATGTTGTAAACTTTTAGGAGCTGCAGTGGGACAGAGAGGCTGAGTGGACTGATTCTACTGGGACCGGACTGGTGGAGCGGACTTTTAATGAACGAGCAACTGGGTCGAGACCAGCAGAATTACGTCAAGACACGTGAGTACGACGATACGCTCACTAACTGTAACTGTAAAAAAAAAAAGGATGTGTGTGCGTGCGCGAGCGCGTGTGCGTGCGCGCTCCCAGTTGTGTAAAAGCTGCAGCTGTCTTTGCTGTACTATGTGTGTGTGAGGTCGCAGCCCCTGTAGAGTTTACATATAATGTGTGTATAGTTGGTTTGGCCTTTTGTGGCGAGAAGTTTTTACTTTTGTATACTTAACACATTAATGCAATTTAATTTGTGGTCTAAAGGTATTTTTTTTTAATTCAACAGTAGTACCTTATATCATGATGTACCTTTTTTCTTCATGTAACATGGTAACATTTATTTTAACTGACCTACTTTTTTCCTTTTATCCAAGTTAATTTAAACAGAAATATACTTTTAGTTGAGTAAAGTTCTTTAAACTAACAGCACTTTTACTTGTATAATATCCTCACACTCTTTCCATCCCTGTTTTATTTAACAGCAGCTCGCTGAGTCTGAAAACCAGATTGATGAAAGCAGTTTGAGTAAAACCGAAACCGTGAGCTGAAAGATGCTAAAAAAAAAAAAAGCTCCATAGAGCTGAGGGACGACTCTCTTTAGGCTCATCTAGCAATGAGTTTCACATACAAGCAGTCATGAGATCCATCGTTGATCCAGTGAAATATTGATTACAGCCGCTTTAAATGAAATGCCTTTGCACTGGTGAGCGTGACATTTAATTCAAAGCTTACCTGCTCCATCCAGTGTGCACATAGGGTGTGTGTGTGTGTGTGTGTGTGTGTGTGTGAGAGAGAGAGAGAGAGAGGGTAAGTAGCTCTGTTGCTGGCGTCTCTGGCGCTCTGTTTAAATCATCACTTCCTGTTCTCAATCCCCACGTCTGCTTATCCATCATTTCATAAGCGTGTGTGTGTGTGTGTGTGTGTGTGTGTGTGTGTGTGTGTGTGTGTGTGAGTTGGTACGTCTCGGGGTCCTGTTGCACCTACTCCAGCCTCCCATGGGTGGTGGTGGGCGGAAAAAAAAGGGGGCTGCTCCCCTCAAGACACCCCTCAAATTATGGCCTAATCAGTTAGCCCCAGGAGCAGGCCCTCCACAGCTCACAGACAAACAGACAGACCCCCAGACCTCATCCTACCCCCCCGCCCCTCCACACAGCTCCGAGTCTGGCCTTGTCCCTGCAAAGACCTCCTCGCTCCCTCTTTCTCTCCTCTCACTGAGATAAAACAGGTCCAGCTCCGGTTTGAGAAAAGTGTCGGCTGCTGCTGTCCCTCCCTCACTTATCCACTCCTCTTGTCTAGTCTACATGGCCCTTTCACCTCACACACACACACACACACACACACACACACACACACACACACACACACACACACACACATACACATACACACACGCAGACATATAGTAGATGCAGTTTCACGGTGTTCACAGTCAGCTCGGTCTTTTAGCTCAAGGCGCATTTTGGATCCAGACACATTGTGAACTCTGCTGCCAACTTAAATCGTCATTGTTGGTGCTTTTTCGCCTTATTTTTTCCCCCCCGATTTGAGTGGTTTTACGCTCATTTATGAGTTGAGCAATCTCCGAGAAATTCAGCTGCATGAAACCAGTTCCAACCCCATGGTATGATTTTTCTCTCCAAAAGTTTGTATTCCAGATACGAAAACTAAAAGCTTTGCGTTTCATTTATAGCACATTATAATTGACTAATATTACAATTACCATACTTTATACAAGAAATCTTCTTGTTTTAATATTTACTGTTGCTGCATGAATCATTTTTGCGAGTACTCGTTCTGGGAAAGTATTGCAGTCACTCTCAATAATCTCTTGGTAATAAAAGAAGGTAATAGCACAGTGAGAAATAAAACAATGTCGTAATATCACTTTGGCACCTCAGTTTATATGTCAAAAAGTATCTGGCTTTTCCCTGCATCATTAATCTACTAACACACACACACACACACACACACACACACACACACACACACACACACACACTTGGATCCGCTGCACTAATGTGATGCTTTGTCAACTAAATCATTGCAACTCTACCCGGTTAATCAGTGACACATGGCAGGTTCTGGCAATGTCAGACCTTCACTGACTCCAATTCCCCTCATCGGCGTTGTCATTCCTGTTCCTCTTTTACCACACACACACACACACACACACACACACACACACACACACACACACACACACACACACACACACACACACACACACACACACACCTCCCATGTGCCAAACCAGACCACTCTCCATACACACTAATGCTTCTGTTCCCTTCCGAGCAGCTCCATCCGTCACGTTCACCCCGCTTAGGATTCCCATTTGTTTTCATTTCACAGCTTTCACAAAACACGCACGCACACACAGACACACACACATGCACACTCTGCATATGCATGTGAGAGCATGCAGACATTTACGCACATGAACTCACACGTGCACACACCTACTATCACCTACAGAAAAGTGCAACATCCGCCGCGTCACTTCAGAAAAGAGAATAAATGCTGGGATTTATTCGTAAAACTATAAATGGATCTATTGACCGTCTTACACGTTGCCCAATCGGGAGCAAGGACACTTTGAAATGCGGACAGGGAGCAAGCGGGGATCGAACCGCCAACCTTGTGATTAAAAGAGGACCCGCTCTGTCCTCCTGAGCTGCATCCGTCCGGGTCGGACGTAAACCTTTTTTGAGCTTTTAGAAAAGAGCAGAGAAGGAGAGGGAGGCAGGAGTGATCCATCTTAGTATCTGTGTGGTGATTATTTGAATAGCAGCCATGAGGCCTGGCCCTGGTCCCTGAACAATCCTCACTGGACCATAAATAATGGTGTGGATACTCTTCTTCTTCTTCTTCTTCTTCTTCTTCATCATCCTCTTCCTCACTCTTCCACGTCCAGCGCTCCGGCCCTCCGTCCCTCAACATGTTCTGTATTAGTGGGTCTTTTGTTGGGTGTTTTGAAGTATGAAAATGGAAGGAGGGTGGGTGGGCGTCCGACCCGTGACGCACGCAGAACTATCCTCTGACTCCATTAGCATACCTCTGCTGGCTCAGCTACAGACGGCTGGAGCTGCCTCTGCGGCTCTCTTATGTGGCTGCTGTTATATCTGCATGGAGGCTGCGCCGCAAAAGTATCTGGAGGCTAAGAGGCCTCTGGATTAAATACATCGACTGCTCTGAGATCCGTCAACGCAGACGACTTTCTTATCACCAAACAGAATCTAATTCTACTCAGCGTGTTGACCGTTAATGAGCCGTTATCAAAGTCTGATAAGGAGATTTAAAACATGTGCTCGCTCATACTTCGGTTTTCTGCTGTTGAATGTGTGTCGACTTAGTTCATTTCATTTCGTCACATTTTCCAAAGATAGGTGAAAACCACAGGAACCTTTTGTGTGAAAAGCTCCTTCAAATGTGAAGCATTTGAAAAAGTGAATTATGAAACGTGTGTGATAAATCCTCACGCGCTTTCTTGTAAGAGTTCATTTATTAAATGTTTTGGTCTTTGTATTCTCCAAACTACAGCGGTGGACTTAAGTAAAAGTACTAATGGCACACTGTGAAAATACTCCACTACAGGTAAAAGTACAGGTAAAAGTACTGCATTCAAAACCATTCTTACATAAAAGCAAAATATACCGAAAGTAAAAGTATTTATAGATGCATTTTCCAGCTGATCCAAGAATTTTTAAAGAGTTTATTAACATTAAGAAGTTTATCACAAACATTCAACATGAAGTAGAAATATGTGGATTTCACTGGACAGGAAGGAGATTGAAAAAGTACAATATTGACATGTGAGAAGTACTGGAGTAGAAGTATAAAGGTACATAAAATAGAGGAACTCGTGTAAAGTACAAGTACCCCAAATTTGTAGTTTATTGTGAGTAAATGTGCTTCGTCAAGTTCCACCACGGCACCGGCACTCCGCTGAACATCTCTACTGTGAACATTTGTGCAACGACAGAGTGAAACCAGTTCCACCAACGCACCGTGAGGCAGCAGACCAACACTGTTCTAACAAAGGTTTGTGACACATTGACCATAACTCCACAACATCAGTGGCCCCCGGAAACAACATCTACTTTATTGATGAGTTTGCAAGAAACAGAAAATTTGCAAGAAACAGAAAATTTAAATAAGATAAAAATAAAAACAAATACATTGGAATTTCACGGAAATGTGTATAACATGATGCAGGACACCTCTTTATTTATTTCTAGTTGGTATGATGGCTAACCCATGAAAGTAGGGCATCTTAGTCATATTTTTCTAAATTTAAAGGGAATAATGTGAAAGTTAAACACAATTAAAGAAAGTTTTTGTTATTATAGAATTCTCTCTCCTTGGGGGGAAAATGAAACGGTAATGAGAACCAGTCTGTGTCCCATTAATCAGTTTGTGCTGGGAACATGAGCTGAAGTTGTGCTTTCTAAGAAACCTCACGTGAAATATTAAAGAAATGAATCATTGCAACTAATATATATATATTTATATATATATATATATATATATATATATATATATATATATATAAATATATTTTACCTTTTAAAGCCTCGAGCCGTCAGCGACATGCACACCTAGGTTGTTCCTCTGAACATCAGGGATAAAGAGAGACATTTTGGGGCCATTTGGGCTCCTGCCTGCCCTGCAGTGGGATAACATTTCACCAGTTTAGATTAGTTCACTCAGGGCCCATCAACACATGTGGAAGTGACCCTCAGACGCCTCTCGCTGACCGAGCTGTGTGTGTGTGTGTGTGTGTGTGTGTGTGTGTGTGTGTGTGTGTGTGTGTGTGTGTGTGTGTGTGTGTGTGTGTGAGTCAGAGGAAGTGCACGGACCAGCTGATGCAGTGTGTGCTATGTTAACCCGTCCAAGGGCAGCATAGCAATAACAAACACACGATCACAGCAGCGCGCTCACCTCTGACCCCTGCACCCTCCGCACAGCCGGCCTGATCGGTATCGCTCTGACAGCCACTCAGGAACCAGCCAACACACACATACACACACACACACACACACACACACACACACACACACACACACACACACATTCAGACGCACTAAATACTGCACAGGGTCCCCCCTTCAATGCAAGATTTCAATCATTGACTCCCTTTCGAGAAATCAAAGAGATTTACTTTGGGAGACAAAAGCTTCCTCATTGGTGTCAGACAGTAAATGATTGACATTTACTTTGAATGCATTGGGCCCCGCCCACCTGGTGGGGGTGGGTGGGTGGGTGGGGTGGGCTGCAAAGTGAAACCATCCACCCTCGTGCACCCTAGTTTACCCACAAGGCCGTTTGCTCGTCTGTGTCCAAGCGGCGGCGGGTCGTAGACGGGGTTGTTTTGGGGCAAAAAATCGGTGACGCCGACGACACGTCTCCAGAAAAGCTTTGGGGACCAGCATGCTTCATGGTAGGATCTCTGCGTGTGTGTGTGTGTGTGTGTGTGTGTGTGTGTGTGTGTGTGTGTGTGTGTGTGTGTGTGTGTGTGTGTGTGTGTGTGTGTGTGTGTGGGTCTACACCTTTTGTAGGCGTGCGTCCTTCTTGTAATGGTCCTCACTCATGGGAAGTATGAGCTGTTGTTATTTGCTTTCGGCGTCTGCAGCTCTGCGGCTCTCCGGCCTCCACCAACCTTCCTTCCTCCCGTGTTCTTAAACCCCCCCCCCACACACACACCCACACACACACACACACACACACACCCACACACACACACACACACACACACACACACACACACACACACACTTTTAAACCGTATCAGTTTGCGTTTCCTCCAAACACCGGCCTGCCGCTGACGTGGGGGCTCTCAGGTGGAGGAGGCCTGGCTGCCTGGTTATTAGGACGGACGGCTTGACATGAGTGCATGTGTCGGCCAGGAGTGACTGTGTGTGACCACTACAAGTGGAACGGAGTGGAATTCAGAGTGACTTCCTGCTGCTGCTGTGTGTGTGTGTGTGTGTGTGTGTGTGTGTGTGTGTGTGTGTGTGTGTGTGTGTGTGTGTATAGAGAGACCTGTCCTCTCTGTTCTGCAATTTAGAAGCTTTTTTTTTTTTTTTTTTCTTTTAAAGGAGAGAAACGAGTATCCACCAAAGGGGGGAAAAAACACGTCACGGTACAAACAGTCAGCGTTTTGATTGACTTCCTTGAGGCTGAATATTAAGGGCCTGAACCCCAACATGCAGTAGGCTCCCCTCTGTGGTTTGTCTGAGGCCCTTTTGAGGAAGCTCGAGGTTCAACGCGACAGAGTTGGACGTGAACGTCTGGCGGCGGCGTCCAATGTGGAAGACAATCCCTCTGGCAGGTCAAGTAAACCCCCGAAACACTGAACACACTTTCCAAACCTCGTTACAGAGACCTCCGCTGTTTTGTTGCTCGTGGGGCCCAATCAAACCCCCCACCCCCTCCCCCCCTTTTTCTCCCCTCTGCAATTCTTCTCAAATGAGAATTGAATTTCTTTTTCAAAGTGTTTATGTTACCATTTGCAAATCTTACCAGAAGTGGACCGTGAGGCACAAGAGGGGAACTCATACACATGTTTAATGAAGTATTTACAGATAATTCCAACTGTCAAATACTTGTGCCCGATGACATAGTGCAGAGTGCTGACGCTCACAACCGCCTCTCTCCCCTCTCCCCGAGCTCCCTCCTCGTTAAAGCAGGCGGATTTGATTTCAGGTAGGAACCTATTGGGGAGGCTCTGTGTGTGTGTGTGTGTGTGTGTGTGTGTGTGTGTGTGTGTGTGTTTTCGTTTTTTTACCGAAAAGGAAAACAATCCTCTGTGGTGTGTATCGGAACTCAGCAGGGCCCAGACATTGGGGAGGCTGAGCTATGGCATCAGGACATTAGAGCGTTGCTGTCTCTGATGGAAGCACGGATTTCAACTTCTGCAGTTTGTTTTAAGGTCAGCTGCTGCTGCTGCTGCTGCAGAGCCTCTAAGTGTTTCTGGCTGGACTCCTAAAAAAGGAGGAGGAATTAATCTCAAATCGGCCTTTTAAAATTCATAAATGTCGTGTTGATCACCACAACTTTTTAATACAAATGTTGTGTGTTGTAACTTGGCTTCCTTAATGGTTAATATGTCACTTATAGATCAGTAATAAGCCTCCAATAAGAACAGATGCAGAGTGTGGTAAAAAAATGTAATTATAAATGTTGATAACACATCAATAAACCCTTAATAAGGTGTTAATTAATAGATTTAAGTCGAGATTCTCAACCTTGGTCTTATTTATTAGAAAGGCAGAGAAAAGCAAGAAATAAATAATTTAATATTTTAAAAATACATTTTCTAAATCTGGGAATAATAATAATAATTTCAGGTCAACATTTTGCACACACACACACACACACAACTATATAGAATATTTAGTCTTGCAAATATAATAATATCAACATGTTTAATTAAGAATAATATTAATTTTAAAATCATAACTTATTTATACCTAGCCTTTTCCCGACATGATTTACATACTTATTATTATTATTACACCTCTACTTATTTATTGCGCAGCTCATAGACGGTGGTACAACTTTAAATAGGAACTATTAGTACGGAGTCTCTGGAGCTCGGCGGGGCCTGCGGGCGGAAGCGGGGTGTGAAGGAGCATTAATGGACTCGTGAGTCGTGACCTCTGCATGGAAGCAATTTGGGGAAAGAGTTGAAAGTGGCGTAAAAGACGAATTAATCCTCGACGGAAACGAGATACATCCTTTGAAAACAACCGTTAGGAGCGCTTTGGCCCATCGGTCACTCTTTAATCCAGCCAGAGGGGCATTAGAGCCACACACACACACACACACACACACACACACACACACACACACACACACACACCAGAATCACACATTGACTGCTGAGATGAATACTCATACGTCAGTGTTGTAACGGATATAAATAAAACAGAAATAAGAGAGTCCATCGCGTCTGAGCTTCACATCTTAAACCTCGTTTGATTCGCTCCAATCAGGCGAAACCAGCAGAAATATGAAATGCGTGTTCTGCAGAAAATATGTATTTATTTTTTCTGTTTTTTGTTTAATAGTCTGTTTTGTGTCACGCGTCTGTTGTTCGTTATAAGTTAGTTACTTTCGTTTTCAATTAGAGGTGATTGTGACCAGCACGAGCGTTTAATTTAGCGTAACACTGGAAAACATAAAAGAAGGAGAGAAAAGGAAGAAAATCAAAACCGGATGCTATAGAGTATTATTATTATTATTATTATTATTATTATTGTTATTTCATTGACATTATTATTATTATTATCTATTGTTATTGCATTATTATTATTATTATTATTGTTATTTCATTAACATTATTATTGTTGTTATTATTATTGTAACTTATCTATTGTTATTACTATTATTAGGTGGGTAAAATAAACACATTTCCCTTGTTAATCTATTATTTCATGTATTATTATTATTATTATTATTATTATTATTATCATAATTGTTATTAGTAGTAGTAGTAGTATTGTGTGGGTAAAATAAGCAAATTTATCTTGCAATTCTACAATTTTATTTTGTATTATTATTATTATTATTATTATTATTATTGGTAGTAGTAGGCCTAGATATCTAGCTATTTTGGTCGGATTTTAATTCCGTTATTATAACGCTTCATTCGTTATTTATTATTTTAATAATTTATTTACCTGAGTTTCTGTCCTCAGGTCAGGTTCTCTGAGTATTTAGTCCATGTCTGAAAGGCCTTTTTTTTGTTTTTATACGTTGTCTCACTCATCATCCTCCTCATCCTCCTCATCCTCACCAGCAGCAGAACAGCAGAGAGCTCGTGCTCACCACCATCACTGTCATGAATAAATGAAGCGAAGCGGTGACACGAGAGAGAGGAAACCCCGAACACAACTCAATTATGCGGGTTGATTTTACGTTTTCTTCGAAAGACAATTGATCCGATTGATCCGCGTGTAGAGCTCTGAGCACGTGCCGTCAACGTGATCAACGTGATCAACGTGAAGTGAGACTGTTGCCACAACCTCCCGACCTGTTATCTTCATTTGTCGGATGAACTTTTGTCCCAAATAGAAATTCTGAACATTTTATCAAAAATAATTTGCATCCATGTCATTGTTCAGGAAAATATAACATTATAGTATAATATTAGCCCTCGCGTTGCCAGATTAAGACAATCAAAGATTCAGACATGCAGTTTAACGTGACGCTTTTCTGTTATAATTGGTTTTCTTCTGGTTCTCCGGTCTTATTGATGCGTTGCTGGGTTTTCCTCTTCACCACACAGCTGCGCTGTTTGCACAAACGACGCCTCTGCTTCCCTCAGTCAGACACTTACAAGGTGACAACAGACAGTCTCAACCAAATCATACAACAAAAAAAAACCGCGTCCTCGCTGCAGGCACGTGACGCTACCGAAGCCGAGTGAAAGATGCGCTCGTGACAGTGAATAGAAACAGTTCACGAAAGAACATTTGTTTCTTTTATTGTCTTCTCTTTTTTTTTTTTTTAAGTAAATGTATGTAAATGTTTAGCATGCATCTCTCTCTTTATACTTCAGTGGTGTAAATATTCAGGCCTAAAATAACAAACTTTGGTTATTTATTAATGTTTCTTTTTTTCTTTTTTTTTTTGCTTGATCCAAGCCAGATCTCTGAAGTATTCTGCTGACTTGCTTGAATTTTTGAAACGAGTTGTGTGTCAAGAGTTCTGCTTCAAATCACTAAAGGGTCACTTTCTACAAATCGGTCTGCTCCCTGGAAGTGAAATAAATAAAAGCGTGTTATTCTAGCCTTTCTTTGGAGGGAGGGAGGGGGGGGTGGTGATCGGTCACAGCACACACACACACACACACACACACACACACACACACACACACACACACACACACACGCTCCACTTACCTGTGAGACAAATGTGTTCTCAATAACTGTAACTTGCATTACTCTCCAATCACAATCATGTTTGACACAAAGCTTTGGGGGCCAGAAATACATTTTAAAATCCACATCAATTATTCACATCAGTCCTATGAATTTTATTCTAATTCAGGGATCAATATTTCATTCTTTTTCGCGGCATTGTGGAGCGTTTTCACGCGTGTTCAGGCTCCTAGACTCCCCCCCCCCAAACAAATGCATGAAACAGATAAAGGGAAGGAGTCTGTGAGAGTCTGTGTGGGTCTGTGAGAGTCTGTGAGAGTCTGTGTGGGTCTGTGAGAGTCTGTGTGAGTCTGTGTGGGTCTGTGTGAGTCTGTGTGGGTCTGTGTGGGTCTGTGTGGGTCTGTGAGAGTCTGTGTGGGTCTGTGAGAGTCTGTGTGGGTCTGTGTGAGTCTGTGTGGGTCTGTGTGGGTCTGTGAGAGTCTGTGTGGGTCTGTGAGAGTCTGTGTGGGTCTGTGTGGGTCTGTGAGAGTCTGTGTGAGTCTGTGAGGGATGCAGCGGAGCAGCTCTGCAGGCGAACGATTCCCTGCCGGGCTTCAATAATTCACAGCCCGGATGAGATGAAGCAAAATGCGCACGATGCAGTCAGTTAAGAGGACGTTTCTCTGAATAAATACAGTGCGAGGATGCTCACAACACGCTCGTGCATGGTCTGCAGCATCAAGACAGACTTTAAGTTGTCAAACTTCTCCTCCTGATCTCACAGAAATACTTTAAAACATTTAAACACGGAGAGGCTCTTCATTTACTTTGCGGTATTTTTGGTTGTGGAATTTTGTGCACGTAAAGTGATTAAATATTGTCGCAAAAAAAATTACATTTTCGTTGAGTTCTCTGGATTTAGGCAGACATTAATTAAGAATGAACTACACGTATGATACTCAAAATGAAAGGGAGCTTGTAGAGCAACAACACAACGAAATGTTTACGTGAATCCACCTCACGTGCCCAACAGTCCAACTGATTTAAAGACAATTGCTTAAATAAACTACAGATGCCGCAGGTCACGTGGTGGGTGACCAAAGTGGCAGCTTGGAGCTGAATACCCCCCCCAAACCCCCCCCTTCCCCCCTCCCCCCCGCAAACACGTTGGGTTTAACAGCCCGCGTGGTGAGAAATAAAGCTTTAAATTGGGCTGCAACGCTCTTTATGTTCAACCTCTAACGATGAAATCAAAAATAACTGCAAGAGGCTCGTGAATGTCACCGAGCAGCCTCGCGACAACCTGCTAGGATAAAACCACCAACGGTTCCTTTTTTTTTTTATGATTTTAGAAATTGTTTAATAAGCTCCTTCCTCTTGTAGTCGTCATCGCCGTTAGGCCTGCATTTATTCCGGTGTAAGGCGACAGACATGCCAACAGTCTCGCCCCGCGCGCGCGCGCGCGCACCGTAGTCACCGTCATTATCATATTAAATAATATTGACGAATGAGCAGCGAGCAGCGGACTGGCTCTCCGCCACCGCCTGGTTCCACTTAATTCTTCGCGTCGCATCTGCACCGGAGCGGCCAGGTGTCCGATACCCGGGCTGCGAGAGAGGAGGTGAGTTCACCGTGTTTTATAGTTTATTCATGTTTTACTGTAAATACGAGGTGAAGAGTGTTTCTCCCTGAAGCAGAGACTAAACTGGTGAGTTCAGTCTCTGATGTTTTGGTGTCATTTTGCTTTGATTTGATTTTCATAATATGTAAAAAATTATACCTGCTGGTGATCAACACTCCAAAAATCAGGCCTCGAGTCTATTTCCTGGAAAGCTGTGTACGCGCACCACTGGCGACGCACGCACGCCCGCCAGACCCTCTAAACACCCAGAGGCCTCGGCTCAGTAACCCCCCCCCCCCCCTCCCCTCCTTCCTCTCCTCTATCTCACTGGTACCCCGTCGCGCGGGCTCCTCTCACACCAAAGCAACGCTCCGTGAAATGCGCAGCCAGCGGGGCTTTCACGCAACAGCCACAGAGTTGCAGTTTTGTTGCTCAATTCGGTCGCGCATGTTCTCGTTTAAAGAAATGTGTGTGTGTGTGTCTGTGTGTGTGTGTGTGTGTGTGTGTGTGTGTGTGTGTGTGTGTGTGTGTGTGTGTGCGCATGAAAGAACTCCCTTGTCGCCGTTTATATACCGGGAGGCCGCACAGACAGTGGTGCATGCAACTCTCAGCTGAGAGTCGAAGGGAAATCACAAACAGGAATCGAGTTGAAGTAAAGTCAAATATTTACTGCGTTAATACGCGCAATACTACATACTCACGTGGACGTATTTCTGTTGAAATAAGTTCACATTTCTGACCACTCCACTTATTTTTTAAAGAAACGATGATGCAGCAAATCACCTCTAATTAAAAAAAAATACATATTTTTCCACAAAAAAACATTTATTTTCATTAATGTTAGTTAGTTCTAGTATAAATATTATTTTGCATTTAGAAATCGCTCCATATCATTTGACCCTCGCCGACTTCCTTATATATGAGACCACACAGGGACACCTGTCATTCACAGGTCAAGGCTACATCTTCTTTGTGTGTGTGTGTGTGTGTGCGTGTGTGTGTGCGTGCGTGTGTGTGTGTGTGTGTGTGTGTGTGTGTGTGTGTGTGTGTGTGTGTGTTTATATATAAGCACCAGTGGCTAATCGTTAGAAATGAGGCTGTGTCCATTTGTATCCAAATGCGCGCGCGCACACCTGACACACACTGTGTATTTGAACACGAAGGATTTCTCTGTATTTTCAATAAAACACACACACACACACACACACACACACACACACACACACACACACACA
>NW_027176828.1:248352-331084 GCF_023349555.1 Cebidichthys violaceus
AATTATTATTTTAGTTTTTCTTCCACCGCTTCAAGCTGCCGGTAAACGGGACAGGTGATGAATAAAACATACCGAGGGAGACCGAGACGTGTCGAACACGCTGCGGCTGCTTTTTTTTCGGCAGCTACACGCGGGCCTTTTAACCTCTGCCACACATGGGACAGAAAACACTCCGCCACCTCGGAGCAAAGCGCACCTTCAGAGGGGGTGGAAGGAAGGAAGAAAAGGGGGTCATCATGACATATGAACATCACGAAGGCTCAGGGCTGAAGCGGAAGTTTGGGCCTCCTGAAGCCGAAATGCGTTGAAATGAGAAACAGTCGTTCTGCAGAGCGTCACGTCAGGCGCAATACTTAGCGGCGCACTAAACGCGGAGGCCTGCGTTGAAGCATTCATTGTGAATACGAGCAGGACAGACGTTCATTTCCCTTCTGCTTGTTTGAATCTCATTCCTGTGTGTCCTCTTCACACTGACAGCAGCGGCTACTCTCCGACCGTTAAAAGAAAACAGCAGTCTGACTCTTCTTCTCCAAAAAGTAACACAAAAAGACACCAGGAACCAATACAGCGTCACTGTCAACGCGTGAAAAGTCCACGTCTGTTCTCACGAACGCAGCTGTTTATGCACGCGAGCAGGTGAAGTGCGGACGGAGAACTTGGAAAAATCTGGAATATTATTCAGAGCATATTTTTTTTGACGCGTATCAGTAATTCGACATATTCCCGATACACCGCACGGAAACCGTTCACATTAGACTAATAACCAAAAACATACAGGAGGTTCCTTTTTCTTTTTTTGGGGGAGCCAACCGCGAGGAGAAACGGATTCGTTTCAGCTGCTCTGATGGAGAGACTTTCTGGTTAAAGTTTGCTCACATGTTTAAAAAAAAAAAGTGCGCAGACTCCGTCGTGACGAGGAAAAGGAAGGGGGGGGGTTAAAGAGTTTGCGTATAAAAAAGAGATAGTGGGAAAGTGATATTTTCTTTGGCTGTCACTGAGCTGCAGAGGCTTCATGTGTGCGAAGTTTTTTTTTTTTTTTTCATTCTACCGCAAAGATGCGCCAATTATTTATGGTCTGCAATTTCATGCTTATAAAGCAGACTTTTTTTTTTTTTTAGCTTCATAGCTAAAATATTATTTAATTTAATTATTGTCTAAATTCTTAAAGCTCAATGCCGCTTCACGGTCTGATAATCATAAAGAAACACAAGAGATTCACAATTAAATTAACACCAATAAACTATGAATCTTAACTTTAAATCCAGTAACCCCCCCCCTCTGCCTTCTTCCTGTGTGAACCGGCTATCTGTTCACACGTAATATGGGTGTGTCCGCACTATTAAACTGAACAGATTAGATAGTGGAGGAGCTCAGTGGGCACTAATGATGCTCCTCTGATGCTGTGGGCGTCCCTCACTGGTCTCTAATGTCCCCCATTCAGCCTGCTGCGTAGCTCCGGACTCTTCTTCTTCTTCTTCTTCTTCTTCTTCTTAGAGTGTGACTGTGAAACCTCTGAGACCTGAGCTCTCTGTTATTTCCCACTCTGGTGAGGCTGGTGTGAGCTGTGGTGGATGGGTTTGGCAGTCGTGTGTGTGTGTGTGTGTGTGTGTGTGTGTGTGTGTGTGTGTGTGTGTGTGTGTGTGTGTGTGTGTGTGTGAGAGCGTTTTCTTTGAGCAGCATCGTCGCTGTAAACGTCTGACGATACAACAAGAACACGTCGTGATGCAATGCAACTTCAAAAGCTGCACTGGACTGCAGCGTGTTAAGACGCTATTATTTTGTCCACACACACACACACACACACCCCTGTGCCGTATACATACACATGTGTTTGCTCCACACACTCTTATTCGTCCCTGCTGTGTGTGTGTGTGTGTGTGTGTGTGTGTGTGTGTCTGTGTTCTGAGTCAGTGTGTGGTCCCTGGAAGTGTTAAAGCAGAGAGTCTGTGTAGCGTGCTGGCTGTGGTTTGTGTGGCTTAGTGTGTGTGTGTGTGTGTGTGTGTGTGTGTGTGTCTATGTATGGATGAGTGTGTTTTAAGCATGCATCCTCTAGCTGGAAGGGCGAGGCTATAAACGCTCGCTGTTAACTCTTCATCCCGTATTATCAAATGAGATGTTTACGAGGGAGCCAAGCATGTTCGCCAGAAAGCCTTCGTCTCGCCCCTCACCCGGCTTATTTCCCTCTGTGTGTGTGTGTGTGTGTGTGTGTGAGCCCGAGGACCCTCTCCACAAGCTACAAAGTAGTTGTGACTGACAGTGTGTGTGTGTGTGTGTGTGTGTGTGTGTGCCATAAAGGTCTGTCTTCCCCTCACACCAACTCTCCCCACATCACAGCAACACATCTGATGGCCATAAACGGCAGATTCCACAATAATGTAACCTTCCCAAACAGCAATCATTTCTCATAAACAGCCACATAAAAAAAACTCTTGTGTTGTTCCCCTTTTTCTTTTTCAGACGTTTAAAAACAGATTCTGAATCTTTTTTTTTTTTCTTTTTTTTTAAAATTTGTGCTTCCTCCAGCAGCTCTGTTTCCTAATAATGATGTTCCCATATGCAGCATGGCTGCGCTGTGAGCTGCGTTTTTAGTTCTGTCCTGGATTACGTGGAGGTGGTGCTCGGGTCAAAAACACACGGGGCCGCTGTTCTTTTGTTGCCTTTTAAAGTACTTTTGTTTTGTTTAAATTTTCAGAACCATGATGCTTTTCAACTACACAAAAACCAAGAACTTTTATTGCCTCAACAAAGTACTTTTCTTGCGTTTTTTTTTGTTTTTGTTTTAATTCATTTTAAGCCAAAATGTTAGTTTTTTTTACTAAACCTAAGTAGTTTAGTTGCCTGAACCTAACTAAGCAGTTTTGTAGCGTCTGTTTTTGGTTTGTTTTGTGACAATGTGATAAAATAAGTTCTTCTCAAAGCGTAATTGAGAGTTCACTTTAGCGGTATGGGAGCGTAGTTGTGCAGGACACTGGTTTGCCTCCTGACTTGTCTTTCTGTCCCCTCCCTGTGCATACATGTGTGCGTTCAGTTTGACTGCAGGGCTTTTAATATCGCTCCCCCTCCTCCTCCTCCTCCTCCTCCTCTTCTTCCTCCTCGTTTATCTGCGCTGCAGAGCCAAGTATTAACCAATAGCTTGATAACGCTGCTATAAAAGTGCATCATCGTACGGGAAGAACGTCCGTGTGTCTAGAGATTGTCCTACAGAGGTGACGCCTCTCCCCCGGAGCTAATAATGCCCTCATAGGTCTCTCTCTCTCTCTCTCTCTCTCTCTCTCTCTCTCTCTCTCCCTCCCCTCGTCTGCTTTGCATGTCGGAGGCTCAACCCTTCATTAACGTAACGGTGAAAGAGATACCATGCGATGCAGAGTGAGAGGTTAGTTGAGAGACGTTACTTTGGTACACGTTCACGTCGCACATCTTATCCTGCTGTCTGGCTGATTGCCTTCACTCCTCACCCACAATTATCCCTCCTGTTCTCTCGTTTTAAGTGTGTGAGTCGCTGCTCTCTGTTTCCTGCACACTTATCACAATGTGGGATGACAGTGAAGTGTGTGTGTGTGTGTGTGTGTGTGTGTGTGTGTGTGTGTGTAAAAGAGGGAGCACTTTACTTTACCTGTTGTTCCCCCTGAATCTTTATTTTTGGTAAACGTCTTGCTTCATTGGAGGCCGAACATTAAACACAGCTGGACCTGTTTTTCCAAACTTAAATCCAGGTGTTGCAAAAACAAAATAAGAGAGATGGAGTTAAAAAACGAATCGAAGAAAAGTAAGATCAAGGCGACACACTACAGGTATAAACATCGTTTTTAACGCACTGATCAATTTAGAGATTTCGGGGCTATTATGCTTCCATAACATTTCTTCTTTCACACTATAGCAGAGAGAAAACCTCCAAAAATACACATTCAGGTGTTTATTTTACTACTTTGTCTCTTTGTGTCTGTAGATTTCTCCTAAATTCACCAAAAGTTACCGTTAGATAACGCCTCATTTGCATATTTAAACATAACACTTCATAACATTTGAATGCCATTTTACAAAAGATCTCTTCAAAGCCTGTTCTCTCTCAGACTCTGATCCAGAAATCTCCACTTCAGTAGCTCTTACATATATATATTCTATATTCTGAAGGTTTTTACAGAGGGGTTAGTTCATATATCATTCATAGCCTGAGTTATAGAACATTCCATTACTTAAAACATGGATTTCTTTATGGATGTTGACAGTATTTTCTGATTTATGGAGTGATTCAGAGGGATATCTAAAGTAACTAAAAACCCTGGACTCTAATATGTCACCAACATGAAACAAGAACTTTATCAAATGTTCCGATTTCTGTTCTGGATATGTGTTAAAATGTGCACATATTTAATAGGAAAATGCCTCATTTGCACATTTAAACATAACATTTAAGTGAAAACCGTCCCACCTGTCGCGTCTCCCTTTTAAACGACTTTAACGAGTTTAAGAACAGCAGCTTTCATGGCCGCCGTCATCATTACGCCGTCCGTCTTTCAAATGAGCGGGACCACCAATCAGTGTCTGTCAGCCGTCTGATTTGTGGAGTTTAGACTGGCTTTGAATTACCCGTCGGCCTCCGTTTGTGTGTGTTTACGTCTTTGGGTTGTTTATAGGTGCGTTTGTTGTCGTTGTCCCGCTCTTCCATTTCTTCGGGGCGTGTCTGCATTTTCTTTTTGCTCTGCAATCTTGTCTTTGGCCCTCTCGCTGTGTGTTTGTTATGTCTACAACGTGTAATAATGAGGAACTCGATAGTGGCTTATCATCAAAAGACACAACCAGTATCGGGAGCAACGTGGGACAAACAGAGCAGAGTTTTTGACCGTCTCAGAGCAGCAGATACAGCAGATTATTTTTGACTTATTTCTTGTTTTTTTTATTGATTAACAGGTTTTAAAAGAAAGGTGTGACAGTTGACCAGAGAAGCAATAAATTGGGAAACACGTCATGAACTTCTCCTTATCAAAATTACATTATATTTGTTGCCCGTCTCCATAGCAGATATGCAACAGCAGCTCTTATCGCGTCTTTATTAACTGCTGCGACTATCGCGGGCCTTATCAAACAATGCACCTCGGATGGATTTAGGGTGAACACGATAACCATCCCGGTCTTTTTGAAGGCTGGTACGATTCAACAGAATCACACGCCGACGCTATTGGATCGCTTATTGCTCAACATGCCCGTAATAATTACATAGAATAGATTTTCATTTATCAGTCTGTGACTGTGGACGTTTGTGAGGGAACGCCCACGTTATTATTTACATGTCAGGTATGAAAGAAACAATGAAACAAAGTCATCGCAGGGATGTAAGAAAGTGTGCGGGGCTTATAATCAATCAATCAATCAATCAATCGATCAATCAATCAATCAATCAATCAATCAATCAATCGATCACAGAAGTAAGTGTGTGAACACGTACAAGGAATCTGCTGCTCTCATGCTGAACACACACAGATAGATATACAGGAACAACAAAGGTAAACGTAAACATCTGACTACTATCAACAGATTTAAATATATATGTAAAAGTCTCTTTATATATATATTAGTTGTTCAACAAGCAGGCAGCTCCGTCACGGTTTTGGTTTAGTTTGTTTTGCACATCAAGAACATTTCCAATGTGTTTGGATTCGAAAATCCCGATTTTTCCTGAATTAATATCAATAAATGAATTGATTATATACATATGTATATGAAGCCATATTATGAAATAAGGCAGGCTACTTATCGGAGAAGTATGCTTATGTTCAGATAATTGCGTCTTTTATTTCTCTTGCATATCATCAAATAATAAGCAGGTCTGTGTTAAATAGTGGTGCGATAACAATTTGTTATTTTACGATTTGATTTTGCATCGTTAAAATATTTATACGTGTAAAACAAGAACACACTGTAAACAATAAGACAATAGTGCTGGAATATCAGCTTTATGAACATGAGCTTATATATGTGACGTAAATACTTGTATTTATAAAGGTAGTGATGGTATTAATTAATGTTAAAGAACAGTGAGTATTTAAACTATGAAACATAGACACTTTATTTATGATTTAACTCTTTCTTATATATTATATGTCATTAAACGTTACAGTATGAACAAATCTTTATACTTGTAACTCACAAAACTCTTCATCTCACAGCGCTTTACTGCTGAAACGATGAGGCAGCGGATGTAAGAAGGACTAAACATCATTTACAGGTTGTCTTTAAATCCATTGATCCTGAAACCAGTAGAAGCTACAATCCTACAGCTTAAAGCACCATCTACAGTAACGCACCGTATAAAAACAGTGATTAAAGCGTTAAATGTTAAACGGTTTACTTAAAAAAAACAAAAAACTGCAGCGCCGTCCCAGTACTGGAAAAGATCCAATACTTTAAGTAAAAGTACCACAGTGTAAAAGTACATTATAAAAGGTCTCTAATTATGAGACATCGTTCATTGTTGCGTCTCGTTGGCGGTTGAGCTAGTTTTACTGTGATATAATGTTAAATTACTACATTTTGTTGAGGACATTCCACACGTCACGGTGAGGCATTTTAGGCTTTTTGTCGTTTTTAAGCCGCGTTGTTACCGTTGAATGTCCACAGTTAGGTTTCTTTTTAAAAAAAAGAAAAAAAGATCATGGTCGGGCTTAAAATAAGTACGTAAACGAAGTCACACAAACCACGTCACAAACATCTGTAACTTCTAAATAACTTTGAGACACGAACACCTGTCTCCTGGTTTAAAGTCCTGTGTTTGTTGGTCCTGCTCACTTCTTTGCACTGCATCACTATCTGTGAGCGTGGGATGGAACCATTACAGACTAGGTGGAGTAAGACGACTCACACGAAGACAGACTGGCCTTGTTACAACACCGCACAGCTTGAGTATGCTGGGTCGTTATTTTTAATTACTGTTATTGTCACACAAACCGTGACCTGTACACTACCTAATGGTTGATGAGACATTTTAAATGAATGAAAACTACTTTTCCCAAATCTCAAGTATTGCACAATTTTGGCCTAAAGGCTGTTTTTCTGCACAGATCACGACAGCTACGGTTGGTGAAGTCGTACAGCTCCAGGAATCCTGCAAAAAAAAAGGGTCAAGTGTGTGTGTGTGTGTGTGTGTGTGTGTGTGTGTGTGTGTGTGTGTGTGTGCGCCAGGTCAGATGGTGAGATGTCGGTGAGGCGTTGATAGGGATCGTCAGCAGCGGGTTAGGACCTGCCGCTGATGATGAAGGCACATTCTCTGGAGGATTACTTTTGAATCAGAGATGAATTATCACTTCCTCTAGTTTTACAAGGCAGGTGAAGTTCCACTTCTCGTCCCGCTGAAGAGCAGTGAATCCCCTTCAGCGTTGTGTTTTTCATATCCAGTTGTCCTTTATTGTAGCTGCGACTTTGTCAGCGGTTAGATTTATTTGCAAAAGCCTCCCTTTTTCTCAGCAAGCCTCCCATTGTGAATCACAGCGACCGCTGTACTCGCTGTTTAAAGCCATCGCTCTCCACTCAGTGCAACTCTTTGAACTTGTTTTCTTTTTCTTTTTATGATTATTAAACTCTGCCACTTACAATTGTTTTGGCCTCTTTGCCTCCCATACTTTTTAATCACGCCAAAGCTAATGTTTTTTAATTTATTATGCATTTTGAAATGTTTTTTTCAGTCTGTGGTGGTGGTGGTGGTGGTGGTGTTGTTGTGAAAGAGTCGGTGCAGAAGGTAGAGACGAGAGGAGAGACCACACAAAACATTGTCTTTTGTTCAGAGTTACGACAGCTGGAGCAGTAAAAGCTGCAGAAATATTAAAAAAAAAGCGAGGGAGGGAGGGAGGGAGGGAGGGAGTTGCAGTTTCTAATCAAGCGCTGTGGAAAATGCCACACTCAAACAATAACCATGGATTCTCCCTCATTTGTTCTGCTGGATTGCTGGCCAATGTCACTCAGTACAGAGACCCTCTGTGTTTTTTCCACTCCCAAAATCTGCTCACTAACTTGATTTCCATATTTTCTCTCTTCACCATTTTATTTAAATTCTTTTCCACGGACAGTTTTCTAATCTCTCTCTCTCTCTCTCTCTCTCTCTCTCTCTCTCTCTCCACTGAGGGTCACACACATGCTGGCAGATATTGTCCAGGGGCTCGTATGGTAAATAAAAGCCGGCTGCTCCTTCACTGGCAGCGTCTCTAATGGCATTACCCCGTATTAGACGTTTGGCTGACGCTCCTTTATCGGGGGACGCCGAAGTTCACGCGCCCACTGGATGTGTAGACGCATATGTACTCCTAGATATTAAACACACGCACACACACACACACACACACACACACACACACACACACTGTCACTGTGTAGTTTACACTCCCAACAAACGCTGATAACAGACTCTCTCTCTCTCTGTCTCTATTTGTGTTTCAATTATTTCATTAAATCTTACACACCTGTCACTTAAAGGAAGTTATTCTATACTTTTCTTACCTTCAACAAATTCCATGAAAGGACCAAAACCATCAGAGTCTTCGTCCAACTCTGAATATTTTCTAACTTTCATATTTGTGGCACTTAGCTTCAAGCCCATTTGTTACTGATGACGCCAGTATAAAGTTTAATTTGAAGTTTGGATATGAAGTTTTGTCCTGAAAAGCATATTTTTTTAGCAAACGTTGCTCAAACAGAAGGAAATAGTGCATTTGTTGGGGACTATTCATTGTCTTTGGTCTTTTCATGGGATTTGTTGACAATAATAATAATTAAAAAAAAAGAATATCAGCAACTTTAATAGTTGAATTTCCCTTAACCGTTTTCCAGACTCGTTCTCTCTGGCTGGAGCTCCTCTGGGGATCTGGAGGAGGATGGAGCGAGGAGGGGAGAGTCCCATCACCCAGGACAGTCCCGAGCGGAGGGGGGGCAGCCCGGACCTCGGCCCGCCGCCGGGGAAGAAAGGCCGGCTGGAGCTCAACGGGAGCCCCACTGGGCCCCGCGTACACCACAACGGAGCCCCGCTGAGGCCCCTAGGAGGTAAGCAACATGTCTGCTGGTGTTTTATTTATTGTATGAAGAGATTCATTTCAAAGCCACTAACTCCGTATTAGTGGGCTTCAATCCACCTGTAAAGAGACGGGAACGTCAGATCAGTGGAGCGATGAGGAGACCGTAGCCTTCCTCACATTGATTCGTGATATTTACATCACGGCTCCCAACTAGGGAGGCACAGATCCGGCTTATTCTGTCCCGATAGCGATACCTGGGCTCTGGGTATCGACCGATCAGATACCAGCGTTTAATCAATAAGCTGTACGATCCACCGTGTAGAAGAGACTCAGATCACTTCGTAAGGCAGCATCAGGCTTGACTTAAACATTGCTTTCATTACTTTATAAAACAAAATGTAACAAATATATACAAGATATAAATGTACTCCATTGTAATTTATTAAAATAATGACTATTGTCAACGAGTGGACTGATATCTGATATGAGTATCGTTGCATCTTTACTTACCAATGCTTCCTAATAGTCACGTAACAGTAGTTAAAGAGATGCATTAACTAGCTTTTTTTTTTTTTTTGCTGATTCTCTTAAAATTTGGTCAAAATGTGAGCAAAATATGGATGAAAACTTTTTTTTTACTGAAAAGTTAATCAATACCGACTCTTAAAATGTGGCTTACAACTAAAAATGAAATATCTTAAACTCTTAACAGCAACATAATAACTATTTTTCAAATTGCACACTTCATTTTTTTAACCTTACATTTCGCTGAAAAAAGCGAACGAAGCCGTTTCACTCAGGTGTGTCTTGAGGTTGTTTTTTCTTTGAGCACCAAACCCAGAGAGTTCTGGCTCTGCGCTGAGCCGCGTCCTGGAGCCGTAGACTGGAGTTTGGCTCGGTGGGAACCCGAGCTGTTTCTGCACTGTTAATCTCGAAGCCTGGGGGGAACTGTATAACACAGGCTCACCAAATAAAGCAGATTGCTCCATATAAACAAGATTTATTCAACTCACTCTGCTTTATCGATTCCTGCATTCACTGTGAAAGTTGTTTCTTGTTTATGTGTGTGTGTGTGTGTGTGTGTGTGTGTGTGTGTGTGTGTGTGCGCACACTTATCCCTCTGTCTGGGTGTTTGTGTTGCTGCATGTTTGCAGAAATGTCTCTCGACATTTTCCTTAAATTTAGATAGAAATCATTTCTACACTGTTTGACAGAATCATAAATATATTCTCTTCTTGTTCCAACACGCTATTTACGTAAATTATTTTCATCTTGCACTGCACCATCCCATCGAATGGAAATATCCTAAATATTACACGCATCATTTTAGATGAATTTGGCCTAACATTCTTCCTATTTCTACAAAGCTCTGGGATCTTTTCTAGAATGTGAAAAATACATTTCTGTGGGTTTGAACAGCGCTTGGCTGCACATCACGAGTTTGTAAAGACGGACCCGTCTGTAGTAAAAGAGGTTAACAAATCAGCGTGGAGCTCAGATTTGACCGCAGTAAGAAGAAAAGAAGAAGAAGAAGAAGAAGAAGAAGCAGCAATGTGTTGAAGTGAGAGGATGAATGCTTCAACGTAAAGAAGAAAAACGTTTCTGTGTGAGAGAAGTGGAGGGAGGGACCGAGGGAGAGGAAGGAGGAAGGGGTTTCCTGCTCTGAGCGGATGGTTGGCCTGTAATAATGACGGCTTGTCTTTGAAGACAGGAAACTCGACGTGTCTCCTCCAAACCACACTGCTGCCACGAGGAGGGGGCCACACACACACACACACACACACACACACACACACACACCATATGTCCACACTCACAAACGTCTACGCTGTGACACTCACACCCAACAAAAGCTGCCAAAACACACACTGACACTCCACACACACACACACACACACACACACACACACACACACACACACACACACACACACATCTTATTTTAATATCCCCATTCACTCATCCCCATACATATTAGAGGGATTAGAGGTTTTGAGGCAACATCGCATCATCCAAACCAGATCACACAGAGTCAGCGGGCAAATCACAGGACACTGGATATGAGAGAAGACAGACTGAGGTGGAGACGGAGGGTCGAGCGAGATAGGGCCAGAGAGAGGGGGGGGGGGGGGGGGGGGGGGGGAGAGGGGGGAGCGCTGGTCGGAGGGAGCTGCTCCGTGTTGACAGTTATATTTCCCTGTTGGGGGAAATTCACTTACTTGAATTGGCACAGTGCTCCAGTGTGTAATTCACTCCATGAGAGCCTGGAGGACTGGGAGCAGAGTGATTAATGAGGAGGAAATAGAAATATAGGAATTGACTGATTAAAACAACGGGATGGATCGGGGGTAAGAAGGAGGGGAGGGGGGGCGATACAACATGCACCTCCATGAAGGAGCATGTGTGTGTGTGTGTGTGTGTGTGTGTGTGTGTGTGTGTGCTCGGTGCTGTGTGGTATCCGTGCGGTTAAACACATTGCCGTGCCCTGTATTATTAGTGCTGGGACGCTGCCTAATGTTCTCGCTCCATCATTTCTTCAGAGAGCTTTTAATTAATTAGTTGACAGGTGGCCCGAAACCAAAAGCCTTTTAGGAAAAAGGGTTCATATTGAAGGGGAAGGATTGATATTAGTGCAGGGTGCCAAAAAAAGGACACGAGGATGCTGGGAATCGGCTACTTAATGTACTTAAAAATACCGAGCAGGAAGAGCGAGCGCTTGTTCAGCTTCTCTATTTTTAGGGATGTAGAGCGAACGGGGACGATCATAAATAAACAGTCAATAATGCAAGTCAAGGTGTCTTGATATGACGTTGTACCAGCGTTCATAGCTAAACCACGAGTACCTTTATCAGAGGACACGTTGTATGAGGACACGTTGTATGAGGACACGTATGGTAATAAACCAGCTAGAGGTGAAGAATGCTACGTACTTTATTAGCTCCTCGGAGTGAATTATGATGTAAATATAACATAGTAGAACACCGCCAGAAACGCATGGATGTTTGTGTTAGTTTGTGGTCAGTTTGTGGTCAATGGCCACCTGTTTCAAAGAGATAGGGGGCAGCATTACACCTCCAGTACCGGCTCCATATAATCTAAAATTCAGTCATCAGTTATTGGAAAAAATAAAAGCCAACAACCAAGAATACGCTGAAGCTCTGAGAGCCGGTCAGAATACCCCGATCTTAAAATCGTAATGTGTGGCGTCGGCCTGTAGTGTGTTTACTGTGACACTAACCAGAGGCTCTTCGGTAACTTTACCTCCCTAAAAGTTTATTTATTGACTTGGGTCCAAGCTGGCAGAGACGAGGGAGTGACTTGTGTTTTTGTTGGGTACTCGCTAAAAAAAACCCCAAACTTTTCCGAGCCGCCAACTGACGTTCCCTCCTCCCGGAGCCCTGTTAGTTTGAGTTACCTGGTAATACAGTGGAACGCGTTTTAAAGTTTGCATATTTCCATAAATTGTCGGCGTCTATGAGTCTGTTATTGGTTTATTTACATTATTTTTGTTTGCCTAAGCCACACCAAACATTAACCATAGTGGTGGCCGATCACAACGAGTGCTGGAAAACAATATCGTCGCGGCGAGACGAGCTCTTCACTCATCTGAGTTGTTCTGAACGACAACGACCCGCTTTGTCATTTAGGTCAGAGGACTGCATGCAGAGTCGCATTTCTGCAGACTAATTAAAATAAATATTCAAAAGTTTTCACCCGAACTTCAAAGAATCATGCAAATACTGTGAAAATGTGTCGAGGCGTGTGCGTGCATGGTGGGAGAGCTTCATGCAAACCGTCTTCTGGAGAGTCTGGTTTGGTTTTGCATCTTTGAGGAAGCCTCACGGTATCATGTCAACTCATATGCCTCTGCACAAACACCTATAACTGCAATAACATTCATATTTAGCACCGCTCTTGCTTTAAATTGTTGTGGAATCGTCATTTTGACCTGTTATTAATACTCTAATGAAAGTAGCAGTTGGTGTGAGTGCAGGTCTTTTGTATAATTTTGCATATCTGTCTAGGGGAGCCATTATTACGACTGCCTATCTAATAAGCCGTTGGATTAAATGCTTTGAAATGTCCAGCAGACAGTGAAGAGCACTGTTCCAGTCGATTTAGCCCTGGTTGGTTGCGGCGTATTGAGAACTTCAGGTGTTGCATTATTCAACAGCGTAAAACCGAAAGGAGGAAGCGATTACAAGCTGGACCCGCAATAAATGCGATCCACATGTCTGCTGTCTCAGCAGGATAAACTGTGCTGTGATCACGGACAATAAAAGCCAGACGTCATAAAGAATCTCCTTGTTTCCTCAGGTCTGATGATTCCGGTCTTCTGCGTGGTGGAGCAGTCGGATGGAGGGATTCAGACGGACGGGTGCGAGGGAAGGGAGGAGCACGCGGAGTTCGTGCTGGTCAGGAAGGATATCCTCTTCTCTCAGCTGGTGGAGACGGCTCTGCTGGCCCTCGGCTACTCCCACAGCTCGGCGGCTCAAGCCCACGGTCAGTCGCCACGACGCCAGCTCTGTCACATCTGTGCCTTCTTTACATATTCTGGAAGAAGCTTCAAATTCAGGTTTTCCAAAATGAGGTGTGAGCCATTTTGTAAGCCAACATTTTTTGGTGCCTAAAATTATAATTTAAGATTCAAACATTCTTTTAATCTCTCACGACTAACTGATAAAAGAATGCAGAGAAAATGCATCTGTGAGTGTCTGAAGGGGACAGAGATCGGTTGCAACGTGTTGAGAGAATACGTGGACTGAAAGTGTTGAACCCACAATAGGGTTCATGTCCCTAAACTCTTAGCGAGCTACAGGTCGTGCTTGGCTCATAATCTATAAAGTTGCATTGACCTCAGGATTGTGCGTCCGTTCTTTATGCATACAAATCTGTCCCTGCATCCTTAAAGCCACAGTTAGGACAATACATTTTTGGGAAATTGGCTGTGTGCTAGCTTAGCTTAGCATAACGACTGGAAACGGGAGGAAATGGCTAGCCTGACTCTTGTCACAAAATCTGCTCTGCAGTTCATCTAACGCTCATTAATGAACGCGTATATATATATATATATATATATATATATATATATATATATAGTTTGTTTCTGTTACTGCTCGTTATAAACAGAGATATAAGGTGCTAATTTGTGAGCTTTTAGATGAGCTGTGTAGGCAGATTTTGGTACCTTCGGAGAGAGCAAGCAAGGCTAGCTGCTTTCCCCCTGCTTCCAGTCATGATGCTAAGCTAAGCTAAGCTAGCCGGCTGCTCCAGCTTCATATTTACCTCACAGGCATGATCGTTAAAAAGAACATCAAGGAGTCACAGGATTTATATCCATTGTGGTCCTTGAGAAAAAACATCAATACACAGAAAATATTCACGTTGAGTATTAACTGGCATTATTCTGACAACAGGCTATGGAAAACACTTCCTGTTGTTCTAGCACTGGTCCTTAACTGAGCTGCCTTCTTCCTACACAACTGTCTTTACAGGGGCACGTTATCTAAAGCCAGTGTTTCACTTTTACCTTGAACGTGACTGTGTTTGTAGTCTGTTCAATGCTATATTAGGAAGCTAAATCCAAACATGAGTGTCTGGACCTGGTGTTTTGCGTGTGAGCCTCTCTGACCTGCAGGAACCAGTTTAAATTTAAGGGCCATGTGCTGAAATTCAAAAGAAAGACAATAGGGGAAGAACCCGATGGAAAAAAACATAGATGACTAACATAACAACTTTTTCAGCTTGGCAGAGAAATACAGAATAACTATACTATAATTTAAACAGCTAAATATCTGAGGTCAAGCTGCCTCTTTTTGTTAGTATGAAGAGCATCAGGACCATTATTAATAGCCGTGATTTTCCAACCTCCAAGTGTCTCTCCCTGTGTAAACCATGGTGCCACTGACTCAGAATTAAATACCGTGCAGCTTAGGGGTCAAGACGAGAACGGTCCTTGAGAAGAGACTCTGCCTCTAATCAGCGGCCTGAGAAGAAAACTGGATGTGAGGTCGTCTATTTTAGAGCCGACGCTGCAATGTTACGCTCGGCAATAAGCACAAGAATGTTTCAAAGACACAACTAAGACACAGACAGAGCCTGTTAAAGTCATTAAAGACACAACAAAGAGCCGGACAGGAATGTCTCCGCAAGACAAAAATACATTTTGTGTGTGTGTGTGTGTGTGTGTGTGTGTGTGTGTGTGTGTGTGTGTGTGTGTGTACGTACAGTATGTGTGAGAATGTTTATGAAGCGGAGTAAAAGAAAAACTGTGTAATTTATTGTTGCACACATGGTAGTCATCTGCAAACAGGACAGTGACATTTACTGCTGTCTTTTCTCAAGTATGCAGAAAATGCCATCTGGGGAAGTTGCCTCACATCGATATATAAAAATGGTAACAACAGAGTGAGCAACAAGCGCTATTGCAATAAGCTGCGAATGGTGGGAGATCCCCATCTGTTTGACATCTCGCTCCAGTGTGTGTGTGTGTGTGTGTGTGTGTGTGTGTGTGTGTGTCATCTTCCCCAGAACTCGTTCAAATTAAGTCTGCAGACCCATGAGAGTGCAGACATGTTTCTAGTGTGTAGGAGATTGTGTGTGTGTGTGTGTGTCAGTGTGTTCTCCCCCTTCTCATAAACGCAGCGCTGCAGGTAATCCCTTTACTGCCTCAAGGCAAACAGCTCTTATCAGGCCTGCAGCCCACCTGAAACGGGCCGTGTACTCTCGACCTCAGTCAGAGGCTGGAGGTCTGGCTCGAGATTTGCTGAACTTAAACCTGAAGTCTGACACAGGTTACTCAGATTAATTACATATACTTAACCCTCTGAACGCCAAGCGTGTTCAGGGAGTCTGTATAACACAGTTACAATGCCATAAATCAAAAAAAAGTTGAATTCCTTTGGTAATTTCTTTTACAAAAATTGTCAAACAGTGTAATCTGTATATCCTGCATTGTTCTTGTTGGTCTCATTCAAATCAATCATGGCTTCTTAGCTGCGCTGAGAAACACAGGATTTAATGCTTTTTACAGTATCTGCTTACTTAAAACGGTTTATTTGAGATGTATGTAGAACACAATGTTTTTGATGAAATATCACGATTTTAAGCTTGGCTTCGGTTTATTTTTCGATGGAAGCATTTGTCGCACATGATGTGTTCATTGACCGTCGGTAAGACGAACATCTGATGTTTATGACGGTTTTTACAGCTTCTGGCTACGATGAACCGTGTCGTTTTTGGCGATTGTTTAAAGCAAACGTGTTTTTCCATCCCGCTTAACTATTACCATCATTTTCTCCCCTTCTCTCGAATAGCGTAGCCTCCTGCCTCCTGCAGTGAAGCAGCCATGACGGCTATGGTTAGCAGAATGCTAAACTAAACTATTAGCAACATTTTCTCTCCCATCCCTGTCACAGTTTAGCTTATTTGCGTCGTTTTCTTTTCATCTCTCCGGTGGTTTAGCCGATTTTAAAGAGTGACTGAAAACACGGCTGAAAAGCAGCGTTTCAAGCCTGTGGCGCCTCTAACCACACCCAACTGTGATGTCACAGTGTACTGACACACCCACTGCAGAGACGTTAAACCGCTGGACGTCAGCTGACATATTTAGGGGATGTTAAGTTACTCTTTAAAAAGGGACGACTGGTCCTTCCAGTGTAACCATAAACTATATTCACGTCCGGTCATGTTGCACATTTATTTTTTGTGAAACATGTTGACAGCCTTTTAAAGCGAGACAAATAAACAACACACAGATGCACATTATCCCGGAGTGATGGCCGCACATTACCCACTAAATTGTGCAGCGAGTGTTTGTTACGGTTTGCAGATGAATGCCATTAGTAGCACTTTTAGCCTCAGTGTCTTTGCCAAGTATCAGGGGAGGTCTCTCCCTCTGTCTGTCTCATCAGGGTGTATGGAAAACAGAGAGCCACATTGGTCCCCCTGTCCACATCAATGCACCACACCAGGGGCTTCAAAGGAGAGACCGATCGGGACATCACAGCTCGACACAAACAGAACTCTGAGAAGTGACTCGAGCATTGTTCACTGTGTGCACACACACACACACACACACACACACACACACACACACACACACTTGTAAGCTGTATTCAACCCATGCAAGGATGCAAAAAAAAAGAGGTTCACATGCGCTCTGTGTATTCATGCAGTATCACAGACAAAACACACATGCACTTCCTCCCCCAACGTCTCTCAAATGAATACTTTTTGTTTTTTAAAACAAGCGTTTATGTTAAATGAATAATTTCTGGCTTAAATTATACATTTTTTCCCCCTGCGGTCCATGACCAAAATTACACAGAGTTCCATCTATTTTCTCCCTGTTTGAATTGTGTCCTGCATTCTTGAGTCCCAGCGGTGTATTTAAAGTCCCCGCCGAGGACCACGGCCTTTCTTTAATTAGCTTGGCCCAGTAATTAACTGGGAGATATTGTTTATTTCAATTATAAGGGTCTGAAGGCTTTTATAGAATGGATGGGAGCAGACCTGTACTTTACGGCTCCAGCCAATGAACAGTTAACAGCGGTCAGATGGAGAGACGGAGCATTGTTGCAGTGCCACGTCCAACGGGCCACAAAGGGTCACTGCTGCAGATCATGTCAGCGGCTCACCGGACATTTGAGTTCAGACCTCTCTACGCTCTAGTTTTGATTCTAGCAGAGTGCTGTTACATTTGACTCAAACGGTAGTCTTATTTAGTCAATGCATGCTTTCCTTTTGTATTTATTAATAATGAATACATTTAGAAATCAGTAATCGCCTATTATTAGCTGTTTTCGTTCTCTTTCGGTCCGTTTTTTAGGTCATCTTAAAGGATGATTATGAAGACATGGATGTCGTTTCACCAGGTTCATTCATGAGGTTTGATCGTTTGCTAAAGAAAGGTCACACGGGGCTAAAAACACAACGCTGTCCGATGAACATGACGGCTTTTAAAGGGTTACTCCAGGAATGCAGCAATGGTTCAAATCGATGCCGCAGCGGTCGGGATATCCCGACTTATAGGTTAAGTTCCCAACTCGGCCCCCGGCATTTTTGGCACCACGATAGGTCAGACACCACCAACCAGCACACCATCCTTGCGGTCCCCTTAAATGCAGCCAAACCTACTTCCCCCAAACCAAAGCAGAGTAGTACGTGCCTGTAGCTGAGCAGTACGTGTGTGTGTGTGTGTGTGTGTGTGTGTGTGTGTGTGTGTGTGTAGATGATGTTGAAGCTACTTGAGCTCCTGCAGCAAACATTTTTGCACATTTGGCAGCATCCGCCTCTAGATTTTTGTCATTTTTTTTTGTGTGCCACACAACATCTCCGCAACCCCCTTTGCACTTTGGTTTATCCAATTTAAGGCCTTTATCCGTCCACAGATTTTTGGCTCTGACACGAGGAACGGAGGGGGAGGGGTGGGGCCTAATATTACCCTTCATTCCGCCATTATTAGCGGTTTTATAAAGGTTTTATAAAGACGAGAAAACCTGCTCAAAATAGGCGATAGGCCCCTTTCCCATTGCCAGTATATAGGCGAGTATGCTTTTTGTTTTGTTTACCTCTTTTTTTTGTGTGTAACTTATTCAGCCTCTCTTTCAAACTTTAAAACCAGAGTTGGTGATTGATGGATTCACGTTGGAATAATTATTCAAATCTTACTTTATTTTACTTCTTATATATTCACTTCAAGGCGTGTCGCAGAGAATCGGGCCAGAAAAGGGCTGAAAATTTGAGTTGTTTGTGTTTTTTTTAATCACTGTCGATAAACACCAGTGACTACTGCGGAGTCACATGTCCCCGTATTAATCGCAGATTGTAACCTTTCCCATTGAAGACTAAATCCAGATGTTTGTGGGCGTTAGTCTGTATTTTTTGGCCAGTGAGAAAGAAGCATAAGAGGTGTGATTGGGCCAGGATGAGTATAGAAAATATACCAATGAGCTGCTTTCCCCGAGTCTTTTCTTTTCAAATTATGAATCATATTTGCCCCATATTGGGTCCAAGGTGCGTTGGCCTGGTATGCCAGATTACCAGTTCAACTCCCATAATCCCACTTTTTAGCTCATCTGTTGGCTTTTTGTTTAACTTTTTACAACGTTTGATAATCTGTTGTGTTGTTGCGTCAGACTTTGCGGTAGCGATGTCTCCGTGTTCCCAGATCTCAGCAACGGGCCACGAGTTCCCTATTTTAAAACAAACACAGTACAGTTATAAACGGTACAAACAAAGACATTTATCAAAGGTTATCCTGCGAACATAATTCATCACGTCTGAACTTGTTCAGTTAATGAATGGACGCTCTGCGGCCTCTAAAAGACAGAGAGAGCTAAAAAGCCAAACGTGAGGATGAAAACATGGCAGCTCAGAATGTGTTCTTATCTATGGCTTCTACTTACCTTCCTTAAAATGACTTATAACCTATTATTATAGACAACCCCTTCATAAAGTATGCCTTATTAGAAAGTAGCACACAGGTTGCACCATAATGAGCCGAAAACTTTCCACGAGTGAGCGTTTTTTTTTTTTTAGAAGCGTTTTTAGCGGAGAGGAGCGCTCCCTTAAAATATAAGCATGACAGATTCTTGTAAAGAGTTGAGTCAGGTGTACAGGGTTTCCCTCGGCGTGTGTCAGGGGTGGGAGCTGGAACCAGTTTGGAAGAAAGCCCCGCATGCGTCTGCAGCGACCATTAAGACTTACTCCAGCATGGGACAATGGGGTGTGTGTGTGTGTGTGTGTGTGTGTGTGTGTGTGTGTGTGTGTGTGTGTGTGTGTGTGTGTGTGTGCGCACGCGCAGGCATCCATGCGTGAGTGTCGATGAGAGGACTCGGAGACATCAGTGTGTGTTTGTGTACGGCTTTGCGTTTGTGCGGATGGGCTCACTCAGACATGAGCCAAGCCACCAGCCGGCCACATAAAAGCATGTCTCTGGGAGGTGGAATTTTAATGTGGAAATGGGAACAATGATTTCTACTTTTAAATGTGGACAAGAAGCAGAGCCCATTGAACATCAGACCAAAAAAAAAAAAAAAAAAATGATGGATCAATTATTAATGCATTTACCATCACACTGGGAGCGTGTGTGTGTGTATGTATGTGTGTGTGTGTGTGTGTGTGTTGTGCGTGCTTGCATGCGAGCGGATACATGTACATGTCCACTTCTCTGTGTGCTGTCATGTGTCCTCTGTGAGTTTGTGTTTGCCTGCTTATTCACGCGTTTGCTTCCACCCAACTTGGCATTAGGGAAATTGTTATGGCTTATTTTCAGATGCTGAAGATGAAGACTCTTTGTGTGTGTGTGTGTGTGTGTGTGTGTGTGTGTGTGTGTGTGTGTGACAGAGACAGACACAGAAAAAAAAATAAGAAAAACAAAGAGAGGAGGACGTGCTCAGTGTTTTCCTTGCCGTCATAAAACGATCTGAGTATTTTCTTCCATCTCTTTAAAATGCATTTCATTACGTCGTCCCTTAAACAAATCAAACTCTTTCACATGTGAAAACCCGTGTTTTATTTCAGATGATGATGTCACATACACACACACACACACACACACACACACACACACACACACACACACACACACACACACACACACACATTTATATATCTCATATGTGAAATATTGTTTTAAATGTAGAATATCACATGCTCCTGTACCATGTGATCTTATGAAAGCCACGTGTGTATGTACGTTTTTCACATGTGAAATGATGCTCCATGTGTGATTAATATGTACAAGATACTTTTATCACATAAATATGACGTTTGTGTGCTTAGAATTAGTTTTTTCTTCACTGATGTTATAGTAAAGCACTTTAAACGGCCTTAAAAAAGGTGCTGTATGAATACAGTTTTACTTCCTTACGTTGGTGACTGGATATAGACAGAAAGCTAAACTATAAAAGAAGATTTTCCTGCGGCCCACATGAACTGAAACTATTCTTATAATATATCTATCTGGTTCGGTTTGGTTTCCTCGTCATGGTGGTCTCAGGTTCCTCTCCGCCCCGCAGGGTCCGAGTCCATTCCGCTCATGGAGGATTAAATGATGCTCCCTCTCGTACGACCAGATAATTAAGAACACAGCTCGGCCTGACGGGAATCAAAGATACAACTGAGGTATAAACACAGTCGAAGAGAACAAAAAAAGAGAGCGAGAGAGATCAGAGGGGTCCGGGGAGAAGAGACGTCTGACGAGGGCAGGGAAAGGAGAGAGGAAGATATGAGGGGGGAGGAGGGTAGGTGGGGAGGAAGAGAGGGAGGAACAAGGGGACACAGAGAGAAAGAGAGAGAGAGAGAGAGAGGGAGAGAGGACCCGTCTGGATCTCATTTAGAGGATAGTAATGCGATTAGCTTTGTTTAGTTTTCACAGCTCCAGCCAGTCCACATGAAAAACCTCTGTGACTGTGTGTGTAGTGTGTCTTGTGTTTGCTGCGCTTTGTTTTCTACTCCTTTATGTTCTTCTTAAAGAAGCTCAACGGGAGACATTTACATGTGACGACGCTGCAGAATTCAAACACCTACTGATCCTCAAAAACCCACGACCAGAAGTTCAAAGGCTCCTTTTCTCAGAATGATTTCTTGGTGGCTGACACAGACCCCGAAATGTCAACTCAAATTCTATTAAATCCGATCCAAAGGGAGCATTCGGTCCAGGATGTGTTCATGATATTGTGTCCAATATGAGTCTCAATGAAGGACAATGTGGAGGGCAGTTATTCAGGACATTGTTTCAGTAAAAAAAAAAAAGAGGAAAGATTTAAACATTTCAAAGCTTTGAAAGGAAATTGTGGTCGATTTTATTTTCCAACAACGTATGACAATGAGATGCAATGATATTCTTTTATTCTGAAATTTGGTAAAATTCAAACTCACTTTTTCAGAATTCGATGCAGTGAAGTTGCTAAAAACACCAGAAATAGTTCATGCTAGAGAGGGAAGAATCCTGATTCTCCTCGTAGATTTAATTCTGCATCACTATTTTCAAAATCAAAACTGAAACACCCGACTAATAATGTGTGAAAAACCAGAGATTATTAACGCAGAGGGATCACGAAAGTGAGATTATGGAAGATTTATGGTAATCTCAAATGTTGGCTTCGTGGGATGCCAGGAGATCGATGTTATTTTACGCCTCTCAAACTGCTTACAATGAGCTCAACCCAACAATGTAAATGTTTAAAATGTTCTGCTGGATTGTCCCTTTTTCTAAAGAGGTTCATTATGAGCTCCTAGGTAACAGAATATTATATATGCTCTTTTTGACTGCCTTTCTTTTTGTTTATTTAGCATTCTATTGTGTTCTTTCCCGTCTTTTTTATAATCTTTTATTTTATTTGTACTATGTCACAATAGTGCTGTCGGGCTGAAAATCACATCCAACTTCAATGGATTTATTTTCTTAAAATCAAACTAGGCTTGCCAAACGACAAAGAAATGATTAGCTTTCACCAAACTTCACATATTAAAGGATAAACTAAAGACAAAGTGTTGCATCCATGGATAAAAAACACAGACAGTGTTTCCATGTTGATCATTTACTTGTGTCTGAAGAGAATCATGAACTTCAGGAGCTCAGGGAAGAGGTGGTGAATTCACAGTTAAAGTGAATTTAAAGTGATTCTAATGAATCGATTCATTGCCTCTGCTGTGTTGCGTTAATATCAACATGTTAAAACGAATAACGCCTCAACGTCTTCTCTCTCGTCTCTGCGCAGGCATCATCAAGGTGGGGAGGTGGAACCCGCTGCCCGTCCACTTCCTGACGGACGCGCCAGAAGCCACGGTCGCCGACATGCTGATGGAGGTCTACCACATGGTCACGCTACGCATCCAGCTGCACAGGTCCGACTGAGCCTCACTCCTCCAGACGATCATTTACGACCTAGAATAACAAGCCGGTTGATTTCACGAGGAGTTGTGCGAGAGAACAGAACTCTCTCTGTGGAAAAACAACAAAAGGAAAGACTGCACGTTCCTGTTTTCTGCAGGATTTTAAAGAGTGCGGTTCCACTTAATCAGACACTTGGTCCGCTGATGTCATAGCAGCTGATTGCAGTTCAAGAATTCACCAAATCTATCAAATTTAAAGGCAGCAACACTGAAGCACTAAACAACCCGGTGGGGATTTATCTATTATCTGTCTCCGTCCGCGTGCCAGGAACTCCCAGTTCCCTCGAATAAGTGCAGCAAGGATCTCGATGGACGGATAAACTCCAGATGAGACGCTCATTATTGTCGTTGTTGTTGTCTTGGAACATACCAGCCAGGTTTGTTGACGTGTTTACGTGCGTATCCGTGGCGATGGCAGAGCCTTGGCACACTTTTGTGCGGCGCAGTCAGTCGAAATGATTCATTTGAGGTTGAAATAAAGAGATTGTTGGACCAGACGGGAAGGAGCGGGTTAGGGGTTGAGGTTAATACAGGATGTTTGAGGGCTTCATTTAGCATTAAAGGAAACGTTAGATGAGAAGATTGATGTATCGCTCTCATGTCTGTGTGGTGAAACGCCGACATGCTGCTGTTTAGCTTAGCTTAGCATAAAGGGGAACAGCTGCATGGCTCTGTTTGAAGCTCTGAAGATCAACACATGCAGATATAGTTATTGTAAATTAGTTTGATTTAGTCTTTACTCTTCTGGGGTGCTTAGATGTTTTTTTTATTACCTTCTGACATAATGACAAGGCTAGCTGTTTCCCTCTGTTTCCAGTCTTTATGCTAAGCTAAGCTATCAGGTCGCTTACTCTTCATATTTATTGTAAAGACACGAGAGTGGTGTCAATCTTCTCATTTTTTTGGGTAATGTTTAGTCCTTTTCTTATCGACATATTAAAGGTGTAACTGTGTTGTTTTTGTCTCATCGTAGTTTCTCAAAGCTGGAGGATCTGCCCTGTGAACAGTGGAACCACGCCACCGTCAGGAACGCTCTCAAAGAGCTGCTGAAGGAAATGAACCAGAGCACTCTGGCCAAAGAGTGTCCTCTGTCACAGGTAAACAGCTGGATTCTGCTACACAACAACAACAACAAGAAGACATGGAACCGCTTGTTCCTCAACTGTTCATCAATTTAATAATCCGCTGTGTCAAGTGTCAGTGTGTCTCTTTCACTGATTAGAACATCACATGAGCCTATATTTTTCGGGATTATTGCTACATTTTAATCAAACTCCACCCCACAAAATGAAGCACCATCTCCTCAATCATGTCAAACTCCCCAGCTGCATGATTAGCCCTCCATCCTGGTCTCATGATGTGTGTGTGTGTGTGTGTGTGTGTGTGTGTGTGTGTGTGTGTGTGTGTGTGTGTGTGTGTGTGTGTGTGTGTGTGCAAATGCGTTTTAATCCAGCTCTGGTGGGGGTGTTGATCGCTGCATCAATTGCAAGCATATGTGTGTGTGTGGCTTGAGATTCCCTCTCTCTGCACTGTACTGGCTTTAGTTTCCATGGGTGGCTTCCAATCATGATTAATGTTCGTCTGTCTCTATTGTGTGTTTATGCGAGCATGCCACGAGGTTGTTGCGTGAGTGCAAGCATTTCATATCATGTTTGGTTATTAATTATCTTTCCCCCCTCTGTCTCTCGGTCTCTCTGTCTCTCTGTCTCTCTCTCTCTCTGTCTCTCTCTCTCTCTGTCTCTCTCTCTCTCTCTGTCTCTCTGTCTCTCGGTCTCTCTGTCTCTCTGTCTGTCTCTCTCTCTCTGTCTGTCTCTCTCTCTCTGTCTCTCGGTCTCTCTGTCTCTCTCTCTGTCTCTCTCTCTCTCTCTGTCTCTCTCTCTCTGTCTCTCGGTCTCTCTGTCTCTCTGTCTCTCTCTCTCTCTCTCTCTCTCTCTGTCTCTCTCTCTCAGAGTATGATTTCCTCCATAGTGAACAGTTCCTACTATGCCAACGTCTCCACCGCTAAATGCCAGGAGTTTGGTCGTTGGTACAAGAAGTATAAGAAAATCAAAGGTGAGCTTTTCTCTCAGTCGAGATAAGATGTGATGGGACTTCATTCACGTCGAGGGAAGAGGGTTGAGTGGCAGTTGCATTATAAAGTTAGAAAAAATATATAGAAATAAGAACGTTTTTTTGGTGGGTTAATGGAATGAAAAGTTTGTGTTTATAAGTAATTTGTTTTTTACAATTTAACGTTGTCGCAGAAACAATGATGTGACACTGAGGTGTCACAGAGTTCACATTAAAGATGTTTAGCCGCAGTAAACCAGCATGACATGTTTGGTATCAACGGATTCATTGCAATCTCAAGATTCAGACGATTCCACTTTAAAAGTCAAACCCGCATCGGCCTTCAAAATACAGTAAAGCCAATCAGATAGTCCACCGTCACTTTCTAAGTAAACCAACAACCGAGGAGGAAAATCATTCCAAGTTTAAGATCACGGTGAACAATTAGAATATATATATATATACATATATATATATATATATATATATATATATACATATATATATATATATATATATATATATACATATATATATATATACATATATATATATATATATATATATATATATACATATATATATATATATATATATATACATATATATATATATATATATATATATACATATATATATATATATATATATATTTCCTGCTGCAGCAAAGAATACAAAAATTAAGCTTTTTTGGACTTATTTCTAATATTTTCGAAATATTGTACAATTTTACCTCTAAAAATAGTTCAAATTAAAAAGTCTGAGAAGAGAAAAATCCCCTTTCGACAACTCTTAACCACGTAGCTACGGTTAAGATGACGTGCCGCTTCTCAAAAACATATCTAAACTAAACCTAAACAGGATTATAGAGGCTGCAGAGATACCACAATCTGTGATTGGTCAACTTTAGTTGCTAGTGCTTTCTCTTACATGCTTCTGATGCCGCTGGAGATTGTTGATACATTAGTTGAACATCTCTCTCTCTCTCTCTCTCTCTCTCAGCGGATGAATGAACATAAACACTGCGCATGGCAGCGGCCTCCTATTCAGTAAAATACGCTCTATATCATAACGTAAATAACAGAACGTAAACACATTTAGATGTGGGTAATATAATTCATGCGCGGTGGCTTGATCACAGACGCTGCTGGGGTTCTTTTCAACGGGTGAAATCCAACACTGGATCGTAAATCAAGACCAGCGCTGTAGCTTTCTATGACTCCTTGCATGAAGTATAAATCCAGCTTCAGACGAGCAACCTGTGGTCGAAGCGTAGAAGTAAATATGGCTTCGTAGAGGAGGTTGAGAACCACGGATCGATCTAGCAGCATAGAGAGGTGAAGTCCCGCCCCCCTCTGGTTGACCACCACTGGACCTTATTTTGTTAAAAAATATGTACGGTAGTCAACAGTGAGAGACGCATAACAACATCAACAAACGGGTCTTGCTCGTTCTTCCACTTCCACAAGTTTATTCTTTACTCTTATAAATATGAAGGGCTTCTCATTCATGTTGGCTTCAAAGTTCAGATTTCATTTTATGGACCTTGAGGTGAGGTTGTTGGTCGTGTACGTAGATCAGCGGCATGAGGACCTTCCCTCCCTGACTGACTTCCTACGTGTGTTTCGTTGAGCAGTAGATTACCTGGAGAAGATGTGGTCCGGACGAGACGCTGCTGACATCAAAAGTAAGTCGTCAAATCTTCCCGACGCCGTGCTCATGTGACCGTGTTTGTTTGACCGCGCTCACCGTCCCGTCTCCTCCGCAGTAGAGAGAGACAACATGGCGGACTTCTGCGTGCTGGGCCAGAGACCTCCTCCTCACCTGGCCGGCCTGTCCCAGCTCAGTCACCTGGGAGCCGGCAGCCCCCTCCTCAAGGCGGGGTCCGGGGATCTGCAGGCGCCCTCCCAGCAGCCTCAGCAGCCTCCTCCGCCCCAGCAACAGCCCTCGCCCCACGGCCCCCACCACCACAGCCCTCCTCTCCGTACGGGCCAGGTGCCTCCTCCGCCGCCCCCGCCCGGCGCCCTGCAGCCCCTGCTGGGGCCAGGTGGGCTGCTCTCCCCTCAGCTCTCCCCGCAGCTGGTGCGCCAACAGCTCGCCATGGCCCACCTCATCAACCAGCAGCTAGCCGTTAGCCGCCTGCTGGCCCATCAGCACCCGCAGGCCATCAACCAGCAGTTCCTCAACCACCCGCCCATCCCTCGGGGTTCGTCCAAAGCCGGCGGCGACCATCCCGGGAGCAACCCGTCGGCCGCCGAGGTCTCCTGTGAAATCTACCAGCAGGTCAGAGACGAGCTGAAGAGAGCTAGTGTCTCCCAGGCCGTGTTCGCCCGTGTGGCTTTCAACCGCACACAGGTAGGAAAACAGGACAGACTGTGGTCAAGAAAGGGTTAGGAGACAGTCTGCACAGTGTAAATGATCAGAGAGAAAGAGAGGAGAGGCAAGGACGAGAGAGGGTAGCTTCAGATGGCATTAAGAAGGATGGAGATAATCTGAATATTAATATTTATCATCAGACGGATCACAGCTCTCGTTCCCCTAAAACAGCTCAGGCTGAGGACAGATAGTTGCCGTGTTTGATAGAAATAAATAGCGGCTGACGTCACCGATAGACTATAATTTGTCACCCACTTCGCGGTGTTTTCAGTGGGGTTAAGCGGAAGCGAGGCAGGGTAGCTCGCCGGGTCGTTGAGTCTCCCTCCCCCTCCCCCGCCCTCGCAGCGGCACAAACACCTGATGCATTCAGGCTGTGCTAAACTGGTCACCACACGGCCCATTAGATCAATGTAATGGAGGCGGATCATAGACCTGTTGGTGTAGAGGCCAGGTGTGTTTTTGCATGTGTGCGTGTGTGAGAGCATCCAACCCATGTGCTAATACTGTTTATCTAAGGTTCATCATTTTCAGTATTTACCAACTGCTAAAAAATAGAACGGACATTTCCCTTTACATACCTAACATTTTATTTTGCTTTGTACTTCTGTTCCACTACAGTTCAGAGGAAATATTAAACTTTTTATTGATATTTGACAGCTGATATGATGTGTTAATCGAAGAGTAGTCATAAAAATAGTGATTTTTTACGATCATTCATGCAGAAATGTGAATTACTTGTCAGGATTTCCTGCTTTTTTTTAATTATTGTAATGATTTTAAATGTATTTTGTCATAATGTTGAAGTTTTGACTGTTGTGAAGGTGTCACTTTGAGTAATTGTGACGGCATATATCACAATTTGTCAGAATCCCACATTTAGAAGAAAACACGGTTTAAGCTACTAGTTTGTAAATCATGAATGGAGGTTTTATTGATTATGACGCCATCAGCTCAGGGAGTAAATGTGTCTCCGCGTGTGTCTTCACTGTGCAGGGTTTGCTGTCAGAGATCCTGCGGAAGGAGGAGGACCCCCGCACAGCCTCGCAGTCTCTGCTGGTGAATCTGAAAGCGATGCAGAACTTCCTCAACCTGGCCGAGAGCGAGAGAGACCGGATCTACCAGGAGGAGAGGGAGCGCACCATGAACCCTTCAGTCGGCCTCCCCGCCTCCAACTCCTCCAACCCCGGCCCTCCGCGCCTCCCACAGGTTGGTGTTCCATTAAAGTCAGGGGTTCTGTCAGGATACTTTGAAATGTAAGCAGCAGCTGAAAACAAATGACCTGGACGCTTTTAAAAAGTTAAAGAGTCCAAAGGCTACTGTTACTGTGATCTTCGGTCATAACTCAGGGACTCGTATGCTAATTATGACAAAAGTGATGCCATCAGACATGGAGGTGAGCTGCAACATGACCGGCGGAGGCAGACACTGGCTAAAGTAACACAATCCATCAGATTACAAAAAAAGAACCTAATCTGAATGCTTTTGGATTACTTCAAAAGCAAACATTGAAAATTGTGCGTAAAAAAATGGCATCAGCCTCAAAAAATTTCAGACAAATATAATTTTTTTTATTAAATTGAGCGTTTACAGTTGGTCAAATTACAAACTACAAATGTACTGTGTGTATTCTACCACATGTTGTTTCTTTTCTCTTAAGACTTTGCTTTTGTCCCGTAAAAAATGTTCATCTTCCATTTTCAATGTCAATAAAAAGGAATAAAAATAATATACAAAAATCATCTTTAAAAAAAACAAACGGAGAAATCACCTTTAACAAAACTGAGAACCTGAGAGGAGTAACTTTGATATGCAGTAGAACATATTCGGCAGTAATCCTCGACAAAGTTACTGTAATTTGATTTTATTCTAATGTAATCTGAGTTGATTATAGTCGCTTATTTTTTGTAATCTGATTAATCCTGATTACATGTTGTCCGTTACGACTGCATGTGGTCGATGGTGCCGTCAGTGTGTTGTTGAGATGGATGTGTAATCATTGTAATCCGATTGTAACGCGCCGTGTGTGTGTGTGTGTGTGTGTGTGTGTGTGTGTGTGTGTGTGTGTGTGTGTGTGTGTGCGTAGAAAGTGTGGGAGAGGAGCATGGATGACCAGATAACCCCCGATACCTGGGCCTCCATCTGGAAGAACAAGACTAAGATCTCCAACTCGGTGAGTAATCTACGATCTTCAACTTTCCCCTCACAAAGCAGACTGCAGCGCGTCACGCTCTGCGTCCTAAACCCTCCAACAACTTCCATTTATAATGAAAAAGCAGCTTCAAAGCCGTCATAGGAGCATATTGTAAACATAAAGGACATTATGGAGCTTTTGGACGTTTCTCTGCGTGTGCGCCTAACAATTCGGCGATAAGACGTTCCCTCTGATCTCACGGCAGATGCCCATTCATGGCTGTGGGTGAATTTTGTGCGCTACTCTTATTATGTCTATGTAAAATAATCTCAGCATCGTTTACACTGAGGGAATGTGAGCTGGCCGGTCTGTACATGTCTCGACTTCAAACGCTTTGTGTATACAAGCTCTCCGAGAGCCAATGCATGTTCGTTCAAACAGAAACAACAAAGAAAGACAAAAGAGGAGGACTTAATGACTTTGATCTGTAAACACAAGTCATGTGGAGACGTGCGCTGCAGATGTGCGGCCCGATGCTCTGCACAGGGGAAACACGGCGCGTCTGTTCTGGGAGCAGCTCGGCCCGATCGTCAGCTGATAACCCTCCCTCCTATGTTTACATGGGATTTGCTTTTTGGGGGTAAACGCTTAGTAGTTTTACAATATACACGAGTCTTTATGATATTTCCCATCATCTGATCTTATCTGATCTCCTTGTTAACCATTCAAAGTCCCTTTATTTTGTTCATCCCACAATGTGTATCACATCGTCACCATGGCTCCTCTCTCTCTCTTTTGTTTCCAGCCAAAGCCACCAGGCCCGGTCCCCGACCTCTCACTGAAGCTGGAGTCGCTGGTCAACATTACGTCGGGCATCTACGACGAAATTCAGCAGGAGATGAAGAGAGCCAAAGTGTCTCAAGCTCTGTTCGCTAAGGTGGCCGCCAACAAGAGCCAGGTGAGGGGGGGGGGGGGGGGGGGGGGGGAATGAATGAATGAAGGAATGACAAAGTGAGGCGGTGAGATATTTGCTGCTCGGTTAAATATCGATATCAAAACAGCTCCGAAAAGCTCATGAAAACCGCAAAAAACCTTGCGCTTTCAGAGCCAAAACACAATTCTGCAGAGACCAAAGCTGGAGCGCTGCCACGTTGTACACAGTCAGTCATCGGCTCTATCGGCCGTCACTCGGCTCGTGATGAACAGCTCTGTTTGTTTTCTCAGAGCTCTGATAACATGATGTACTGCGGCGCTGGAGCCGTATTTTAATGAATACGTTTTTCTTAATTTTTTCTTAATTTCTCTAGAAACTGTACTTCATGTTCTTGTTGTTGATTTGTTTATGAGAGGACTTTTTTTTAAAGTTCTCATTGCCCCGATGGCAAATCATTTTATATCTAAATATCTGGAATTATAATGAAAATATCTTCATATGTTGAATCTCTATGTAGTTCTCTGGTTTTAAGTCGTAACTTCTCGATAACATCTGCATTCAACAAAAGAATAAATAAATCCTGATCCAGCTGTGGGCCCCTAGAAACGTTCAATATATTAGCAAAGGCACCATGCAGCGTCTCTCCTCTGCTGCTTGCAGACATATAAACAAGGATTCAAACGCTTAATATTTCCTGAAGCACATGGCTCTCTAAACCTCGCATGTTGTTTACTGTCTTCAGGCCAAAGGAGAGGTCGGATGTGACGGGGAAACAAGGACTCAATTAGAGAGAAAAAAGACGCGGAAACACAAAAACATCTTAAATATATTTATACATAAAGAGAGCTAAATGCCTTCCTTTATGGATAGGGTCCAGGTGTAAGCGTGAGAAAGGTAATGTGCAGGGCGACGTATGCGTCGTGTATACGGTGCATGCATGCTGGGTTGTGTGCCGTCGGCGAGGTCCCCCAGGTCGCTGGGTCTGGGGGTGGCTGAGGGTCACGGCTCACTGCACCCATCTGCTGCAGCTGGCCACAAGGACAGAGAGGGAGGAAGAGGGAGATGATCAGGCTATTAGCGGTGCATGCTGCCCGAGGTGGCTGGTTGAACACAACAGCTGGTGTCACAAACCGAACCAGTCTAGCAGATATAATTGAATCTTCTCCATCCCCCCCCCCACCCCCTCCTCACCCCCCCATCTTCCCCTCCTACACTTACCTCACACACTCTGCACACTTCTAACTTCTTCCAACTCTTTTGCTACATTGTATCTCCCCTGCATGCTCACCATTTGTCTGTTCCTTCCTGTATAACTTTACATTTTTAACTTCTCCTTTCCCTCATGGTCTTCATCCTCCTCCTCCTCCTCCTCTCTTCACCCGGTGTCAATGCTAGCAGGCGAGAGGTGTTGACTCTTGGGCTCCACAGCTGGAGAACGCCAATAAAAATGGTTCATAGAACAGGAAATACAAGGATGGTCCACTGTGATGTTTTTTCAGGGGGAGCAGAACCCCCTTCTGTTTCAAAATCTGACTAGTCTGACAAGTACACTTAGAGTTAGACGAGACGATTGATACTATTCTCATAAGTTTATGGTCAAATTACAGCTACAGCCGGCAGCATGTTAGCTTAGCATAACGAGTGGAAATAAGGAAACTGTGAATCACAGGCAGCAACCTCAGAAGTGTCAAAACGTGCATTCTCTCTAATGTCCACTTTTTAAAAAGAAGTCTGGTTGTATAGAAGTCTAGTCTAAGATGACTCTACTTCTCTCTTGATGTATTCCCTCAGTAAACATTGTAAACATGAGTTTATGGTCTCAATCTCTAGTTTCAAGTCTTCTTCAACACAGCATGATGTTCATTTAGTAAATGATGGTCCATCTAGAGTCAAACAGACCTTAAAGCAGGTGCCAGAGCGGTATACAGCGCCTCTACCACAGCGTCACTCCTCCGCAGTCCAAATATAGTCACTTCTGTTGCAACAAAAAAAAAAAGAAGCAAGATGTCGACAGTCAAAATGCCGAACTCGAGGCTTCAAAAACTCTGTTTAACTCCCACTTTCTTCCTCCAGGGCTGGCTGTGTGAGCTGCTCCGGTGGAAGGAGAACCCCAGCCCGGAGAACCGCACCCTGTGGGAGAACCTGTGCACCATCCGGAGGTTTCTGACGCTGCCGCAGAACGACAGAGACCTGGCGTACGAGGAGGAGTCCAGGCACCATCACTCGGAGAGGATGCACACCGTCCTCCACCTGCCCCAGGACGCACAGGTGAGAACCACACATGTTTACAGCTGGTGTCCAAGTGCGCCTCCTATCTCCGTGTCCAGATGTTTGTAACACCTGGCATCAAAATGCACCTCCGGTTCACGCATTGAAAACAGATTTCCTGCACATGTCACCTCATCTCACAATATTTACATCTGTTGAAATTGACTGTAAACACCCTTTCTTACTTCACCACCATGTACAAGTATACTGAAGACTTATTTTTACCAGATCTCCTCGGACCTTGTTTTTCATTTTGGGTCGGCGTGCAAAAGCAAATTCTCCGTTCTGAAACAAAGAATCGGTACAAAACCCGAAGCTATTTTCTCGACTGGGAGACAGAGAAATAGTCCAACACATTACTCCCAGTGAAACCACTACCTGTGCTTTTTACACTTCTTGTTTAGTGCTGATTAAAAACAAGATCAAATGTGTTTATTAGTGGACACGGACAGGCTAGCTGTTTCCCTCTGTTTCCAGTCTTTGTGCTAAGCTAAGCTAACCATCTGTTGTTTGGAGCCTTTTATTAAGTCCTTTATAGTAAGACCATTCTCCTCCACCCACAGACATAAGCATGTACACTACATGTACGGACTAAAAACTAGTATTAGCATCAAAATATACTCAAATTACAAAAAGTAGAAGTAGCAGAACATAAAAAAAACTCTAGTAAAGTACCTCAAAATTAGTACTAGATTTCAGTACTTTCCACCGCTGCCCGTGATAGCAACGGATATTTTTGAACACACACTTTACAAGTTACAAATCCAGTGAAAAAAAAAATGATCCTCATTATATTCATTACGTGATGCGCCGTTTGATCTTGTTGTGTGTTCACGTGTGTGTGTGTGTGTGTGCATGCGTGCGTGTGCGTGTGCGTGTGTGTGTGTGTGCGTGCGTGTGTGTGTGTGTGTGTGTGTGTGTGTGTGTGTGTGTGTGTGTGTGTGTGTGTGTGTGTGTGTGTGCGTGCCCCAGTGGAACTAAGGGTAAACAGAGTTGCTGGGTGGTGTGGCACTGGAGGAAATGCCCCATTAGTTTGTGAGGAGGGAGGCAGAGATCGATGCAGGAAACACAGTGATGTGTTGTCTTCTGTCATTACTGTGACCCTCACACACACACACACACACACTGAACCCTGTCTATCTGTCTGCCTGTCTTTATTACTCTCAGGCTGTATAGATAATACCTTATCTGCTATTGATTTTAAGTAGCAGACGACACAGCAATATGACCGTAAGACGACACAAAAGAAAACATCTTTTCTCACGATCGACATGTTTGGTTGGGTGTATATTGTGGTTGGAGGTTTTATCCACAGTGCCCCAGTTTGAGGGATCAAACTATGTCGGTCAAATTAAAACAACATCTATCTTTTGCAGTTAATAGCTGACTCAACTACTCTGACTTCAGCAGACACCGGCCCTTACGAACACTTATTTAGGCCTCGAATGCAGCCACCTTTACTACGACTTGTTTATGGCCAACTATACCATGACTGTTTATGACGTTTTTAATAAAAGTTTTACGACATACTGTACTATGACATTTTATTACATTTTATTATGACACTTCATAACATATATACGATGATACACATGAAAAGACTCCAGATGAGCAACGGCGTTGACCTCGAGCAGAGATCGTTTTGTCAAACCTCATGTTTGCTGTGTCATTGTTGAGGCTCCCAGCACATGCTATGTTCTGTTTTTGGTCCCGATGCATCGTGTCATTTTGGATAAAACAAACGTGATCTTATTTGCAAAAAGGCATATTTCCTCCTCCCCCCAAAAAATGTAAAAGTATTCCTTTAAATCCAATGTGCTGGAGTCCAGAGCACCAACAACAGGTGACTGCCCTGTAAAGAGGTCAAAGGTCAGGGCCTGCCACACAAACTGAATACACGGGTTGCTCAAGCCCAGGTCCTCTTGTTTGAGAGATAGTCTGTCTAACCACCAGCCCCCTCCCCCCCCCTCTCCCCTCCCCAAAGCACAGCTATTATATCCCACATATAGCATATACCATACGCCTGTAAATCAGAAACAGGCGAATGCTTCCCATTTAGCATCGCGACACCAACGCTATATGGTGCCGTTTTTGCGGGGCTCCGCCCACCTCCAACCCCTCCACAGAGCAAGTCCTTTTCTCTGTTTCCATTCACAGCTCTGTATTAAAGGCTGATGGGAAGACTGGGAGGAGGAAGCGGTGGTGGCACCATTACCACATTCCTCTGCTCCTCTCACACTCTCTCGGCAACGACTAAAAATACAGCGTACCCTCGTATCGCCCATGTTGTAACCCACCCCCCCACGAGAGGGAGATGAACTGTGGTGAAACACTGGTGATTTATTAATGGGAAATGAGGTGTGTTGCTGTCTTCAGACCCCCCCCCCCTTCCACCTCCCCTCCGTCTTCAGATGAACTCCCCCCCTCATCACCACCACCACCAAACCTCCGGCTCCAGCCAGCCCGCCACCACAGACCTCACATGTGTCCCATCTGCCACACATTGCACATACACAGCATGTCACACTGATAGTTGGTAACATGAGGCCCCCCCCCCCACCCTCCTCCTCCCCTTTGTGTCGTGGACAATAAGAAGGTCTCTCAAAAAGACTGAAGCGACCGACCGCAGACGATCACATGAAAGATGAATGCGGCGCTGAGACGTAACTGTGCGGTTATGTGTGTTTGGCCTGGACTGGATGTACAGTAGCGTGAGCCGTCTGTGCATCTTGGGAGATCTCTGACTGTGTGTCGATTAAGTCTGCAGGTGCTGCGTGTGTGTGTATGTGTGTGTGTGTGTGTGTGTGTGTGTGTGTGTGTGTGTGTTTGCATGTCAGTAACCTCAGCAGCATCACATTTCTCCATGACTGACACGGTCCTGGTGCTCGCTCCACAGCTCTTTATTCATACGGCTTCAGCAGTTAAGTGCGTCCCACAGCTAATTTGGCAGAGTCTGCCCTTATAAATAATTTCTTTATTGTTTTTGCTAAATTGATTTCTGCTGCAAGTCAAGTGGTTGTTTATGTGTGTGTGTGTGTGTGTGTGTGTGTGTGTGTGTGTGTGTGTGTGTGTGTGTGTATGACCACTCACCGAGGCTGAGACCCCAGGAGTGGTGGACTAGAACAAGACGTAACAACCACTGCGCCCTTCCTCCTCCTCCTCCTCCTCCTCCTCTTTTTGTGTCTCGCTTCAATCCAAAGGTGCTTTACTGACATCTTTACTGAAACGTCTCTGTTCTTAGGTGATCAGTGTGTTTTAAGTGTGAGTCATTCACTGTCGCACTTCCATAAAGAGACGAGAGGCAGGATGAGATTTCTGACTTTTACAGCGGTCCCTTATGTGAGACAAGCTCTAAATCAGGTGGGACAGTATAGCAGCTTATACGACGACATTAAAACGAATAATGGAAAGATCGAGCATAGAAAATAGAACAATACAATCATTCCTATTCATTTGCAAATAACCACTAAAGACACCAGTGCTCTACTCCTTCAGAAGCATTTGTATTGACGTCTTTGGAAAAAACGATAAACTGTGATGAAGACCGCAAAATTATCCCATAATATAAATGTTAGGTCATACCGCCCAGCCCATACTGGAAAAATGCAAAACTTCCCATACGTGTCTTTTTTCATCAGACTCCACTCCGTGATTTTGTAACGTAGACTTTCTGTTCAAAAGCCCGAGCCAAGAAAGCCCCGATGACGTCATCGGGTATTACGTTCTCAGAGTTATTTTACCATATTATACAGCGAAGTGCTTCCCATGATGAGTAAACTGCTCTGGATGTGTAACATCAGCAGCGTGCCCCTTTAAAAAGGCCACACATGAGTCCCTCTGACCCCTCTGGAAACACACAACAACAAAAAGCTCAGGTGTAAAAAAAAAATGTAAAGATGGCTGCGTTCCATTTAGCTGCTTCAGTTTAAACCTGTGTTTCGAGTCAGAGTCCGAAATTCGCGAACCTTGAAACTTGTGTGCCTTCAGGAACCAGTGAGTTCGGACCAGAGTGCCACACACAGAGTGAGAGCAGCGCACTGTTGGTTTTGGATTTGTTAATAATCAGAAACATTTAGAATATTGCCAGACTTTGAAGGTTTACGTCATTAACAGTGTGATCCGAAACAGAGCAAAAGCCGCGCTGATTAAATAAAAGAGAGGATGAAAACAGGACAGAACTTCATGTTCTCCTGTCATAAACAAACAGGAGGGCCGTAATAACATTATAAACTGGATCAGACGGGTTTTACACTGGAGTCAAAGACACGACGTGGAGGCAATCCTCTCTGTCGCCGTGACAATCAATCATTCGCTGTTTCCAAAGAAATATATTTATTTTACATTTGGGGAGTTTGTCAGTGCTACAAATATTTGTTAGTATTCATTAATTCACTTCGAGAGGAAGTAACCGCCTGTCTCTCTCTCTCGCCCTTCTCTCTCTTTTCTGTGTATCTCTCCCCCCTTCTCTCTCTCTTTTCTGTCTATCTCTCTCCCCTTCTCTCTCTCTTTTCTGTCTATCTCTCCCCCCTTCTCTCTCTCTTTTCTGTCTATCTCTCCCCCCTTCTCTCTCTCTTTTCTCTCTCTCTCTCCCCCCTTCTCTCTCTTTTCTCTCTCCCCCTTCTCTCTCTTTTCTGTCTATCTCTCTCCCCTTCTCTCTCTCTTTTCTGTCTATCTCTCCCCCCCTTCTCTCTCTCTTTTCTCTCTCTCTCTCCCCCCTTCTCTCTCTTTTCTCTCTCTCTCTCCCCCTTCTCTCTCTTTTCTGTCTATCTCTCTCCCCTTCTCTCTCTCTTTTCTGTCTATCTCTCCCCCCTTCTCTCTCTCTTTTCTCTCTCTCTCTCCCCCCTTCTCTCTCTTTTCTCTCTTTCTTTCTCTCTTTTCTCTCTCTCTCTCTCCCCCCTTCTCTCTCTCTTTCTCTCCCCCCTTCTCTCTCTCTTTTCTCTCTCTCTCTCCCCCCCTTTCTCTCTCTCTTTCCCCCCTTCTCTCTCTCTCTCTCTCCCCCTCCGGTCTTCAGTTCCTCCCGGTGGCCTCTCATTCACTGTTGCAGGGTGGAGTTTGAAACCACAATTAAGTTAATTGTTTAATTTGCAGATAAGTGGAATGAATACCACACACAGTTTGAATATAAAAAAAAGCATGCATATACACATAAACACACACACACACACACACACACACACACACTCTCTTTCTTAGCTGCACTCCAGCTCGCCTCAATAACATTTTGTGTATACAGTTTCTCATCGACAAAACATTATTTTGCTAAAAAGGAAATGTGCAGTGACTCATCTACTCCCTTAGCCTGGATCCAGTCCTCATGGGTCACAACCACAAACAGACTTATTCTAATAGAAGAGGGAGAGACAGAGACAGAGACAGACAGAGACACACTTATTCAAACACAAGAATAAAAGAAAGAGACAGGGGGAGGAAGAGGAAATAGGAGAAACACAGATTAACAGGAAAAGGTGAAGTCATGCACAAAACTAACAGAAAAGTGATTTTTTTTCCTTCATTACATATTTATCTCTGTGTTAATGGTGTCTCTGGTGGTCATACACTGCCCCCCCACACACTCCCCCCACCACAACACAGAGAGAGAGAGAGTTAGGGGCCCTGGAGGACCAGAGCTCATTAAGGAGAAGATGAATATTTCATGTTCTATAATTCTTTCATAGTTCTGAGCCGTAATTCGCCTTGATTTACGTTTAAAAAGAAAACTTTTTTTTTCATTTTACTGCAGTGCACTTACAGCGCTGCCAGGAGAAAGAGAGAGAGAGAGAGAGAGAGAGAGAGAGAAAAAAAGAGAGAGAGAGAGAGCGAGAGAGAGAAAAAGAGAGAGAGAGAAAATAAGTTTTTCAGGAATATTGAATCATGCCATGAGAGGAGCTCCAGTGCTTGTGGTTTTGGGAGAGCGGGGCTGTATTGTGTTGCTCTGAAGTGACATGTCGTCTCTCCCAAAGTGTAACGGTCAGAGATGGGAGGAGTAAAGAGGGAGGTAGGAAGAAGGAGGGAGGGGACAAACAGACTGCTAGCTTCTACTGACGTTCGTACTGATTCATTCTGCAAAAAAAAAGTAATTTTGTGTGACTTGAATGAGCATCATTTCAATCTGAGGTGTGATTAGTCACTTTAAACACCACAGTGTGAGCAGTGGTCAGAAAAGTAATCAGTTACTTTACTTATGGTTAAAAGTACTACCACTACTAAAGGTCCTACGTTAAGAATCTTACTTGTGTAAAAGTATTAATCAGTTAAATATACTTAAAAGTATTAAAAATAGTCATTATGCATACAAAAATATTTTTATATTCTATTATTATTACAATATAACAGCAGAGTAACTATAACTGTCAAATAAATGTAGTGGATTAAAACGCATAAACTTGCATAAAATGTAAATACTTATATTAAAATGTATATTTTTGTGTTTTACTTAAATACCGTACTCTGACCTTTGAAGCGTAACATCAGTGAAGCACTTTTAAAGACGACAGCATTGGTTTTCCGTCAGTTTGTTTGCGTTGACTCTCGTGACCATGTGACTTCTGAAATGTGTCGACGCGAAGGAGGAAGCTGCTCGACGTCATTAAAGAGAGGAGGAGCTCTGGGTTTGCTCATGGGTTATGTAAGCGTGTGACTCAGGGAGACCTCTGTTCTTATGTTATGAGCAGTCAATGTTGTCTTTGAACTGGGACCACGATCTTTCCCTGACCTCAAACCGAGTGGCTGTTAAACCCAAAACCAACATCTTTCCTGAGCTTCAACCGGGTCGTTTTTTAACCCGTGGGGTTGTCGGTGCTGATGTGGGATCAGAAGATGGTCTTGTGTGTCATTTTTGGATGGCAAGTGACTAACAGCCTTTTTTTAAAAGGACTCAGTCTGGAGGAGGCGGTTGGGTCAGTTACATTTCTCAGTAATTGTCCCCGGGGGTGTAAGTCTACCCACCGTGACTTTTGACTCAGACTCACTGTTTCTCATGTTTTTATAAATCATATTTACAGAAAGGAGCAGATCAGTTTAATGACTTTCACCTGGACACAAAGCTAAACAGTAAGGAGACACTGATTAGCCTCAAGTCATCTTGCAACACTGAGTGCTCAAAAAGGGCTTCCAGTAAGAAAGTATTGAAAAAAAAAAAAAGATTAGCTATTTATGCAGCAGGGTCCATTATATTTTGCACTAGTTTATTACACATTAATGCGCCCAAATACACTGAAATATTGATTTTCTCCATTGAACTGATGTTTGTAGTCTTTGAAGTGTGTTAATCAGCAGATATAGTTTGATACGGACGGTAGAGGTCAAACAGACACAGGAGGCGGGACTGAAGGTGTACAAGGTTTGGGAGTTGCAATGGGAGGGACAGCAGTGAGAGGGAGTTGAGGGGAGGTGGTGGAGGAGGTGGAGGAGGTGGGAGCTCCTGGCATCCACCAGTTCAGGGGCTGATTTGGATGTGGAGTCATGTTGGCTTGGCAGAGGTCCACCACTTCATTAGTGTCCTGATGCATTAGACCTGAGGGGAGAGGGGGGGGGGGGGGAGGGGGGGAGGAGAAAGCACAGAAGAAGAGACGGAAAAAGGTATCAGACGAGTGTGAGCACAGAAGACAGAGGATGACCGTTTGTAGGAAGATGGAGACAAAAGAGACGAACCCTGGAGGAGCCGACCAGCCTGGTGTGTTTGGCTCTGCTCGCTAACATCATCATTAGGGCATGAGGGAGACCAGACTCCCCATTGTTGCATGCATACGTGTGTGTGTGTGTGTGTGTGTGTGTGTGTGTGTGTGTGTGTGTGTGTGTGTGTGTGTGTGTGTGTGTGTGTGTGTGTGTGTGTGTGTGTGTGGCGATTGATCCAAGAGTCCCTGCTGTCGGCCCAAATAAGCATCGAAACGATGAAGGTCTGTGGGCGGAGGTGGGGAGACGGTAGGGTTTTTTTTCTCAATCCCCTCCATGATTTACCCTCAATTTAGTTATTAAGTGTCTCAGTAAGGTTGTGGGGGGGGGGGGGGGGGGGGGGGGGGGGGCTTGTGGCTGTGTGGTCCTCATTAGGGCAAAGGCTACACATCTTTATTTTACTCTTTCTTTGTTGTTGCATTCTTACAGTCTTTTCTCAATATCTGAAAAACGTCACTTTGCGTGAAAGAAACAGACGTTTTTTTGGGGGGAGGGAGAGAGAAAAAATGACAAAAAAGGGAAAAAACATACTGAATTCCTGTAAATTGGTCATCTCCCCCCCCCCCCCCTTTCCTGAAGCGAATGAAGTCGCAGCAATTTCATGGTCTGGCCTGCCCTGCAGTATTATTTAAGTAATACCCTGTTATTATTGAAGAGGAGGGAGAGAAAAGCGAATGACTATTATCTTTATGTGGGTCCTTTAATTTTAATGCGCCACAGATTTATAGCTGGGCATTCCAGTGGGGAGGCCCCTCCCTGCTCTTAAAGCGAGTGGGCGGGACGCGACCGCAACGCTCTCACAACAGCCACTACCTCCTGACAAACAAGCGAAGGTCCCCACTTTCCCTCCCCACACTTCATCCTGTCAAAACAAAAGCCTTCACACTAGTCGTAACAGTCGGAGGACCCCCCCCCCCCACCCCGTTGCTCCACCCGTTGATGAAAACCCAAATACACTCGTCTGAAGTTCATCCTCAACAAAATAAACCCTTTTTTTTTTACCCAGTTAGGTTTCTGAGTTACAGTATACTCCTAAAAATAATATGAAAAATAGCTACTGTAAAGGACAAAGACTATTTGAATGTTTTATGAACATTATTTCTCTAAGACTACATCTATAAATCTAAATTGGACGCGTAGTAATGTTATAAATTCATAAAAGGCAAATTGGCACATCTGTAATGCTTTTATTGGAAAACGGTGATGTGCACTAGCAGAATAAACAAAGAACAGTTTAAGGCCAGAACACATAGAACTATATATAAATAAATAATGCATTCTATAATGCATTATTTGACCGTAAATTATTATAATCCAGTTTCTATCGTTATAACTACATGTCTGAACAAACACAGATGCTCAGTGGAGTTCCTCAAGGATCCATTCGAGAGCCTTTTCTGTTCTGTGGCACAAAGTAGTTTCTTATATGCAGATGATACTCAAATATACATCCCTGAGTTATGAAGTGACGACAGTCCCAAAGCTGAACACATCGAGCAAATCCCTGATTCAATGTGCTTACATTTTCATGCAGTGTTTGTACTTGTTTAGAAAGAACTGAAGGATTTGGGCAACTTTTCCTCCGTACATTTTGCATTTTTCGTCTCTTTTGGTCAGAACCACAGCAGATTTCACAGCCATAATCTCAGCATTAATCCAAAACGTCCCCTCTACTCTCTGCCCCTGCGAGGCGTCGAGTACGCTGGTTAAATAGTGGTGATTGGGTGTCACACGTTTGTAAATGAGAGACTTCCTGGACAGGTGGTTGGTCGATGCACTGGCTCTACTCTTCCACACATTAGGTCAAAGGTATAACTGGACAGTTTGAATGCCAGCGGTGGAGCTGGTTAATAGACCGCGACGCTCTGTGAGCTGTGAAACACTTGTTGTCACCGTGTGCAGCCCTTGCTACTGTGTGCTGGAGGTGGGGGGGGGGGGGAGGGGGGGGCAGGTTACTGGTGGGATGTGTTGCATCATACAAGGTTACTTGGTACAATAAGTTGAATATCGTGGTTTTTCGTCGTGTTGCTTCTAAGTGAATTCCTGCTGCAGTCTTGATCAGGGGTCACTGTGCCCCATTAATCAATCAGCTCTTTTGTCTTTCTCGTCAGGTACACCACAGGCCGCCCCCGACCCCGATGAAGGAGCACCGGCTGTCTCCGATGCGCGAGGAGCAGTCACTGTCCGCCCCGGTGAACGAGGAGGGGTCCCAGAATGTGGGAACGGGGGCCGGCGGCGGCAGTTCACCCGGCACCGGCGCCGGGAGCAACAAGAAGCCACGATCACGCACTAAGGTACCATATGTGGTTCTCCTCGCTCTCGTCATCAGGACACATGAAAGGATTATTGGGTTTTAATTCACGTTCTCTCTCTGTGTATTCTAGATTTCCCTGGAGGCCCTGGGCATCCTGCAGAGCTTCATCCAGGATGTCGGCCTGTACCCAGACCAGGAGGCCATCCAAACCTTGTCGGCGCAGCTCGACCTGCCCAAGCACACCATCATCAAGTTCTTCCAGAACCAGCGCTACCACGTCAAGCACCACGGCCGTCTCAAGGAGCTGGGTGAGGGAGCCGCCGCCAGCGGAGGCGTGGACGTCAGCGAGTACAGAGAGGAGGAGCTGCTCTCGGGCTCGGAGGACCCGGAGTCCAGCGAGGACGGAGCCGAGGAGATCTACCAGTCCGCGGAGGGGAACGGCGTGAGCGCGGTGGGGGCGAACCAGCCTCCGGCCTCCTGCGGCTCCAACTCGAGCCAGTCGTCCTCAGGGAGCAACATGGCTCAGGAGGAAGGCAAGGACAAGGGGCACGGCCGGCCCGGTGGCCCTCTGGGGCCCGGAAGCTCCTCATCCAGTCCCAGAGAGCAGGCCGACTACCAGAGGTAGAGACTGACACACGGGGAGGAGAGGACCGGGAGAAAGAGGGAGGGAGAGAAAACAAGATGAAGAAAAATATGAACTGGTCACAAATTGACGGGAGGTGAACGTCAGGAAACCATCAGGCTGAACTACTTTACATCGCCGGAACGAGCAGACAGACTCTCTACGGTGACATCTGTGAACACCTCATGTGTGGAGTGAAATTACCTCAGCGAAAAGGACCATTCTGTACCTGTGAAAGAAAGTTTCCCCCTCAAAACACATTTCAATAACTCACTCGCAAAAACTCTCATTAACAGATCATCTATTGCTGCTCATGCCTCCAATTTACAAACACAAGACCGAATCTCCACGCGTGTCGACAACCGGACGTTCTCCCGATCAGCCAATCGCCGGAAGAGACACTCCCAGGAGGCGGGGATTTCTCTCTTTAAGTCTGAGCACAGTCACGTTAAGACGTACTCCCTTCATGCCGGGGCTGAATTTGCCCCACTGAGTGACATTTATAGACTGGATCCCGGGGGGGGGGGCTTTCGAGACCTTCTACAATCCTATAAATCCTCAGGTGATGTTAATGCTGCTGCCTGCCTGAGAACGGGGAGCTTCGTTTCATCGCGCGAGAAAAAAGAACGAGTGACCACCACCACCACCACCACGACGAGCTGTCCCCGCCTCACCGTCACACTCCAGAATCACTACCAGCCCAATCTAGCACTTACTGTTCACAAAGACACTGATATTGTGTGGATGTGATGTTCTCTTGCCTCCCTCCCTCCGTCTCTCCTCTTGAGGCAGACTAAAACAGCGTGAGGTTTTTAAAAATTTGACAGTGGACAGTTTGACCGGAGGACGTCGAGAGGATGTGGCGTGGAGGGACACTCGAGGGCCTGTGCGCCCACGACGCCGAGCCCTCCCTGGCGTACGTGTGGCGAGGAAAAACGTCAAAAAAAAAAAAAAAAAAAAAGGAAGGACAGAACGGAGATTCAGCCACCAAACAATCAGTCACTTTATGTGCGGTAGTCCACCCCTCTTCCACTCGCCTCTCTCCTCTCTCCATCTCACCCTCTCCCCCCCTTTTCCTCTCTCTAATTGGTGCCCACAGTCTTGTGTTTCACCACACCTACCCGCACTTAAACTTCACCAACCCTATTTATTGCTATCTTTATCCATGATTATTATTATCATTATTGTTATTATTGTTGTTATTATGGTTAGAATTGCTGTCATCGCGTGCTATTTTTGGTTTTTATTTCCACGGGGTTTAAATATCGGTTCTCAGAACTGGGCGGTGGTTTGGGAAACAAGAGACATTAAGAGCGCTCTGCCCTAGAAGAAGAGGAAGAAAAGGAGCGGAGGGTGAAAGAAAATGAAAAAGAAGCAGTTACTGAGTGTTATTTGGTTTAAAAAAAAATTAATAAATAAAAAAAAAAAAAGTCCTGTCATGTTGTATTATGCCATTTTTATAGCTCTGTTTCCCAAAAATAGTAAATGAGAGAAATTAAGAAAGCAAAACTCTGCTATTTCGCCGCAGTTGATGACAATCTACTTTTTTGAGCCATTAAAGAAATGTGGCAGGTTTGACTCTGTTCTTCACTTTTGATGTCTGTAAATACCCGACACGGGATGAATTGTTATTAATATACTTTTATTTTTGCGGAGTGACTTTAAGTGTTTGAGCCAGTTTGGAGTATCAGAAGAAAAAAAGAAAAATCTTTTTCCTTTTGGACGACTCGGTGAGATCAGTTCATTGTGCCAGGCAAATTCAATCACAGGAGTATTTAAAAGAATTAACAGTTGTTGTTTTTTTTGTTGTTTTTTTTGCTTGGTGTCAGTTGTGTACAAGTATACAGTATGTTGATTAAAAAAAAAAAAAAAAGAATATCAGAGAATGGATAGTGTCCACGTTGTTAGACTATCCTGATCGGCTGCTACACTCTGCCTTTTAATGACGACGTCGACTCCAATCACTCCGTATGATGATATTGTGCTTTTCTGTATGACAGGAATCAGGGTCGGACACAAATGCAGTTCCAATGAAATATTAGTTCATCCAGCGTTGAAGTGAATTAAAATTTGTGAATTCAAAAAGTCGTCTTGTTTTGTTTTTTTATTATGGATCCTCACACTCGTGCACAAAGACACACACATTGTAACTGGGCCAAGCCTATTGATTACAAGTCAAAAGTGACAGAAACAAACAATAATATATGAAAATGCAACATAGAAAGTGACGCATGTATATATATGTATGTATAAAGGTTTCGGATAGATGTCGAAGTTCATTGCAAAAAGGGCGATTTCGTCTAGGGCTTTTATTGTGAAAGGTAAAAAGTGGATCTGGCCTGCGCTGCCTTTGTCGAGGTTGAATGAAGTAAAGTTTGCCTTCTTGGTTTAGACTACAGAAGCTCCATATATAATATATAATATTAGTTTAGAATATGGCTGTTCCACACAACGTGGTTTCTGAACTTTCACGCTTTTATTTGCGCCGTCAGCGTTACGGGAAACAGTTACGTAGCATTTTTTTGGAATATTGACGTTCTGTGTGACGAAAAACAACGGTTCTGTAAAAATATATCAAAGTGCAAATTAATCGAAAACAACAACACCCCTGGTCTGTAAAGGCCTTCGTTCTCTTAATAAATTTGGAGCGTCTCGCTAGCTGAAAGGTTTCAGCGCAGTAGTTGACATTTGACCTTTCATATCATAGCCTGTCTCTCTTCTGCATCGTCTATGTCAACTATCCAATAAAAGGCGCCCAAAAACAATACGAACAAACAATATCAAGGGTGGTGATATTCTATATTTGTGTTATCAACAAATCCTGTGAAAAGGCCAAAACCAGCGATGCCTTAGTGCGTCTCGTGTCCATCAATACTTTCCGATGTACATTTTTGAAAATGTGTCTCCAATATATATATATATATATATATATATATAAAAAACAGATGATTACTGTAGTATTTAGCAAAGGTTACACAAACAGTCAATCTGCATTTAGGTGGGGACTATTTCCAGCTGCAGAGTTGATGCGTCACAGAGTATTTACATCATCAGGACCGTGCGGGATCCACTACTAATAAACTACTGTGTGTGTGTGTGTGTGTGTGTGTGTGTGTGTGTGTGTGTGTGTGTGTGTGTGTGTGTGTTCATCGTTGTAATGAATGAACATGTCAGGCAACTTATGTGATTTTTAGCGTTTCTGGACAACAATGGAGCTCTATAGCATGGAGGGATATAATACAACCAATACTAGTTCAATCAGGAGAGACTTGTTTTATAATTTAACAATGATTTATTATACAAGCAACAAATATGAAAAGTGCAAAGTCTTTGGCGATTGGACTCCATCCTGAAGTAATATCACCGAGGGTAGGGACACTGAGGTCCAATAGGCCTGATCCCCCCTGGAGTCCAGACACTGGTGGTGGTGGTGGTGGTGGTGGTGGAAGGCGTTGCTGCAACCTGATGATGGATCGGGAGCATGGCTGTGACGCTGACTGGAGGTGACTGGGGTGGAGGAGGGTCACATCTGCTTAATGCTGAAATGACAACTGACAGCAGCAGAGAGGAGAAGACTTTTTAAAGTTTGACCGCAACGATGTGATTGGCTTAAGGAAACAGTGTGCAGAATCTGGTTGGTTACTTAACAGTGCACGCCCCCAATCAGCTGGTAGAGTAATTACAAGGAGAGGAGAGACAGAGACTATGAATGTTTGTCTTCCTGACTGAACTTGCGCTTAAGCTTCATTTAGTAGATTTGTTTCCTTAGTTTTGGTTCTTTCAGTGGATTCACTAACGAGAAGAAAAAATATAAAACATCACGTGACATATTCTTTAAAGTAAAAAACAAAGCAGCAGACCTAAAATAATAAACAACTATTTCAGTTTACAGGGCAAAGTCTATGATGAGTGGAGTTTAAAGTCCTGTGAGCATGAAGGCTAATTTAAATAAAAATCATTAGACTAACAGAACTAAGAAGCGTCTCACTCCACAGCGTGGTTCCCATTAAGATGGACTTTGACTGTTCCTTGCTGTGTATTCTGGGTAAATAATAACTTTTTAATTGTAAAAACATGACCATGACTAATACAGCGGATTATCCCTTCTTGTTGCACACTCCATTCAGCAAGTTTTATTAATTTCTCATGAACACCACTTTTAGCTCAGAGACACGCTGGGATTACACTGATTAAGTCAGTATATTGTTACGACCGTCTGTTACTCGTGTTGAGAAAACCGGTTTGGTCCGACTTGAGCCCTGCATGTAAAAAAAACCGTGTTTCTGCTGTTTACCTCGTGAACGCAGTGACGACAGACTAGTTGCCGATGTGACGACTTTCCAGAGTTGAACATATTACAATCCTGTCTGAGTATCATAAATATCGGATAAGCCTTTATCAGATTTCATGCGCCATCTGTATCCGGCGTCTCTACGTCACTCCTCCGTATTCCAAATATGGTCACTATCGCTGGGTCTGTTGCACAATAAACAACATGGCGACGGCCGTAATCCAAGATGGCGACGGCACAATCGCCAACCTCAAGGCTTCAAAAACGTCCACAAAAACAATGGGTGACGTCGCGATGACAACGTCCACTTCTTATATACAGTCTATGTCTGTACCTTAGACAACGTATCTTTGGCTGCAGACACAACGGAGTCAATCAGGAACCATGTGACATCCCTAAAATCAACTGGAGTAAACAAGTGAAATAAAGTAGCTCATCTGACAGGACAATCAGCTTCAAAAGGCAATTGCCTCTCTAAATAGTTTCAACAATGATGAGGTGAGGCAGGGCAGAACAATCTTGGTGTTTAACCTGCCACCAGGGGTTGGGTCAAGCATTGTGTGTGTGTGTGTGTGTGTGTGTGTGTGTGTGTGTGTGTGTGTGTGGGACTCCTTCAGTAAACGATAGAGCTGAGCTGAAGAAGCTACGACGAGAGTTCAAGAGAAATGAAAAGAATTTTCGCTGGCGCTGCCTGAACTGGAGCAGCTGTTCATTGCATTGCTGCAGATGATATTTTCATTACCCAGCGAATAAAGAAACCTGTCGTCTATTTCGTCTCTTCAGCATGAGTCACTCCTCTCTGAGAGTTTATGTTTAGGCGTCCAACCTCGGAATGACTCCTTTCACGATGTTCAAAGACTTCCAGACTATTTCAGTCTTTTTTGAACAATGTTGTGCATTGTGTATAAACTTCAATAGGGCTTGGCTAGAGGGAGGGAGGGGAGGAGGGGGGGAGGCAGGCTGGGACAGAGTCAACTGCGTGGCCACAGGAACCAAATATTGCTTCATTTGTACATGTATGCAATCAAAGAAAAAAAAAAAAACAGGGATGGAAAGAAAATACTGCCTGAGAGGCTGTCTTGGGTGGAATTTACTGGAAATGGTGGATGACAATGCAGCCTCCTGTGTTTATATAGTGAAATAATACATTTTAAAAGCCCTATTATCAAAGACGGGTGCTACGCATGTAACTGGAAATAAAATGAAAAACCGACAAGGCAATGTCTGAGCCAACTAGCAACTGTTTGAGTTCTCAAACCAATCACGCCTTAAACTGAGTAAAGGGGAATATTATGCAAGATAAAGCTAATAAGTGGCCAACAACTCACTCTGAATGGAAATTCTATTCAAACCTTCCAATTCCTCCGCAAGCAAACCCGACTGAAAATCGTGTTACTAAGGCGGCCTCCGCGGATGCTCCAGGAAATCAAAAATAAAACACGTCAAACTGATAAACGCCGAGACGCACATTTTCCTTCTAATGGCCCAAACTCATCAGTTTAAAAACCCACCGACACGTTCTATGCAAAAATAAGGCTTTTTTAAACGGACAATAATTTCATCTGAATGGAAATGTTTCTCTCGCCCGCATAAATCTTCTGCCAGCAAACAGCAGTGATTGTTGTGATTAAGAAGTTATTTCCTCACGGTGATGACATTTGTTCCAGTGATAATAATATTTGTGGGTCGTCTTCTCTGGACTCCGTCTCATGGGGGAGGGGGGGGGGGGGAGCTAAAATTAATATTACATCTATAAATGTGTCCGTGAGAGAGACAACGCCTACATCAGTAGAGGTGTTCAGTACGGACACATCTTTATGCACGAGTTTCCAAAGTGAACCGACTACACTGACTCTCCATTATCACTGAGCAGTGGTGGAAGAAGTACTCAGATCCTTAACTTCAGGAAAAGTAGCAGTACCACAGCGTGGAAATACTCTGTTACAAGTACAAGTCCTGCATTCAAATTTTAGTAAAGGCGAAGCATCAAACTATGTGTTTTGTGCTTCTGACATGTATGTTTCTATTGTCTAACAATGCAACATAAGCTTGTCTCTAGTCAATGTTTCTATTTCACAGAGTTATCCCTCATTTATGTGCTTCATATGTGTTGTTCTATGAGCCTCCAGTACTTGACATTGTGGTATAAGAGTCTCTTCTTGTATTATTTCTGCATGCTTTATTTCTGTTAACTTTGTCATTTTAAACCTGTATTCTGTTTTGTAGGGTGACTTTGTAACATCTGTCCAGATGAAAAAATAGCCTCTTGTTCTAAGAGGCTATTTTTTAAGATGAAATACTTAAAAGGTTTACATTGAAAATTCAAAACAATTTAATATAATGCTCATTTACAGGAATGTTTTATTAATGTGCACTGACCCTATCAAATAAACCAATACAACAAAATAATAAATGGTCCCATTCAGTATAAATAGAAATATTTCTTGAATTATGATTACCAATGCATGAAAGTGTTCATCAGTATAACATTGCAGCCAGTAAACGTGTGGCAGATGTTCCATCCATCCATCTGGGGATCAATAAAGTCTCCATGTAACACCATCATCATTTATTTGTAGATTTGTTTTACTGTTAATCTGATTCTGAAAATAAAGTTATCATATAAATACCGTGGAGTAAAATGTACAATATTAAATAATAAGCTCAAAATTGTGCTTTTTTGTATTGGAATGAAGGTGACAGGTTGAACCAGCAACACACTGTCTGAGCTGAAGGCAGTCAGTGATGCGTTCACTTACTGTTGTTGTTGTTGTTGTTGTACTGAAGTGCCTCTGAGCGGTGGTGCGTTCACTTGTCGTGGATGTGTGTTATTGCTGCTGCTCTGCTTAAGACAAAAAAGTGAACAAAATACGTCAGTGGCTAGGAAAAGTAATTTGTTTGATTTCTTTTGTGTTGCATAACTTTGAGCAAGGGAAAAATTAAACTGAAAAGTATATTTAGTATGTTCCAAAAGCATATAAATATGACATTTTTTTTGATTGTGACACAGAAACTGTTGGTAACTGTTATCTGATTCAAATCAGAAAAGTGACTCCTATCAGACGTCTTTCTGCCGTGGCATTTCTTCTTTCTCACCACTGCCCAGCTGTACCCCTCCTCCCCCATTACACCCCGACGCACAGCCGCTCCGCAGCTTTTGCGGTAACCACCTCTGGTTTTCATTCAGCACCACCCCGTCCCCTTCTCCTTCCACCTCATCCCTAAATCTCCTAATTCAACTCATTATTCGCTCAATTGCTGGGCTTTAACCCCTCCCGCCTCGGGTCCTATAGAGCTGGTAGTCATTAGCAGACAGGATTTGTGACGGAACGGAGCGCGAGGGTAGCAGGCCCGAAACACACACACTCTCTCTCTCTCTCTCTCTCTCTCTCTCTCTCTCTCTCTCTCTCTCTCTCTCTCTCTCTCTCTCTCTCTCTCTCTCTCTCTCTCAAACACACACACACACACACACACACACGCACACACACAAACACAGACCCATACGTGGTGCCATAAAGTGCCTGAAGAGCCTGCGGGGTGTCGCTGCAGTTAAACACACATCAGCCTCCTAGTGTTAAACGGCGGGTCTGTCAGAAGTTGGATGGGAGTCAGGTCTGCTTGGTTAGACGCGGCAAGACCACCCAGAGGTCTGTGGTTGTCAGAGACGCTTGCAGCAGTCTTGTGCGCGCTCGGCTGATGCGAGCTGAGCATCCGTCTGGGTGATGATGGCTTCTGGGAAGTCTCTGGGGACCACTAATTTGACCGTCCTTTGAAATGATTTATTATTTTGTAAGGCAAATGAAGCTTGTCGCAGTCTGCCAATGTACAACAAACGCCTGTACGCTCTACAATTTGATCTAGATCACGACGCAGCAGACAGTAAACCCACCTTAAAACTATTTTTTTCGGGACAAATCTTGATGAGGTTAATCCACAGTGAATGTTACGGTACCTGGTGCAACAAGTCTACCACATCAAGCGACAAAGTCGTCGCCCTCCAGAATGACACATGTGAGCATTAGCTGATGTGATGCCCCTTAAGGGAAGAAAACATCATTGCACATACAAACCGGTTTCTGTTCTGATACAGCTATGGTTATAGTTTCTGTGATCAATGTCTTTATATGAACAATGGAACAAATTAAATCAGAAGTGGTTCTGTGAAAAAGGGAGTGACTCTGCTATACATACTATACTATGACATATTTATGACATACCATACTATGACATTTGTATGACATACTATACTAGGACATTTGTTATGACATATTGTACTATGACATTTTAAGGACATACTATACTGTGACATTTTTATTGCAAACTATACTATGCTGATTTTATGACATACCAAACTATGACATTTTTATGACATACTATACTATGACATTTTCATGTCATACCATACTATGTCATTTTTATGACATACCATACTATGACGTTTTTATGACATACCATACAATGACATTTTCATGACATACCATACTATGACATTTTTATGACATAGTATACTATGACATTTTTATGATGTACTATACAATGACATTTTCATGACATACCATACTATGACATTTTTATGACAAACAATACTATGACATTTTTATGACATACTATACAAAGACATTTTTATGGCATAGACATACCATACAAAGACATTTTTATGGCATAGACATACCATACAAAGACATTTTTATGACATACCATACAAAGACATTTTTATGACATAGTATACTATGGCATTTTTATGACTTACTATACTATGACATTTTTATGGCATACTATACTATGTCATTTTTGACATGCCATATAAAGACATTTTTATGACATACCATACTATGACGTTTTTATGACATACTATACTATGACGTTTTTATGACATACCATACAATGACATTTTTATGACATACTATACTATGACATTTTTATGACATGTCATACAATGACATTTTCATGACATACCATACTATGACATTTTTATGACATACTATACTATGACATTTTTATGGCATACCATACAAAGACATTTTTATGACATACCATACAAAGACATTTTTATGACATACTATACTATGACATTTTTGACATGCCATACAAAGACATTTTTATGACATACTATACTATGACATTTTTGACATGCCATACAAAGACATTTTTATGACATACTATACTATGACATTTTTATGACATACTACACTATGACATTTTTATGACATACTATACTATGACATTTTTATGGCATACTATACTTTGACATTTTTATGACATACCATACAAAGACATTTTTATGACATACTATACCATGACATTTTTATGACATAGTATACTATGACATTTTTATGACATACCATACAAAGACATTTTTATGACATACTATACTATGACATTTTTATGGCATACCATACAATGACATTTTATGACATACTATACTATGACATTTTTATGACATAGTATACTATGACATTTTTATGACATAGTATACTTTGACATTTTTATGACATACCATACAAAGACATTTTTATGACATAGTATACTATGACATTTTTATGACATAGTATACTATGACATTTTTATGACATACCATACAAAGACATTTTTATGACATACTATACTATGACATTTTTATGGCATACCATACAATGACATTTTATGACATACTATACTATGACATTTTTATGACATAGTATACTATGACATTTTTATGACATAGTATACTATGACATTTTTATGACATACCATACTATGGCATTTTTATGACATACTATACAATGACATTTTTATGACATACTATACTATGACATTTTTATGACATACCATACTATGGCATTTTTATGACATACTATACTATGACATTTTTATGGCATACCATACAATGACATTTTTATGACATACCATACAATGACATTTTATGACATACTATACTATGACATTTTTATGGCATACCATACAATGACATTTTATGACATACTATACTATGACATTTTTATGACATAGTATACTATGACATTTTTATGACATAGTATACTATGACATTTTTATGACATACCATACTATGGCATTTTTATGACATACTATACAATGACATTTTTATGACATACTATACTATGACATTTTTATGACATACCATACTATGGCATTTTTATGACATAGTATACTATGACATTTTTATGACATACCATACTATGGCATTTTTATGACATACTATACTATTACATTTTTATGATATACTATACTATGACATTTTTATGACATACCATACTATGACATTTCATGGCATACCATACTATGACTTTTTATGTCACCCTTTACCTTCACATTTTTATGACATAACATTTGGAAAGCCTTGAGGAGTTGTATGATTAAACTATTTTAAGCTGTTCATGTGTGCATGGGATGTCTTGGCATAATCTCAACAGTCTTTCGGTGGAGGAGGACTCGCATGTCCATGTCAGGAAGCCCACGAACGCGTTTAGTGAGCAACTTTCATAGCAATTCATATTTATTTACGTGGCGTACATCCATGGTTAAATTTGGTGAACATATAAATCTAACATTCTATCTGTAGGAAATACGAAGCAGCCATGTTGCATTTTAAAGTCTGACTTTTTGGCTTTATGACAACATTGCACAGATTTCCTCAACGTTAGAACTCAGAGTTTCCTCTCTGAGAATGAAATCAAACTGTAATTTATTTATTTTTTTAACTTTTTTATTTTTTTTAATTTTTAACACAAGGGCTCCATAAACATACTGCCTCTAAAAAAATGTATAATGTGCACGATAAAGCAGATAATAACAGTACTAATAGTTTGGCTATCAACTTGATATGAAGCATGTGAAAGTGGGACGTTGGAACAGTGCGTTTCCTCTCTGAGAATGAAATCAAACTGTAATTTTTTGGTTGAGTTTTTTGGCCGGCGCTTCTGTTTGTGTGTTTGTGTGTGAGGGAGAGAGAGCGAGAGATTGACAGGTGTCTCGATACCCATGGCCCCTCAGACAGCTGTGAGGGCACCACTGCAGGGTATTAGGCCTGATAGATGGATGATTAGAGAACATTAGAGGTGAAGGGGGGAGAGGGGGCACAGCTGTTGCTGCTAACTATTATTACCCACAATGCAGCATCAGAGGGGAGGCTCTCTGAGGAGAGGGATCACACACCTGTGGCCTCCCGCTGTGTGAATACACTCTCAGAGAGTGTGTGTGGGTCAAGAGCGTACAAATTACCGAATATTCAAGCATGAACAAGGCGAGTATTCACATCCTATGACCACAAAACACAGGGTTTTCTGGTGTTAATTCTGTGGTTTCCGCACATTTACCCCATGAAACGTTTTGTCAGAGTTCGCCACACATGACCCCATTAATGACTTGTCTAGCTGGAATAAGTGATGGCAGGAAAGAGGTGCAGATGTGAGTAGAATAGAGGGGAGAGCCGTGAGTTTTTAAGGAGCGATGTCCCATGGGAGTTTTGCCATGGAGCCGCGGAGTGGCGGGGCAGCTGCTGGGCTTGTGGCACGGCGGCGACGTACGTCAATGCTAATGCACCGAAGAAACAGAAGGCAGCGGAGGTAGTCACTCGAGGGGCAACATGGAAACAAACAGTAAACAACAGCAGACATTCAATTAGCCAAATGTTACGGGAAGATTAACAACTGCTTGTCAGGACAAAGCCTTTCATCGGCTCCACTGTGAACACGGTTTGTGACATTTCAAGTTGATCAGAATACTTTCAGATGTTGCTTTGGGAGACGGAGCGACTGGAAAAACCGCTGTTGCCTTTGTTTGATTGGACATGTGTGTTTGAGAGAGTGAATTAATTCGGTACGAAGCACAGGCTGCAGAAAAACCGAAACGCGGCCGTTTCATCTGCGGAAAAATGTTGCATGCTGTGTGAATTAAAAATGGCATTGGGTTGCACGGGGTCAGATTTGTCTCATCCAATCTGGGTCTTTGTCAGGCGAGATCTTCAATACGAGAAGGCAAACAGCTGCTGTGATTAAAAATAAATCGCACTCAGCATTTCTCTAAACCCTGGAATAACTAATCTGGACTGGGACATGAAATATACATGAGGGCAAATGTAATGATTTCATCCATCAAAGGATTTACTCGAACACTTTAAAACCAAAGTCTTGAATACACACACTCACACACACACACACAAACACACACACACAAACACACACACACACAGAGGATTGTTCTAGCAGAGCAGCATCCGAGCAATGATGAAGATAATATTAGATTAAAGATTCACCTGGGGAAGAAGTCACTGAGTTTGTTTGTGGCTGTTCTTTACAAACGTAAATAAACCTAATCTACGTAAATCATATCTCACATTTGGCTGTATAATGGAGGCAGCTGAACTACATGCATGCATTTATTAAATCACAGTGGTTCATTGTGGTGTCTAAACATTTTCATATGAAAGACCCGGAAAGAGACGCATCAGCTACCGATAAGGCTTCGACAAACGGATCTCTGAGCAACACGTTCCACCCTAATGAAGACGGTTCAAGTAAACGCACCATTAAAAGGTTGCACCACTGCTCCAATTTCGATGAAATAATGCACCTTGTTGCCGGTTGGTCTTGGCGTGGCTGCGTCACACGCAGCAGTGAACACATCTGATTGTTCGGTTCAGACAGAGGAACATCAGGGGCCATAAGATCAGCCTTCGGTTCCCCCCTCCGGGCACAGCCCGGCCCCCCTCAGGCTGTGATGGTGGGTGCGGTCGGAGGTCCGACGCAGCGGCTGAGCGGATGCAGGTGTGTGTAGGACGGAGCGGCCCGAGGCAGCCCCCGGGTGCCAGCGAGCACCTTGCCCTGCACTGATGCTTCCTGACAGAGAAGCTGGAACAACTGCTGGAATGAGGCAGCGATGAGAATAGCAGAGCAGAGCTGGCGAGCAGAGGCTGTTGTTAACGAACGAACCTCAGTCCAAATCAGGAAAGCTCTACGAAAGCCACTCTACACGACCTGCTCAGTACCAAACAGCAGACACTCAGCTGGTGATCATAGTGGAGCCTTCAGCAGCTAAAGAGACAGATATTTCTCTCAGGGGTTTGGTGGAGATCAAACACTTGGACTTGGATTCATCAAGCGGCTGGAGTTCTATTACTCGTGTTCAGATTATTTGGGTTGCCTGCCCCTTTGCTTCATTCTGTCCCACCTTGTTCTGCACCGCAAACCAATGAACACATTTCACAAGAAAGGGGATCATCAGAAGAAACCTACATGAATAAGAAAAAACGATTAAGTTACATTAAAATAACTTCAATAAATGATATAAAACACCATATAGTAAGTGTCCGTTTGTCACTGCAGTCTATTAGACTTCCTGTTGACTTTGCGTCATGTTTGTCAGCATGTGTCTCCAACAGACGCGTTGGCTCAGTGTGTAATAAACATTAACTGTGGCTCCGGTGTCCCTGTGAGCCGTGTCAGTGTGACAGTGAACCAGCACGGACAAAACCAGAACCCTGAAACTGAAGCAGCTAAATGGAATTCAGCCATCGCTAACACGATTATTCACACCGGAGCTTTTCTTACTGCGACGCGTCAAAATGTCCGATTTTAGGCGCCCTCTCAGGCGCCTGAGTCACACATTCACACTCATCAGACTTTACTTTTAGGGGTCTTGATGTTCCAGATTGTCCTCATAACTTCACGTCTTTACATTGAGTGCCCAGAACTTGACGGGCAGAGGTGCGCTGTCAGTCAATAACTACTCGTTTCAGCATTTGCGACCGTTGGTGGTGAATTCTCAATCAGACATTAACTGCATCAGTAGCCTATTGAGCAGCACGTCCTGGTTGAATGGATGTCTGTCACTTATTCCCTCTGTCTGTTTATCTTAATACATCCGAACGATCGTTCTGTAGATTGGCAGAACGTCAGTGACCCTCCACCTCTGGTTTACCCGCTGTTCATTCAGAACTAAGACAAACAAGAGTCATTCAAATATTTACCACTGTGAAAATAAGTAAGGAGCGCAGTGTGTGCGCTAATGTAGCTGTGTGTGTGTGTGTGTGTGAGAATGTGCGCGTGTTAACTATGTGTCAGCGTGTGTGTTAATAAACTAAAATGAAGATGAGAATGCAGCTTCTGCAGTACATCGCATGCATTTTCCTCAACAAGAGATAATCATCAGATCTTATCACGTTTTGCAGAAGCAACACACACACACACACACACACACACACACACACACACACACACACACACACACACACACACACTTGCAGACATTAACATGGGCACACAGTGTATTCAATATTCATCACCACAAGCTGTCACATAATGGGCTCCTTCCGTTGAAATAGTTAAACAGCTGACAGAGCAACACACACACACACACACACACACACACACACACACACACACACACACACACACACACACACACAAACACACACACACACTTCCTCTGACACATGCGAAGAGAAGTTAAAAATAAAACATTGGGGAGCCCAAGCTTGTCCTGATTTAACAAGACTACGGGTGCTCTCTTATACTACCCTACTATTCCGTGTGCCAGAAAAAAAGACAAAGTGATAAACATGTGGCATCCAGTATGCCCAAAAAAATAGCTAGAGGAAGAGTCAGAGAATCACCAAAGTCCTCAGAATATATCCTCTTGGGAATATGAACGTCTGCACAAGATTTCATGGCGATCCGTCCAACAGGGGTTAAGATATGTCAGTCCGGACCAAAAGTGGGCGGACCAACCTACACAGAAAGGCCCACAGCGTCCAAAATCCATTCAATGAATCAGTTTCTCTGTCGTTTTCTGACTCACACTATGAAACCACAATGAATCTGTCTTTGTCCCTCTGTGAGGTTTGGTTTCGTGTACGTGTTCTCCCTCAGGTCTCACCGCTGAGTAAGAAAGGCGTATTAGCTCACCTGCTCAGCAACAATACCGGCCATCGCCACTGTCACGCTAAATTAGCCTTCATTGGGCACGTACACACATAGACAAGCACACGCGCGCACACACACACACACACACACACACACACACACACACACACACACACACACACACACACACACACACACAGAGACGATACCAGTGATTGGGTGATGACGGGCGGCGATATGACTGCGCCCTCGTCTGCTAGGTAGCGATGCCTGTCTGTTGATGCCAGTGTGGATAACATTCACAGTTCCACTCAGAAGTCTTTCATCCACTCTCATCTGGAGCAGGACACACACACACACACACACACACACACACACACACACACACACAATAGACAGATGTTTGTGTGTTTTACAATGTTAACTTTTATCTAATTTTACTGGGATCACTGGGATGAAAAAAAAAGGGCATGCCAGTGAGAACCGAGAAGCTTCCAAAAGCCCCCCCCCCCCCCCCCCCCCCCTCCCCCCCTCCCATATTTGACGTTCTAGCAGCACACTGTATGCGAGTGAGTCATTGTGTCACAAAGCAGGCTTGTTGGAGTGGGAGATCTGGAAAAGACTGCGGAAGGCCGGATGATATCATGGGCCTGGAGTGGCGTGTTGTGATCGGTGACTGCTGGAACTCGGCCACATGTGACACCGGATACGACCTGAAGGTGAAGGGCTGAAGTAAACGAGGACTGACGAAGAGAAATAGAGGACTGATGTGTTTTTTATTATTCCCCCGAATTTATCCTGGCCTGGTTTTATGCCGGCATACCGCTGCCATCACCTCGTCAGCAGCGGTGTGAAGTTACCGAGTACATTGACTCAAAGAGTTGAAGTAAAAAAAGTTTTTTTTACTACTTTGTGCTTCTGCTTTATGACATTTCTGAAGCTACTGCCAGCAGCCTTCTCAGATGTTTTGTTTTCACATAAAGACATTCAGAAAAACGTACTATTTTATAAAATACAACGCATTGTCATTTTTCAGATGTCTATAAGTTGTTTAACTTAGACTCCACAAATGGTTTCATTTATTGTTATACGGTTTAATTTAATATTATTAACCCAAATAATAATAATACAGATACTACCATACTACCACCTCTACTGCTAATAATAATTCCAGGCCTGGACTTAAATAACTGTCCCAAAGAGGAAACAATTAATTTCCCAAAATAGCAAATCTTAAAAAAACGGCTATGAAATTAACATTTTTATCGCATTTTTTTGTTCATTAATCACCAGATTTATCATGCGACTCTCCAGATGTGGCCTGACCTCTAGTCTGGATATCACTAAACCACCTTACTGAATATAAAGTAGTTCAAACTAGTTACACCTCAACAAGCTACAACAGTAAATCCTAATACTATAACATTTAATAACATAACACTCACAGGGTCTTGAACTTTCCATACTTTGAGTAACTTTTGCTGATAATACTTTTAATTAAGTTCAGGGTTCTGAGTACTTCTCCCACCACTGCTCACCAGGTCACTGCAGGTCAGCCGTTTTGGTCACTAATGGTGAGTTTGAAGGCCGGTGAGTAAATCAACCGAGGAAGTCCTAATCACGCCTTTTTTTTCTTTTACCTGCTCTGCTCACGCCTTCATTCTTTTCCTCTCCTCTCTCCTCTCTTCTTGCCTTTCTACTTCCCTTACTCCTCCCTCCTTCCTTCCCTCCCTCCCTCTCTCCTTTTAACTAGGCAGTGCCAGTCGGTGGGATCAGGCCCGGGCCTCCTAGCCTCGCCTCCCAGACAACTGCAAACAATTAGGGAAATTAGTGGCTCCAGCATCACCATCAGGAGGCCTGCTTGTTTATAATTTAATCGGGGCGCATGTCAAAACAGTCAGGGCTTGAGAGAAACAAGATGCGTCGGCGAGATGAAATTCAAACTGCCAGCCAGCTCAAAATATTAGGACTGTTTGTTTAATAGCGTGCGACCAACTGGGTAAGAGCAAAATGTAGAGGGCAGCAGGGAGGAGGGAGGAGGGAGGAGAGAAGGAGGGAGGAGAGAAGGAAAACACTAATGAAGAAATAAAACAGCATGGGAAAAAAAAAGAAGATGCATTAATTTGTTTTTTAATCCATTCCACATTTTGTGAGTTAATGCATTTTGTTTTTTCGACTTCTCGTTCTCTCTCTCTCTGTCCCTCAGCCCCCCCCCCCCTCCGTCTTTCACTTAGCAGTGCTCTGGGAATTTCAAACGCTTGGATCTGTGCCGCCTTTCAAATTCATTATAAAAGCTTTTTGCTAACTAAATAGAGAGAGGGAGGAAAAAAAAAACTGCCACATTCATCTCTTAGCCCCCGCGCTCCCTCCCCTGCTGCCCCCAGACAATATATAAATAAACTAGAGTGACCTGATTGAGATGTAAAAGGCAGGGAGTTAGCACTGGGACCCATACATTACTTCCCAACATTAACAGTAGTCTACTCAGCCGACACATGGTGGTGGGAGTACGGCCCCTGGGCAAACGGTGAGGTTAGAACTAATGCCCCCCCCCCCCCGTCCTTTAACCGCTCGCCTGTGCCCACACCCTTGGAAAGTATGGGCCTATACGGTTGGCGGCGCGATGATGCCGCGCCACAAAACTGACATATTTCACGCGGACACTCCCGGGATTGTGGTCTCCGTTAATGTAAAGAGTTATCATATTCAGACCACCGCTCTCGCCTTGAACCCAGAAAAGGAAAACAAGCGAAGCGACGATTTGCTCGACGGTCCAAAGTTAGAAATATAAAAGGTCTGTCAAAGAAATCACAGCATTTTGTAGCTTCTGTGCTCCACAGTGCACCACAATGGAAACTTGAGGCTCCGTGTTTTTTTTGGGTTTTTTTTGACAGGGATGTAACACAGCCTCTACCGGCCCCAAAAGAACGGACAAACTTAAGTGTATGATAAACAAAAGACGTCATCAACGGCACATCATTCACTCTCTAAGAGAATAACAGTGACTCCAGTATAGATGGAGGGTGGAGGGTGAGATGGCGGTCTCAGCGGAGCATCATTAAGCTGATGAGAATCACAGCGAGGCAGTAATTGGTGATAAGCTGATGTATGGTGAAAGTGATCCAGAGCCAGGGATCATGATAGCACACACACACACACACACACACACACACACACACACACACACACACACACACACAGACCAACACACACTGGGACAGAGGCTGGCAGACAATGCAGGGCCCTGGTTCAAAGAGCATTATTTAGAGTACATGACTGCATGCAGCGTGGCTCCAAGCGGCTTTCATTACAGCCGGTCTGCTAGCTCGCTAATGCCTGCCTGCCTGCCTGCCTGCCTGCCTGCCTGCCCCCCCCCCAGCTACCTTGGCCGACCAGTCAGACAGACAGACAGACAGGCCCTGACCATCAGCCGCCAGTCCACGCAATCAGCCGCCTGCTATCAGCTCTCTAATTGGATCAGTGGCACGAATGTGATTACAGCAGGCGTATTTATTTACATAATAATTATTACCACCCTCCCCAGAGGAGCCAGGGGAGAATGCCAGGGTCTGGGGAGAGATGAAGGGTGGGATAAATAGTGTGGGGGGGGGGGAGGAGGAGGAGGTGGACAGTGAAAACAGTAGGATGGATGAAGAATCTTACTGTTGAGAAAGACAGAGGAGCAGATTGAGACACAAAAGAGACATAAAGATATGGACAAACACCACTGAAGGTGAAGGGATCTGTGACATGAAGATGTACTTTTTAATAAAAAGACACTCCAAAAACCAAAAGCCAGAGAACCAGAGAACTTCCACATTAGTTTGTACCCATCCTGAACACATTTTCTCTCAAAACATGAATCCATACATACTGTTCGGTATTTTAATTTCACCTGTTTTTGGCATTTGATAGCAGGAAAAACACCCTAAATGCTATTCCTTTAGCCTGAAACTGGATGACTTATTAATGTTGACTTTAATAGTTTTAATTACAATAGTTATGAGGCTTCTTGTTAATGATCCCGCAGTGTTTTTGTCCATTTTCAGTTTGGATTAAATGTATCTAAATCATTATTGTTTTCATGTCTTACGTACAATATAAAAATACACTCTCCCTGCTCTCTGAAACACGAATGAAGGATTAATCACCTGATCATTAATGTACATAACAATAATGTTAAATCATTTTTACCTGATATAGCATGAGCACAAAATGCATATTCAAGACCCTTTCCAGGGTCTCGTGAACCTTTAAAACGTTCATGCCAGAGACGACATATTCAACCAACCCGTGAAGGTTAGCTTCTTTAGCTACAGCTGATAAAATCCGATGGCGACAGTAGTAATTTCGGCCGGTTAAAATCTCTGGTCTTTGGCTAAAAATGATGTGTTGTCTGAGCTTAGCAAACATTTAATCGTTGTTTCAGTAACAAAAAGCCTTTCTCTGTTGCATCCGTGTGGCTCTGAGGCTAACCGGGTTAGCATGCAGGTAAGGAGAAAATGTAGCCAGGTTAGCCGTTAGCCGTTAGGGACCTGAGTTACAGCCGTCTTTGTCTGGGGATGCAGTTTGGCGTAGCGCCTGACCTCCCTCTTCGTCATACTAAATTTGCGCTGCCCAAAAATGACGTCCAGTGCACAAACTCACAGATTAATTCGGCCTCGTAATTTCGCAGAGTGGAAAGAGAGCTCTCCGCGATACTCCCCTCCTCAACATGGATTTCCCATTTTGCCGATGGCTAGTGACATTGCACAAAATGTAGATAAATTCTGCCCCCCCCCCCCCCCCCCCCCCCCCCCCGAGAATCCCTCTGCAAACTCAATATAAATACAGCTCTCTATTTCAATAACAGAGGCAAGCAGACAGACGGACGGAGAGGGATGGTGGGACTCTGGGGACACGCTTGCGTTTACGTTTGCTGCCATTGAAGTCGTCCAAAGCCTGGCTTTGCTTGCCGCTTAATGGTGCTTAATCACAGAGCTCCTAAAATAGGCCATTATATCAGCGCCGTGCTCTAGAATTACACAGAGCCCTCAGGGCCCGAACAACAGAGCTTTTGTTAATAAGCGGCCATTAATCAGGTCCATTACGGAAGCCGCCGGTCCAACGGGCGACACCGCGGTTGATAAATACCTCAAGAATAGAAAACAATTTACTCACCTAGTCTAAACCGCAGTGGATGTGTGTGTACGTGTGTGTGTGTGTGTACGTGTGTGTCTGTGTGTGTGTGTACGTGTGTGTCTGTGTGTGTGTGTGTGTGTGTGTGTGTTAACACAGAGGCTGGGTGGGACAGGAACCACGCAGGCTGACTAAAGACACCCAGAGGACTGGTAGCAGAGCCGCTGTGGTGTAAATATTCCTCGGTGAGTGGAAGAGAGAGATTAATACTGCGTACTGATTATTACTGTGTGTGAGAGTTAGGGTTAGGGTGCACTCAGCGATGGACACACACATCAGTTAGAGCTGCACAATTCTATTAAATCGGGAACGCGACTTGAGCATCCCACAATTAAATGAGCGTGATCGGCTGCGATATTGACGTGTAAAACTCATATTCCGCTCATAGAGAACGCTGGATATCAAGTCAAGTGCTTCCTAAACTAACAGCCAGCCACCAGGAGGCTATCCAGATGTTAGGATTCACTTTTTAGGAGGTGTCATGCTACTTACTGCAAGCGCCCTCGAAAAGCGCCAGGCTTCAAAACAATTTTTACATTTGTCAAATGGTGGAATTACACTTCCCAGGCCCAAAAATACTTTTTTTACAGCGGAGAAGAGACGTCTGTGATTAAGTGGATCATTTCTTTTGAGGTAAATCGACTTGCCAGTACCACTCATTTAAATGAATAGGTCATAAGAGCTGTAAAATGCACTAATAGCCAAATCCAGAGTTATCATCTTTGTGAATGAGAACGAGAACGAGGCTGGACCAGACGGCAACCTCTGGTTCTGTGGGGGTGAAGCCAATGCTGAATTGTCTTAAACTTGCATTCTCTCTAATGGCCACCAGGGGGCGACTCCTCTGGTTGTATAGAAGTCTATGAGAAAATTACCCTACTTCTAACTTTTTTACTTTTTTTAGTTTTTTTTTTACCTCAGTAAACATTGTAAACACGAGTTTATGGTCTCAATTGTTAGTTTCAAGTCTTCTTCAATACAGCATGATGTTCATTTAGTAAGTTATGGTCCATTTAGAGTCAAACAGACCATAAAGCAGGGGATGCTTTAGGGCGGGGCTTACTGTGATTGACAGAGTCGTATACGGCGTCTCTAAGTCACTCCTCCACAGTCCAAACATGGTCACTTCTGCTCACTGGTTGCAAATAGCAAACGGCAAACTCGAGGCTTCAAGAAGGCAGTCCTCAAACCAATAGGTCACGACAACTACGTCCATCTCTTACATGCTGTCTGAGGGCTTGACCGAAGGCTGGGAGGCGGAGTTAAAGAAAACGCAAGAGCGCTGGCTGTGAGGGCATCAAAATATCGGCCAAAGATTTTTGTTGTCGGAAGCAAAAAAAGAGGTTTTATTTCATACGCAACCGAGTAACATTCATAGGAATGAATTGGGCGCCTCCTCCAACGCTGTACGCTCGCTGTCACCACAAAGGCTCCTCTGTGGGCAAACACTTGCTACACCGATGGGGGTAAATCGAATATCTGGCAACCCGTCTCGCTAACACCCGCTGAGACCACAAGTTATTGATTTGCACTTTTCAACACTTGTAATTAACTTACCGCAAACACAACCGCAATATCGACAGACCATTAAAGCAGCTAATTGAAATGCATGTTGACTTCAGCAATAATATTGAAGGACACGCACATTTCTCACGCCGTTACAGTTTTTATCGTCACAAACTTTTCACCCATCGTTTCCTCTGTGGCTCATTGGAAGCCTCGTATGAATACTACGCACTTCCTCTCAAGTCTCTCTACTCATTACTGCCACTCCTGTTAATCAGTTGTGTCTTTGCCATCAATCTCACCCTCCTTGTGCCCCCCCCCCCCCCCCCCCGCCGTTTTCCTCTCCGTCTCACCCCCTCCTCCCCCCTCTCCCCACGTCGTCTCACCCCACCCTATCCGTCTCTCTCCAGTCAGCCAGAGACAGACGCAGGGCTCTTCATAGCAGATAAAGCCGCTAATTTCATTAATTATGAACCAATATGTTACAGTGTATGTGTGCGTGTTTGCGTCTGGAGCAATGGGGGGGGGGGGGGGGGGGGGGGGGATTTGAGGGTCCCTTGAATTGGCATCTGGTCCACTCTGGCATCCTGGGAACAAGGGAATAGAAAGTAAGGCAGGAGAAAGAAAGGAAATTAGAGAGAGATGAAGGACAAAAGTGAGAGGAAACTGCACTACAAGAGGAGAGGATTCGGAGAATCTGAACAATCCTGTAGAGACAGACAGAAGGGAGGAAAAGTGACTGTAAAGACACTAATATGTGCTTCCATTAGCAGCAAGTTACTGATTACTGGACTCACACACACAGTGCTGCATGTTCGTCACTGTGGTTCGACTCTTCTAGTCTGGTTCTTCAGTTTTCATGAGATCTGGTTACTGCTGTACGTACGTCTGTGTAAATGTGCAAGAGGCGCTAGCAGCGACTTCCAGGTGAAACGTTTTGTAGCACACACACAATAATACTGTGACAAAGACAAACAAAAATATGAATAATATGAATAATATTGAAATATTGACCACAGAGATCGACTTGTTCCTTCTCAGTCCATCAGGTGACGTTTAATCAAAGTTAAAGTTGCTTTAATAAAGACATAAAAAGAAGGTCATACAGTGTAATGATAATGTGAAATATAATGACTGTAAGTCGCTGCTATTAACAGCGTTCAGCATTCTACGACTCACGCAGCACAAGGCACTTATTTGATGAGATGGTTCAGCCATTCCATCAAGGTATTAATGTGTCACTGTGTAAACAACTAGGAGCATTTCTCCAAACCTTAAAGCCACTTCACAGGATGTGAATGGGTTACAAGGGATGTTCCACATGTAAAGTATCAAGGCGATCACAAACAGATCAACAAATTCACCACATCCAAAAGAGAATTGACGACTCTGATGACAGACTTAAACCAAAGCAAGACTGACCCTTTAATCGCCCTTATCATTACGGCCCACTCACACTCGACTCGCAGGGTCACTAAATACTCACACTGTGTGATAACCTTGTCTGTGAGCCGCTCTGTGTTTGTGAACGTTCGTGTCTGTGCTTGTGCTTGTGCTTGTGTGTGTGTGTGTGTGTGTGTGTGTCCTTAACAGGTGTGTCCCTCACGCTAGACTGCCTCCTGTCTCTCAGCTCCGTCTTTCTGCCCCAAACACATGGAAACACACACAGTCCTACACACACACACACACACACACACACACACACACAAGCCTAATCAGTCGCGCTTCACGTCCAAGAGATGGCACCGTGTGAGCCGGATAAATAGCGGAGGCGCATGTGTCTGTGGTATTAATTGTAATTGTGTGTGTAAACTGTTTCACATCAACCCACTCTATTACAACAGCTGCCCTGCAAATCACCACAGGCTGTGGCAGCTGATGACTTCTCTCTGTGTGTGTGTGTGTGTGTGTGTGTGTGTGTGTGTGTGTGTGTGTCAGACAGTAACAGCATCCATAAACACATCCACATCGGTACAAAAGGTGTACGGATTCACGTGGCACATGTGAGGTTTTGGTTGACAAAAGGTGACCAAGTGCACTTCTATCGGAGGGAATATTGCCACTTCATTGGCTGATGAACGGTGGTTTAACAGTCTGCATATTGGAACGGAAGCGACGTTATTGAGTGGGTGTGTTGTGTGACTTATACACAAAGAGGACGGCCCCTCAGGTTGTTAAATTGTACTCATAAGCCAGCAGTTAAATGTTGGTTAATGATGCGCCCAGAAACACGGAGAGACAGACAGCGGAGCAACCTTTGGACTCTGCAGAGTGTCCGCAGGATAATCCCTGGTCATAAATATCGCCCCATTCACTCTGCACGTACACACATCCATGCATACTATAAAGTAACTTCACACGCACGCACGCACGCACGTGCACGCACACACACACACACACACACACACACACAGACATTGGTTTTCGTCCCCTTGTGGAGAGGTCCTGTGGTCCATAAAGGTCAGTTGTGGTTGTTACAGTCGTCGCTGTGCACAAACCCCGGCCACAGACGCCTAGCCGTTGCCTCGTGATTAGCATCGCCTGCTCCGTGCTTTTGTTTTTCTGCTTTTGTTTGTTTGCCGCTGTGCAGAAAATATTTCTGTGGAATCTAGCGTGATTGCACCATAGGTCAGCGACACCCATCTATTACAGCAGAGGAGAGCCTTGTATTTAGACTGCCTCCGCGGCGGCTATATTTATCAAACGCTTGCCTACTCGGGGCCAGACGCGGGCCGCCCGGCCGCTCGACTTTTACTGCCGAGCTTTTTCCCCGCACATTCCTGCAGCCATCACGATACGACGTCTAAAACGGGCCTGAAGATGAACACCAATACCACAAATCGGCGTGTGAGTCATTGCATCTGTGGAGCGTAACGTTTATTTAAGTGAAAGTCGAGTATTTTACTTCCCTTCTATATTTTAAAGCGGGATTTTGTAATTTTTTTGTACACTTCATTTTTCTACAGCTGTTGTTTCTTTGAAGATAACACAAAAAGCATGTAAATGCTTCAAATGCTGATTACAGCGGGGCAATATGCATAATGAGGACTCTTGATTTTTACTGTAGGTGTGTTTTACTAACTCAACCCACGACAACGTTATTCAAAATTCTAGATGCAAATCAAAAGCAAATTTGACTGGTGTTTTTAAGATTTCTTACTGTTACACGTATTCTAAATCGTGATCTGACGGTTCGTCTTTGTGCATGCGTTTGTTAACAGATGGATAAACACAACAGCCCAGTCTGCAGCAGCATGCACAGCATACATGTGTGTGTAAACCGGATGAGTTATCAAGTTTGATCTCATGACAGTTGTGGAGAAAGAAAAAAAGACTTTGGGGCGGTTTTGGTTGCTAAAGAGCGCCCGTGTTACTGCGTGGCTTCAGTGCCCGGCCCATTTATCGCCTCACACAACCCAACACACTCCTGTTTACCATGTTTGCAGGCGCTGATTCCCTAAATAATGCAGGATGAGAGGGGAGTGAGGGAACGGCTGCGTACGTGTGTGTGTGTGTGTGTGTGTGTGTGAATGCATTTTTTTCTGCATTTCTGTAAAGTTGTGTATATGGTGCCGTCATACATACATGTGCATGGTGTCCACATGTATGTGTGGCTGCATGTGTGTGGCAACGTGAAGCTAAAAAGCTGAGCAAAGATTTAAAAGTAAAAATAAAAAAAGCGAGACGGTCAAAGAGGGAGGGGGTGAGAGCAGAGGTGAATCAAGCAAATCATCACGTTGACTTAAAAACGCACTCATTATGTGCAGTCATGAATAATTTTGTACCAAAACACTAATTTTGCATTAGACTTACAGTACGCTGATTCGGCAGCTCAGGAATATTCATACACTCGTGGGGATTTTTCTGTCCGCCATACTGTGTTTTTTTTTTTTTTTTTGCCCATTTAGTGACGCTTTCCTGGCACAGAGAGCGGCGCGGTGAAACAAAATAGGTCATATCTACGCAGCGGGCTCACTGGTGGCACTAAGGATGGTGCTGCAGGTCTCCAGACGACAGCACCGGTACCAAGGGAGTCCCCTCTGCAGCGGCTTTAGTTGTGTACACACACACACACACACACACACACACACACACACACACACACACACACACACACACAAAGTGACTAGCACACCACGGTGCTATTAATACAGCCACAGCCATTTTAATATTTAATTGCGTTGATGGACTGCATCTGTGCTGCTCTGTGATGCAAACATTATTATACATACTAAGTGGCTTAATTGTAATTAGAGCTGAAAATTTAATTAAACTCAACAATAAAAGGAGATCACAGCATTTTTTTTTTTTCTTCCACTGAGCGGACCCTTTCTTCCCCCTCACTGCATTTTAACTCCTTCCGTGCTGCAGAGCTGCTCTTTGTCCAGATGCCTCGGCTCGGTCGGCTGGCTTCATTACGGACCAGTTGTTTTTTATCTTTACATACTTAAGGTCAGATATTAAAGGTGAATTTGGAAAGTCTGTCTCTGTGGCTTAATACTTTGTCCTTGAAAAGCATGACAAACACTGCGGCCTCGCTTCCGTTCAGTTATCAAGTAAATTCGAAGCAAACTTTTGACACGTCGCACAAAAAAAAAAAAAAAAGGGATTTTTGCACATTTCAATCAACTGGTTTAGAGCGAATAAACTTGGATTTTTGCACATGGCTGTAATCCGCTAGTTAACAGAGTAGAAGAAGGAGTAGAGGCTAGGCCCATCTAACCATCTGCAAGAGAAAAATGGAAAAAGGTCTTCAGGAATTGTTTTCAATTGGGCAAATTGTAATTGTTCTTTCGTGTCAGCTGATATCGGCCATTTTTCAAGCTTATCGGAGACAAAGACATTACAAATATATATATATATATATATATATATATATATATATATATATATATCGGTATATCCGCAATTGAGGAAGTTTTATAAAATGTTGCCGTTTCTATAGGATAGATGTTGCCTTAAATATGAAACTATAAATTAAACGATTTGTGAACTTTTCTAAAACTTTGGACAGGCTAGCTGTTTCCCCCCGTTTCCAGTCTTTATGCTAAGCTAAGTCTGTCCTAGCTGTAGCTTCATGTACAATGGAGAGATAGCATCATGTACGATAGAGAGATAGCTTCATGTACGATGGAGAGATAGCTTCATGTACGATACGATACAGAGATAGCTTCATGTACGATAGAGAGATAGCTTCATGTACGATGGAGAGATAGCTTCATGTACGATAGAGAGATAGCATCATGTACGATAGAGAGATAGCTTCATGTACGATAGAGAGATAGCATCATGTACGATAGAGAGATAGCTTCATGTACGATGGAGAGATAGCTTCATGTACGATAGAGAGATAGCTTCATGTACGATACGATACAGAGATAGCTTCATGTACGATAGAGAGATAGCTTCATGTACGATAGAGAGATAGCTTCATGTACGATAGAGAGATAGCTTCATGTACGATAGAGAGATAGCTTCATGTACGATAGAGAGATAGCATCATGTACGATAGAGAGATAGCATCATGTACGATAGAGAGATAGCATCATGTACGATAGAGAGATAGCTTCATGTACGATAGAGAGATAGCATCATGTACGATAGAGAGATAGCTTCATGTACGATAGAGAGATAGCATCATGTACGATAGAGAGATAGCTTCATGTACGATAGAGAGATAGCTTCATGTACGATAGAGAGATAGCTTCATGTACGATAGAGAGATAGCTTCATGTACGATAGAGAGATAGCTTCATGTACGATAGAGAGATAGCTTCATGTACGATAGAGAGATAGCTTCATGTACGATAGAGAGATAGCTTCATGTACGATAGAGAGATAGCTTCATGTACGATAGAGAGATAGCATCATGTACGATAGAGAGATAGCTTCATGTACGATAGAGAGATAGCTTCATGTACGATAGAGAGATAGCTTCATGTACGATGGAGAGATGGAATGGAGGGATATTAAATCTCACTCATCTTACTCTTGGCAAGAAAGCGAATAAGGTGAGTCACCTCAACTACTCCTGTAAAACAAAGCAACACAGGATTGCATCTCCTCAAGTGAGTTGTAAAGAGATTACCCAGAATCACTTTCACTTTTCAGATTGTTTCATTTCAATCATTTTTAGAGGCTTGAAATGTGAAAACTATCCAAAGTTCTACAATAAAGGGGTCAAAAAGTCAATTTTACTGTAGAAATCTATATTAGAATATTTCCTATCCTGTTAAATCCTATTTTAGATTTATTTTGGGACCCTTTTGGGGTCCTTACGCACCAGATTGGGACCCACTGATTTAGGGCAATGCTGAACATTTGACAGGCGTTTTCCCTCTCAATACATAACAATAGCTTAGATTTAAAGCAATATATCAAATCAAAACACACACACACCCAGTGTATAGATGCACGCAGCGGTGGCCGTCTGGCGGTGTGTGTATTATTCATCAGGAGCGAGGCGTGTCGGTGCGGAGTGTTTGCGGCCTGGTGTGTAAACAGCTGTGTGTTGCTTGACATGCTTTTGCACTCTCCGCTCAGCGTTATCCGGGTCTGTTGGTACTGATCAGACCAGAGCTGAGACGACAGGACAGCCTGCCAAACAACAACAGCCACCACCACCACGGGCCTGGCCCTGCCCCAACCAGGTCCACTCTCTCACACACAGACACACACACACACACACACACACACACACACACACACACAGAGCCACTTATTCTGTCATATAAATGGACAGACCCTCACATATAGATACGTATGAAACACAGACCCATGAACACATGGGCTGAGGCCCGAGTAACAAATCAACAAGCTTTGCAGTAATACATGAATAAATGAACGGACCTCCCGTCTGTTTTGGTTTTTGACTCTTCTCGAGCTGCCGGCTTCATGTCTGGAGACAAGAGAGACCAGAGGAGACGTCTTCAATTCACTCAGAACAAAGACACACAATGATGTCTTCCTCTTAGCCTTCTTCTCCACCTTCCTCGCCTTCCTCTTCTTCACCTCCTTCTTTTTCCTTCTTCATTGCCTTCCTCTTCTTCACCTTCTTCATCTTCATTGCCTTCTTCTTCTTTGCCACCTTCCTCACCTTCTGCATTGCATTCTTCTTCTTCACCTTCTTCTAAGCCTTCTCCTTCCCTCTTTATTGTCGTCCTCTTCTTCTTCTTCACCTTTATCTTCTTCCTTCTTCAGTGCCTTCCTCTTTGTCGTCTTCTTCATTATTTCTTCTTCTTCGGCACCTTCCTCGTCTTCTACTTTGCAATCCTCTTCTTCTTCTTAACCATCATCTTCACCTTCTTCTTTAATTCCTTCTTCATTGCCTTCCTCCTCTTCTTCTTCATCTTCCTTCTTCTTTGCGACCTTCCTTACCTTCTTTATTGCATTGCTCTTCATCTTCTTCACCTTCTTCTTTGTCTTCTTCTTCGCCTTTTTCCTCTTGTCCTTCTTCTTGTCCTTCTTCTTTGCCTTCTGCTTTGCCTTCTTCTTCGCCTTCTTCCTTTTGTCCTGCTTGTCCTTCTTCTTGTCCTTCATCTTTGCCTTCTTCTTTGTCTTCTTCTTTGTCTTCTTCTTCACCTTCTTCCTCTTGTCCTTCTTCTTTGCCTTCTTCTTTGTCTTCTTCTTTGCCTTCTTCTTTGTCTTCTTCTTTGCCTTCTTCTTTGTCTTCTTCTTTGTCTTCTTCTTCGCCTTCTTCCTATTGTCCTTCTTTCTCTTCTTCTGTGCCTTCTTCTTTGTCTTCTTTTCCAGATTGTCATTAGGCCTGAAGATGCCATCACCCTTTTGCAGAATAAAAGCGTGTGCATGTATTCAGTCCATTTGCGCTACAGGTACAACGATTGCCATCAATCATCTAGGACCCCCAGGTGGGAGCGCCTCTTTACATGAAGGTCAGCTCATCATAAGTAACCTGACCTGCCAGGTGGTTTGTTACACAGAACCATCTGAGAAGCCGTCATTGGAACAAGTGATTAGATGAACCATCTGTCAATCAAACTCCTACTGAAACGAGTCTGGGGAAGAGCCTTCAGCGCTGTTCTTTGCTCTTCTTTCAATGAAGGAATGCCCTCCAGAGCTGATATAACTGACGCTGTTGCAGCATTCCCGCCCACTTCTTTTGGAAATTTGCAGGAATTGGCTCCCCATTGACTGCAGTTAAAGTCGTGCAGAGAGCGCCGCTGCTTCTTCATCATGCACAGTGTTTCAAATGCATAAAGAGAAGAAGTGGAAAGGAGTGAGAATGACTGACAGTGGGAGAAAAAAAGAAGATTAAAAAAAGGAAAAAGGAAGAAAAAGGGAAGTTAAAAAGAAACAGAGTTAAGGAGGAAGCAGAGTGGAGAGGCAGTGTTTGGAAGGAAAGGTTCAAATCGATGCAGGGACTAATGTATTCAATGCCCACTCTGTTTACAGAGCAGGCAGCAGGCCTGATGATATCCAGACTTTTGGCCACGATCGAATGAAACCCTTCCACCAACTGCTTCCAATGCTTGTGTCTGAGCGGTTTCGGTCAAAGGATCTGGGTACAAGCAGCTTCAGGGCACAATACCGTGAGCAAGAGCGGGAAACACTCTGGTGTTTATTCCACTATTCTATGACCAGGTAGAAGTAAATTAATAGATCAAAAGCAGGATAATGCATGGTAGCCTTGACGCTGTAGGGTTAATATACCCAGTGAGAATTCTTGATTCAGGACAGCAAGAGGGATACTTGGCTAAAGAGCTTTAAGGTTGTTTGTGTAACCAATAAATAAGAAAATAAATAGCTTCCTGGAACCACTCAAAATGCAATTTCAAATGTGTTTGACATTTGTGTGAATGTGGAGGTTCAACGCATGGACCAAGGAGGAATTAAAATGAGCTACGTTTAGCCGACGAGTTGGTAGCAGCTACAGGGGAAAGAAGAGCAGAGAAGACACAGGTAAGAGAGGAGAAGACAAAGAGCAATGAAGTGCGTAACCTTTGCTTTCTGATTGAACACTGTTCCTTTCAGCATATTGTTTGGCTGAATGTTGACCTCTTCTGTCTATTCCTATGGAGAATCAATTAAAAGTTTCTTTAAGTGTGTAAAGCCACCATAATAAAATATTTGTCTAGATTTTTACTCTTTCCTGTTAAAGGAATGCATCACCAATGGACCATTTCTACGTCAATAGCTACCATAAATTATTTTTGGAAAAAGTTTTTCTCAGATGCCTCCATGCGAAACTAAATCTAAAAACGGTGAATTTTAGCAAAGCATCAAGACATCTGTTCACAAACTCTCACACAAGTTGTGCAGTATGATCCAAGTCTCATTGTATGCTCACTACTTCCCAAACACATGCATTTTTGCTAAAACTTCTAGATCTAGTTTTGCCCCCCCCCCCCATCTACTTCAATTCATCGAGACTTTTTGCCGCTTTTTTGGCGGGAAAAACAAAAGTCTTCTTCCAGAATTCAAGGTGACGTATGACAAACAGCATTTCTACTTCGAGTACACAAGGCTTCTTTTTGTCCAAGTGATAATAATGTCCGCCCTTGTAAAGACCTCGTAGAGACTAAATATAGGTGGCTGACAAGGATGGTTCACCTTTGTGTTATATCGTAACACCACAAAGATAGTTAAAAGTCTTGTTCACTGCTACCTACATAATAAATACTCAAAAGTTTACGCTATCATGTTCTGTCATGTGACAGGTTTTGTGTCACCTGACCTAAAAAAGGACACTGCATTTGGACACTCATCTAAAATAGTACACTATTTCATAAACAGGAAGTGATTTTTCGACACAGCCAGTCTAGTTTAACCACTCTACATCTCCTCCATTGTTTTCTTCCATTGGGACTCTGCTGTGCATTATCGATTACAAACAGGTAGAAGAAGAACATGTTATTGAAAAAGGGGGAAACTGTTGAGCATAAAGTAAAATAAAAATTTAAAGCAACATGCAGTCAAAGGTGTGTCCTCCATCTAAAGCCCAGTAATCCGAATGGATCCAGGAAGTACCTTTCAGCATCATTAGCTAATTGAATCCGGTATTGATTCCATATCAGTAATAAGTGATATATGGGGCTCGTATTAGTTATATTAGGTTAAATAGGCAGCCATAAGGTCATGTGCATGAGACATTTCGTATTCAGTCATAAATTGATCTGCCATGTTTTATTAGAGTGGTGTGTAGCAGTGGCTGTGGAAACTTATTAAAAGCTCAGTGTGGTTGATGCAGTGCAGCAGGTAGTGAAGGCATTTTCTTTTTTTACAGTGAATGGAGATATATTTTCAGTTTGTCTTTTATATAATATATATTCTTGTTTCTAAACAAAATGCTTTTTTTATCTCACTAAACAACTCAAACTGTGCTTAACAGGAAAAACGGATGAAAGAAAGACAAATTAAAAATGCTTTTAAGAATAGTGGAAGTAAAGTAGACAATCTATTAAAACTGCAACGATTCATTTATTTGTCAATCGACAGAAAATGAATCAGCAACTATCTTGATTATCAATTTATCGTTTCCCCCACACTCTCTAGTTTCAGCTTCTCACATGTGCGGATTGGCTGATTTTCTTTATCACATCAACAGCACACTGAACATCTGTAAGGAATCTGCAGAGGGTGCATTGTCAAATTTTATTTGTGGAGGATGGCACACACACACACACAAAAAAAAATCTCATAAAAAATTAACGAGCTGATACTCTTCTGGTAATTTCATCTTTTTGTTTTATAGTTCTGCTCAAGGTTTAGAGTCCGTAATAAGCAGCGCGGCGATGTGTTTTCCGTGTGTTTATGACGGGCCAGTGTGATGTATTGGCAGACGACATTGTAGTTAATGACAACGCTGTTTTACGAGCGGTGTCACTTGACAATGTTGGTGTGTAACCAAACCCACACTTTGACCCCTGGTGGTGTGACACAAACGCTGGTGACACTGTGTGTGTGTGTGTGTGTGTGTGTGTGTGAGAGCATGCATGACCTACCGGCCGCATGCATCGCTGTGCCCGTAATGTTTCGATGTACCTTAATCAACATGACTCAATGTAATTTCACCATTTGTAAGCATTACCGGATTAGCGTGCCCAATTATCTGCCATCCCCAACGCTGATATGAACGAATGCTGCATCCATAACCTGGACTTTAATAGACGTATGTTGGGTTGATGCATCACTCGGCTAATTTTCGTGATTACATTTTCAGTGACCAGACCTTTTCCTGTTCACTAATTGCAGCAGGTTAAGCAGCAAGCAAGGCAATACGGATCTATTGGGTCATGTTCCGAACACAGAGGTCTGTTCTCTGTGTGTACTGGTTTCCCATCAATCAATCCTCAGTGATGTACATGTGTGTGTGTGTGTGTGTGTGTGTGTGGGCGGCTGGCGTGTGTTTGCACATCCATCCCCTGTGAACTCTCGCCTCGTCCTATTGACGGCTCTCACATGACGGCCGTCTATAAAGCAGCATCTCCATTAAAATAAAATATATGTTCAGCAGGTACTTTTTTTTTTTTTTTTTTACAACTCTAGTAAAATAAAAATGTTTTACAGCATTATTGTTTTCAGGCAGCGGGTAATGATAGAGATGAGGAGGTATTTTATGAGTATTTTATGGGGGGGGGGGGTCGTCTTTATGGAGAATCTGCTGGTTAGAGATATAATAAAAAGGGACTGATTCTCACGCTATCACCTGATCTGACCTGGAGTTTAAAATGAGTTTATTAGATGAACTTCATTCAACCTTGAGGACAGACTCTTAACTCTCAACCTCCTTGTATCCCTAAAATGTAGATTAATCACTCACTGACTCCACTATCAGAACATAAACCCGTCTAAATTACCCTTATTCTTATTTTGTATCTTTGATTATTTCACAGGTATCTATCACAGAGAAACTGAGCTCCATCTTCTCAATAATATGTCGATAACTCAAGTGGCTGAGCCGTTTCAAAAGGAATGAAGGAACCTCTAATGCCTCCATTAATGCCCGTATGTATATTTTACAAATAACATACAGTATTTAAATAACCGTGGTACATAAGCGGCTCAGACTCTGCATGAATTAATGACGAGCATCAACGATCAAAAGTCAAATTCAAAGGGAATGGCATTAATCGCTATTATTTAATTCATCGTCATTTAAAATGTAGAAAACCAATAGATGATTACGGGTGTCCATCATTAGCTGGGTGTGAGATCTGGGCTTCAAACTGCAAATAACATCTCCAACTGTAACTGACCCCGGCCTAACTTTAAACTGGAGATACTACGACTTTAGAGATACTTTCTGCTAGCAGGTCATTCATTGATTCATGCATCAGTCATTCAGACATCCAGCTGCTTCTCATTAGAGAGTCCGTTACCGTCAGGGCAGACAACTTCCCATCTTTGCTATCTTAACCGTCTTAATACGCGCTTCCACCGATAACTTCCTGGTAATTTTGGTCCCGGGACTATTTTTCCAAGGAGCTAAAAGGTTCCTTCAGCCCATTGTTGTCTGAAAAACACAATTAACCTTGGTTTTGTCTAAATGCGACGACGTTTACCGCTGCACATTGTTTAGCGATGCACGTTGGATGCATTGAATGAAACGCGGAGGAAGAAACTAAAACTTTATTGGAGCTTCTGTTTCCACATTAAATCATCTGTTGAGCGTTTGATGGGTCTTTATTTGCGCATAAGAATGTAAACGCTGTGAAACGATCAATCGCTCTCTCTCTCTTTTCTTCTGCAGCTCGCTCTCAGCGTCTCTCGGTTTCTCTCGGTCTTTTGTGAAATGAGTCAGAAGGCCGAGAGCGAAGCCTAGCTTCACTTTAAATGTAATCGAACAAAGAGAAACGCTCTTCCCTCTTGTCCTAAAACGATGCCGCAGTACTCCCATGTTTTATGAATGAAGAGTTGAAGCAGCAGCACTGTCAGCGTTGACCAATCAGCGACGGTAATCCCTGTAATCACCCTTTTTGGTGAATTTAAATTAAAAGCTGCATAACAATATTTTTCTTTTAGCCCTTAGAATAAACCATTAAACCCTTTTAATTTTTTTAGGTGATGCATAATGCAGAAGCAGATCAGAGATGTGTTTTCGAAATAGTAAAGTAATAGTATTAGTAAAGTAATATATGAGCAGTGCTTTTAAATCCTTCGTCTTTTGATCTTGTCTTTTTAAGATGGAGGGAGTTTTGTCAGACAAAATCACTGAATGTTGTAAATTGTTTTGGATATTGAACGCACCACTGTGACACAATTACTGTCCGATCAGCTGTTTTCTCAATATGAGCACATGTTGCATCAGTTGGAGCCTTTCTGACAAATTCAAAATGAACGGTGATTAAATTACAGTCATATGAATGTGTGTTTGAGCACACACACACACACACACACACACACACACACACACACACACACACACACACACACACACACACACACACACATATGTGTAAGTATCCAAACTAAATATGAAGCGGTTTTCAGTGTGACCACCTTATGTTTTTGAGTTTTTCCAACCGGATCTGAAAGTGGTTGGGTATTTTTTTTTTTTTGTCATAATGCTACAGCTGAGGTTAAAATATGAAAAGCGGTGACCGTCGTGTTCTAGAGTAGCGGGGACGTCTCACAGCTCGATGCCAAGCAGCCCTGTGGTTACCCCCCCCCCTCGCTCCCTGTTGTTGTCCAGTGTGTTTACGGTCTGCGGGCAGCAGCCGGCCAGAAAAGGCCGTCGCCTGGCCTGGACCGAAGGCGCCTATGTGGGTCCGCTCTGGTTCCTGCTCCCCCCCCTCCCCTTCATCATCCTGACCACAACCTCCAGCGCTGCCCAGACACAGACCGGCCTCGGGCTCAGGAGTGACCAGAGCCTGTTAAAAGGCTGAAGCCTGGAAAGAGACTGAACGGACAGTGACACGACGGGGCGGCGGCCATCGGGACAGGACGCCTGTGAGAGGTGCCGGAGAACAAGGGGACGGCAGTTAAAGTGTGTGTTTTCACTCAAGTTGCAGGAACACGGACAGCTTTTTCTCCTGTAAACTTCCTAATCAAACTGGCAGCTTGTCCACCCCAACAGCACACACACACACACACACACACACACACACACACACACACACACACACACACACACAGTGTCTGAAGTGAAGTGTAATCATTCCTTCTGTTCATATTGGCCTTTGAAAGATCCCTTCCTCATGTACTTCCAGTGCAAGTGATGTGGGACAGTCCTAGAACTGTGTAGAAATATGTTCAAACGTCAATCTGAAGTTGATATATATATATATATATATATATATATATATATATATATATATATATATATATATATATATATATATATATATATATATATATATATATATACATAAGTTAGACATATCAAAGTTATTGTCCCGTATTCACTTTGGATAAACATTAGAATTACATCGTGAAAAATGGCTGAGAGGGATCTTTCACAGGCATGAGGGGAGGATTGATTACAGCGAGCAAAAAACTGTTTCTACATACAAACGGGCAAGTTATTCATTATGGTTGGAGAGCCTTTTTAGCCGAATGTAACCGTGGGACCTTTGTTACTTTTTGTCGTGCCTGACTTTCATTTTGCCAATACTCTTCTGCCCAAGTATGGCAACAAACAAACAAAAAAAAATCTTGATCAAAAGTTGTTTTTGTTGATGATGATAGAAAACACACAGAAAAGCAGCACATTTGAGATTCTGGTTCTGGAGAATATTTGGCATTTTTTGGGTTAAAGTGGGGCGACCTCTATAGCTCACCCGTTTAGAGTGCTTGCGCCATGTCCTGTCATTCTCCAGCTGCTCGAATAAAGGCAATAAAAGCCCTATTAAAAAAAAAAGAGAAAAAGAATCAATAGTTGAAGTCGTTGTCAATGTTCTGTTCTATTTTCAGAACTAACGATATCATCACTTCCACTGAAAGTCAACATAATAGGGACGCAATTGATTTGCACCGAAGCCCTAAACGGTATGACACGTGTCACTACAATCTGGAATCTGAAAACTCTCGCGAACTACAGCGATTACGACACAAAAGCGTCAAAGTATGTGAGATCAAAATAACCACCTGGTCTGTCTCTTGCATGCTCAGCAGGCCACCGTGACATCCACTCACGCTCGCTCCTCAGCAGATCAAATCCCACGGGACACACACACACACACACACACACACACACACACACACACACACACTGGTTATCATAAAACATTTGGCGGAGCAGAGCGGCGATCCTATACTTAGCAGAGTAAATGACTGGTGCCGTTTTACACGGACATGTATTGTGATTAGACTGTCGTTTGGAGGGCCGTCTGCGGCCGCCACAAGGCCACCAGATACAGTCCGCGTGGAAAACAACAGGAAAACAACAACAATGCTTGCAGCCACTCAGCCACGCTCACTGTCACTTTGTCATTCACGCAGATGCCCATCAGTCACATTAGCGTCATGCTGGAACTGCAGCGTTGTTGGGAGATATTTCACGGCACCGCCGCAGCACACCTCGAGCTGACTGGAGGGGGCTGGTGTGGGCAGGGTGAGGGTCTGGGGCCAAAAGCAGAGACCGGTAGAGGTGAGGAGAGTTTGAAATTGGAACGCAGGGCCGCTCGTGCCGTTTACCAGGCCTCTACTGCTCCCTGTTGGCCACAGAGGAAAGCTTCCAGCTCACAGCCCCCCCCCCCCCCCCACCCCCACCCACCCACTCATCCTCACGAGTACGCTCCCTCTGAGGTTTCCATGCTCGGCATTCATCTTTCACGTGCGCTCAAATGTCTTCTAGCTGGAAACCTGCGGCGCTTTCTCTTCAAAAAAGCCCTCCAGAACCCGAGACAGAGTTTATTTGATTGCTGGTCAAAATACGTGGTGTCACTATACGGGATGACAAAGCCTAAAAAACAACAACCCCTCCTGCAGTACAGAGTAGAGAGCACAACACTCGATGTGCATCCACACAAGCGGCTAGAGTTACAGCCACTGACCGCCGCAACCTGTTATTCAAGCTGCTCTCCTGTAAACACGCGCGCTTTCATCTCAGCCTTCTGATTTTTGAGAGAGAGGTGTTCTTGAGAGAATAGCAACAAACCCCCCCAACTCTCTCACACACACACACACACACACACACACACACACACACACACACACACACACACACACACACACACACAGAGTCAGACTCTTGGTGAGGAGCTGTACACACACAATACAGTATATAGCCTGCAAGCAAACAAATAGGAGTAGTTAGACACAATACTATAGAAGATGGAAAATATTTCTAGAAATCAGTGGGAAGCAAAAAGATGCGTTAAATTCTGTTGTTGAATTTTCCAGATCAATTGTTATCTTGATATTAATATTAGTAAAATGACACTTGATTCAAGAAGCATGTGAAATTAATTTCCTTTAGAGAATGTTTGAAGACAAATTTAAGAAAAATCTGATTTTTGTTTCCTCTTAATAAAAATATTTTTTGTAATAATAATAATAATAATGATAAAGTTTTTACTTGTACTACATTTTGCTGATAATATTTTTGTTTTGAATGCAGAAATGTTACTTGTAATGCAGTATTTTTATACATTGTGGTATTGCTATATTTACTTCTTCCACCACTGTTAGATAGAACCTTGAAGTTCTTACGTGAGCGTTTCTTTTTTTTTAACCTCACTCCTTTTATTTGGCATCTAAAGCTGCTTAAGATCTGTTATAAAAATACAACGCATGCTATTTCATAAACTATATATAAACAGTATTTATACAGTTAAACCTCAATGACACCAATATATCCCAATTTAAAGTTAAAAGGGTGTAAAAGTTCTGCACTCAAATATATTAATGAAGTAAAAGAACACAAGTATAATGAGTAAAATATACATAAAGTACCAAAAACTAAAGTACTCACCACGCAGAATGGTTTTATAATATGTATTAAAATATTGGATATAATTATTAATGCATTAATGTGTTTCAGCATTTTAATGATGCAACTGGCAAAGGTGAAGTAGATTTTAATTAGTCTATGTATATATATATATATATATATATATATATATATATATATATTCCTTACTTCACCTATATACCCTATATACACCTATATACACCTATGATAATACATCATAATTTATGTATTGGTTATATTTTTTATTATTAATCTGCAAAGTAACAAGTGACTTTAGTTATAAAGTAAATGTAGTGCAGTAAAAGTATTTACCTGTGAAATGTAGAAAATGGAATTATTAAGCACAAGTACCTGAAAGTTAAGTACTGAAGTGAAGTACTTGAGTATATGTACTTACTCATTTTTCATCGCTGCTTTTGAATATATTTAAAAGATTAAAAAAAGATTTGTGATCTGTCTGGATAGTGTCTAGAGGATCTTTACATACTTTGGATTCATGAAGATGTTGCTGTTAACTCTTGTGCTGAAATATTTTAATTACATTTTGAATGCAGGACTCTAACTCTAACTACTCTAACTACTTTTGTTTCTCGTAGTATTGCGTCCACCACTAGCTCAACTCCAGAGTGTGAGTTCACTCCTGCCTGTTGTTCACAATGAGCTCCGGTCTTATCAGAGGGGCTATCTGAGCGCTGTGTGCCCAGCAGAAGAGAGGGGGGGGGGGGGTGGAAGGTATGACACACTGCCTGGTCTGAAGCCCAGACACCCAGCTCCTGTTACCAATGAGAGACGCATGAAGAAAAAACACAATGGTTGTGGCAG